>NC_133203.1:5722236-5752236 GCF_958299795.1 Porites lutea | reverse complement strand
ATTAAATCTGTGTCCCAATCGACACTACTTTCCCCAGTTGCGACTCTTAAACTTTTACAGTAACGCTACATACATGTACATAAAGACACAGATCAGATACAGACTTTAGACGCACCAATACAAGATCAGACTATAATCTACCCTCGTTTTATAATGCTGCAATCTCGACGGGATTACTACACGAGTCCAGGGGCCCGTTTCTCGAAAGTCCCGGTAACTTAACGGGCCCGGAATCATATTTTAAATCAAAGTCTCAAGAAAAGTAGGGTGTGTTCTGACCTCTAATGAAGTCCATTTTGTTTCGTTAGCTAATAACTCTACTGTATAATTTTCAAAACTTTTAAAACTCCCTTCTAAAATGGAAAACAAAACAGCTTAACGGGCCCGGTAATTACCGGGAGCTTCGAGAACTGCACTCGATCGGTGGTATTTGATCAACCATCTTATTCATTCGTTAAGAAACAGAAGTGAGTAAGTTTCGTTACGATTCCAAGAACAGTCACTAAACAGACATATATGGTGAGTGCCTAAGAGTACCAGGTGTGGGGGAAAAACGTGAAACAAAACAACAGGATCAGGGTGATGTTTTCGGATCATTATACGTTTCTGGGAAACTGCCCACCTACCCCTCCCCTAGGTTAACATTTGGCCCTGAGTGAGAAGGTAAGTGTTAATGTTGGCTTAGGGGAGGGGTAGGTGGGCTGTTTCCAAGAAACATACAATCACACAATAGCACGTTAGAAAGCATTCTTCTTACGTCTTTATTTCCGTTTTGTGCTGACCCTCCAAGTATTCGCAATGATGTGTCATCAGTCGTAGCCAGTAGAATGAAAATACGTAAGCCATGACACAGCATTCTCTCTTTCGATAAACACTTTGCAACCAGTTTTTAACTTTCTCTTCGCCTCAGGTGTTTCCAGGGAGAGGGGATCATGCCCAGAGAAGCGAAAAGGGAACTGGACAGCCCTTAGCCACATATTTTAGGCAATACTGTATTTGCCTTGCACGACATGTGATGGCTAAACGATAAAAAAAAATTGTTTGTAATGGAAAATGTTGGATAAGAATGTAAAAAATTCTCTTCCAACACGCTGTTGGGCGAAATTGTTTGATCGTTAAGCCGGGGCTTTAGAGTCACCTTCCCAGGCCTCCTAATGATGATTTTTAGAGGAATGAGATAATCGTTACGAGAAATAAGCATTAAGACGACTCAGCCGCCATTATAGCAACTTTGATAATGTATCCTTCAATCGTTAACAGAATCGCGCAAGTTTTCTCGAGGGTTTTTCCGAAAACGACTTGCGCGCTGAATGTACCAGATATTAAGAATGAAGTTAATATGAAGGGCAAGAGTAAATCAAAATAAACGCTTGTATTGAGCAAATATCATGATTACATAGCTTCATTTGATTTTTCTCTACTTTCATGTAAAGGTTGCAAGAAAGCTAAATTTATCAAATTTTTAAGGCCATATTTTAAAACCTATGCCTGAACATACGTTTAGAATGAAGATAGATGACAAACTAGAACGGCAAGAGCCTAAGAGAATGAAGTAGTTTGCAGGGGCACCCAACCACAATTTTCGGAAGAATATCTGTTCGGAAGACTATTTTAGATCTAGAACTTTCGAAACATTTGTTTTAGAATTTCTTGTTTGCCTTCCTCTCCTAGGATTTTCGAACATCTAAAAAATGGTATAATTGCCTATTTTTAACGGATTTTCACCCTGAAAAGGTCACCTATAATTTTCGGGAGCCTTTTTTCTGGCTGAAATTTTCGAAAAGGTAAGTTTTGATTCCTATAATTTTCGGATCACTAGACTTTCAGCTAGGAAATCCGAACAGATGGAAAATTTTTAGGGGATAAAAATATGCCTATATCTAAGGTTTAAATACTACAACACGTTTAACAATGCTATGTTTAAGTGGTTTTGAACTATATTCTCGTTGGGTGCCCCTGAGTTAGGAGTCACGTGCGGTCAGTTTAATCCACTGGACCACAAAATATAAGCTAATATTCTGGTTTATTGTTTATTCGGCTCGTTGCTCTTCCAATCCCTATCACGATCGATCGCCGTGCAAATGCAAGTATTCTTGCTGAAATTTACACATTGAGCGTAGGAATCTCTGCATGTTCTCCTGAAAATTTGTAGATAAGAATTGTACACTATACATAGTGCCTGATAAACGCGAATTTTATTGAAGGCAGATTCTAATTGCCTATTCTAATTGTCTAGTCAATTAAATTGCGTTGCAGTTATTTGTGTCTTAACGATTTCGCAAATTTACATAACCAGTATTTTGAACTTACTTAAATCACTAACGGCCTTCAGTGATACCACATATTTTAGACATCTGGGATTAAAAGGCAAGGCGTGATCCTCGATTTTCGTTTTCTTAAGAAAATCAGACCTTTAGCAGAAGCATCATGTTTGACCGGCCTGGGGGCGTTTTTTTTTTTGCATGGTTTACTTTAAAGCTAATTCTATTTCTATAACTGCATGCTATGACCATTGATTGTGCTATTCGCCGTTATAATAATTAAAGGTGTTATGCATGCTATGACCATTGATTGTGCTATTCGCCGTTATAATAATTAAAGGTGTTATATAAACTAGTTTTAGCTTTCGCTAAGTGCCAACGAAAGAAAAAGAATTTGCCTACATCACCGGTGTTAGTTCGAATGTTTATAAAACCATTTTAACTGCTGAGGCGAGAATTTCCACTACAAGCACTCTTCGTTTCTACATTTCTGCCATGCTCTTGGCCTTAAAATCGCTCTTATTCTTCTGCTTAGACATTTTTGAACCTTAAACTTGTCGAGTTTCAAACAGTGAAAGGGAAATAACATTTACAGGTTAGCGCGAACTTGAAATAGCGAGTTGTAGTTCGTACAAGTACAGTGGTGAGGCAGAGAACAGTGTCCGAACTTTGAGGGTTCGTTTGTTTGCCTGCTGCAATACTTCGCGGGGCATTAAGCTGGCCGCCTCGCAAGCCGACCGTCTTCGCTCGGCTTGCTCGTTGGCAATAACCGTCAGGGACATTTAGCTCGGTTTTTTGGCAACTGTCATGATCTGCTATAACTGGCAGGCTTCATAGTCTTCGCGGTGGTGTATCCATGATTTTTTCTAGTACGTCAGGTTTTCCGAGTTGGCTGTTACTTGCATGTGTTACTAGGCTATTACTCATTCTCTTGAACTTGATTATGGAATACCCTCTCTAAGAAATAAAAGTGAGTAAGCCTCATAGTTGCTCCAAGAACAGTAAACAAACAGACGCAAATGGTGACTGGCAAGGAGTACCAGGTGTGAGAGAACTGACCTAAATACAACAGGATCATGGAAAAGTTTTCTACCATAAACAGCGCATTAGAAAACACCATCATTTTGCTAAGCTCTCTTTTTCGGTTTTCTGCTAATGCAGCAAGTATTATCATTGACGTGTCATCTCGTAGCCAGTGGAAGTAGAAATGGCTATTCGATAGAATTCTTAACATGACATCCTGCTCGTCCCTGCAACAAAGCCAAAGGGCATCACATATAAATATCACGATAAAATGGTTGAACAAAACAGTCGTAACAAACCAATTGTAGCTTGCGGCGAACAAAGCAATTGCAGAGAGTCGACTGCCCAAAACAAGCACATGCGTCGCAAAATGTAGAAGTTTATTTTTCAAATTCATCTCATCGTTTCTCGTATCGTCGTAATGATGAATCTCGTCAAACATTACTGCAGCACGAGCCAAACTAAGAAGAGACACAGGCAGGGAAATTATTTGAACGATCGTCACCGATTCCTGTTGAACAACCACGACGTACAGCTGAATTATAAACTGAGGAGCTGATTCAAAAAAGGCCTCAAACAGAAGAAAAAAATTACTGGTTTTCAGAAGAACAAGATGTTCCTTTTCCTCGTCAGTGGTTTCAGAACGAACAGGTTGGATTTGCTTGCTCCGCCAGAGTTTCTTTAGATAGGAAATTAGCGTTCCTATATTCAACAAGGCTGGAAAGAATGGATGACCAAAAAAAAGTATAGCTTCGATCCTTTTCGCGAGACTGGCATTGCGTACGTCAAGCCATTTAAGATATAAACAAAGTAAACATGGTAAAATTATGAAACAGAGCCCCAAAACGAACCCTGTCGCTTGACCTGCGTGGTAAAATTCCACCAGTGTAAGAATATCGGTGATGGGATCGGCAAAGCTTAAGATGGTTCCAAGAAGAGCAAAGAAAATATCGTACCATTTGAGTTCTTTCCTCGCCATTGCTTTTACCTTTCTGGATGACTAATGAATAGGTGCTCCCTGTCTGAGTAAAGCTGTGTATTGTGAACTGTTTGACCCTTAAATGCCTTGTGGTCAAACGCGTTATTGATAAAATCAGCTAATGAACCTGTTTTCCATGAATGCCGCGCTTTTGATATTCTCCTGGGAAGTAGTTTATTTAGTAACTTTTCAAAAGGATAAAACGATGGAAGTCAGAGTTAATTTCTGATTACATCTGAACTTGGAAGCGATGTAGCCCCGGCATAGTAGAATTCCAGAACAGGGTCTGGAAGAGTGGGGTGGGGGGGGGGGGGGGGGGAGGGGTCTGGATCACGAATCGCAAGTTAAATTTCCGTACATTCACGAATCACGCTACCTTTTGGAGTCATTTCACGAATCACGCGATTAGGTGACGAATCGATCAAGTTCATCAATGCAGCAATGATTCTTAGTGGTTGCTAGACTACTAAAGGCAAGAGTTGGTCTTAAATCTGTTAAATGACCCCGTGATTGGTAGGAAACAAAAAGTATGGTGATCAAACTGGCGATCTTTTGTTTTGTTTTGTTGGACGGACACGAAGTTGACTATCAATGAGTTGGGTTGCACGTGACGTCACCAAAAATCAAACTAAGAAACTATCGATTCTTCTGAGTTCCTACTTTCACGAGGTATTACAGTACCTAAACACCTTTACATAAACAAATTTTTGGTTCGAAAGGGTTCTTCGTTTTGCGAGAGAGGTCGCTTGAATTTCCAGGCTTTTGCGTGACGAGGCATTTAGCTGGCGGCCGGGAAAGCTCTTATGTGGGTTAAAAACATTACCGATTTTGGGAGATTTTGCAATCTAAACATTCCTTGTCTCAGAATAAATATTACTGTAATCTTTATGAGTTCCTCAAGCGAAGAATTCACGGATTAGTAGAGAAACTCGGAAACAGATGTTTCTGTTGGTATCCGGCGGCCATATTGGTGTTCCTGAAAGGGACACCAACATGGCGTTTCCATACAAAGCTTTATAAATTTAGGTAAACCGTTTTTCCCAATATCTTGCATTTGAAATATTTCACAGACCTGATTCTTGACAAGGGTTTTTGTATATTTATCTTTTTTTATTTCCCAGATTCTAGTCCTTCTGTATTGAATGGTTTGCATTTTTATTTTTCATTGCGTGAAAGCTCTACTACACCAGCAGGTTATTGGAGCAATACAATCAAGCCCCCCCGTAGAGTGATAAACAGAAATTGAAGCTCTACTAGCAGTCTCTTATTTTTCTTTTGAGTCACGTCGCAGAAGATAAAGTTTTTATTTTTTATTCATTATTGGCTATCACAAAGCGAACATTCTTTCACTTCTTAAAACAGTCTCAAAGCACATTGATATGTCCTCACTTCCTAGTGGTCTCTAAGCTTTGGCGTCTAAACTTATAAATTTGAGCCGAAATGATTTCCAGTACAAAGATAAGAAAATGTTGAACAACTTCATTTCTTGTACAAGCATGTAAGCGGAGATTTATACTTCCGTAAATGCTAACTGTGCATAAAACACATTGGTAAAATAAGAAATATTATTATTCATTCAAAATATTTCCCCGATTCTGATTGGCTAAAAGCACACTTATAATTCACCATAACCAGCATCATTAATTGTTAATTTACCTTGAAGTATTCCGCTTCCGTCTACAAGACTTGGAAATTCATGGCTCTAAGCGTCTTGTTTGGGGATGGAAGAGGCTACGACTCCTCCGCCCCCCACTTTGTTTATTCTAGTGCGAAGTTGACTTCTGGGTTTGTTCCCAGACCTTTACTTTTGCAGTCCACCTCTTCTCTTAAAATCCGTGTAGTTATTATCTCAGCCAGCGCGATTGCAAACTACGACTTTATGTTACAATAAAGGATTGAGACCAGACAAGAAAAGACTTCCGCTCGAAAAGACTTACGCTCTCTTTTATCTTGGCTTGCGGCTTCACCGCTCGCCGCTGGCGTGCTTGGGTTTCGCGTGCAGTAACTTTACAAAGAAAAAGAAGACACTGCTCGCAGTCTAAATGAGTCACAAAGGTCACGCATGGTCAAGTATGGAACATAACAATGGACTCGGTTACGCTATATAGCAATGACAAAAGGCCTTCGAACCATCTTGACAGGCAATTTACATGTACTCGTGTAGGTCTATCCAATTTTCACGACATTACATGATTACATCTGTTTTCTCGGTAGAAATCTCGATTCACGGACTAAAATGTTGGAGGATCACGCGTCACAGCGAATACATAATTCACGAATCACGACTGTTTTCATGAGTTTTCCCGATTCTAGCCTGTGTAGCATGGCGGTTTTGTCGGGAGCACGACTGAGCGGCAAAGCCACAAAACGCGCGTAAAGCGCGCGCGAAGAAGCGGCGAAGCTCCCGTCCCAGTCTCCTCGCGGTTTCTCTTTATTACTTTGCGCGCCCCCCAAAACCGCCGTGCTACGCAGGCTATCCCGATTCACGCTCTGTTTACTGGTCAATTCACGGATCACGCGAAACCCCTTCCAGATCCTGCCAGAAGTGTAATATATTAGTAGTTGAGCTACATGGTCAGTCAAAGTTCGTTAAAACTTCTTGCTGCGAGCCTTCAGACAGGTTTCTCTGGTTCTGTGGGTGTCTTGTCGTTATTAAGGGGTTGGAATCTTGATTCAATTATGTTTGTCAGAACTGAGTTTTACCAAGTATGTCTAGCGGTGTCTTATTGCGCTAATTACGTTTACACGTTTTGCACATTGGGGCGCGCGGAAACGGTAATTTTAAATTATTTTCGTATGTCTGTAAACTGGCCAATAAAGACCCAAATCACAAACAACTCATTCATATTTTATGACTCCCTTGTAGTCTTTTATCCCATAACTATTAATTGACCGTACTAAGGGTCGGTTATTTAGAAAACACAGGAGCCGAAGTAATCGGCTCCTGGAAAATATGTATGTCAGTTTTTCGTTTCATCAGATTATCGGTTTTTCTACTCATAGTTTATAAAGAAAACTGACGAATAAAATGTCCAGGAATAGCGGTATAAGGCGACTAAGATCAGTTTATTTTTAATCTCTAATTATCTAGCCAAGGGTATTCTCGATCAAATGACTCTTGAAACGGTACCAACGATAATGGCTTGCAATTTCTGTTTCCGCTGCCAAATCTACCTATATGTCCATGAAAGAGTACCAGGTGTGGGAGAAATCTATAAAGTAAAATTAAACAATAGGGGCACGGTGATGGTTTTCTTGCTTGTATTTGAGGGAAACGATTAACGTTACGAAACTATAGCAAATGCATCTTCTTTTTAATATTCATTGTCTTTCAAGATTTTGCTTGAACACTATACTTGATATGTAATTCATGCAGGCAGCCGTATCAAAAGAAGAAATCTTGCCGTTACGGCTTGTCCAACTTCAAACTGGTTTTGACTCTTGTGGCCAACTCAAGCTCTCTATAACTTAGCTTACACATAAGGAGGTAGAACTAGTTCCCCTTTAAATTAAGTATCACACAACGGTAATCCGTATCGGCTTAAAGACGGAAAATACGTGAACATAACTTTCGACCAGCGTGCTCATGGACTCGACGAAATTTTCAAGTCCTATCTTGAAGGCTGAGGTCCTTGTAGCTGACGTGTTAAACCACAGTAGCCAGGGTAATATAAAACTCAAGTTGCAAAGAAAAAAATCTAAATATTAACGAGATCAACGCCGCCCCAAAAATCTGCCCCAGAAAATACTGTACGCTCTTGCATTTTTTAGGAAAAATGAAGTGGTAACGAATTGTTTTATAAGAGAGTAAACAATAACACTGATTAAGACAGCTGCTGGTATTCATACTGATAGATAAGTGTTTGAGTTTGATTTCTTAATCAGAATCGCCTTGCAAGCCCATCAGATTTTGGTCCTCCTCACCACTACCACTTACTACCCACCCCACTCTCCCCTAACGCTGTTCTTCTAAATATGGCCAAAAAGGGGGTGCGCAGGAAAGATGTCAAGCCGCCGATTTTCCAGCGGTAAAATTTAAATATGGCGGAATTAGAAGAGGCCGAATTAAAACTATCACGCTGTTTTGAACGTCAGAAAAGAGGTAAAATTAGTCTTTCAGAAAGAAAGAAAAATAGAAATATTTGATTAATCATATAAAGTGCATTTTATTGCATTTCAGGCAAACGATAATGAGCTTAAAGCTGCTCACAGACGCATCAAACAGATCAAGATCCTGCGGAAAAGAAAGTAAGGTTTAAAAAAGCTTAGGACCTGTTCGCACGAACCAAAATTCTGTTTCCTTTGCCTAAGAATTTGCCAACAGGGAACCATTTCAGTTGAGAACATTAAATAAAAAATTTAATGTTTTCAACTGTCACCAAATTCAGTTTAAAGATGATCTTTAAAGGAAGATGGCGTCGAGAAAATTTGAAAGCCTACAATTTTTTGTCAAACGACAGACTCCTCTCTTCTTTAACAGCTGTCCTTCATTATGTTGTACAAAATCGTTCTTTGACCGAAACTTAAAAACATGCAGCCGTTTCTGAAAACCTTGTTAATATGACCATCTCCTCCTGGGAAGTTTGCCGAAAAACGTGTTTTGAACTATAACTGTCGAGCCATTTGCTGTTTTTGGGAAGCTTTTAGGATCGCGGCTTAGGGGCGAATGGGTTAATACCACCAGAGTTCCATGGCTTCTGGGTGGTCGCCTGAAGGATTTTTTCACTGTTGACATTGTAATTTAGTATTAAGATTAAGTGAACAGTTAAAAATCATGCCAGTTCCCCTGCTGATCCTATATTGTGGCTAATAATAAAGCAATAGACCACACTTTCTATGGGTTTACCGGCGTGGTAACCCACGTTGTATGTCAGGAGAACATGAGAAAAAGTGTAAATCATGAGCCAAAGGCGAGTGATTTACAAGCTTTTCGAGTATTCTCCCAACATCCCAGGTGTTTTATCCCACCAGTAAACCCATAGAAATTAATTTTGTGGTTTATTGTTTTATAAAATAACTTTAAGTTTTCTATGAGTTTACTGGCACAATAAACCATAGGTTTTTAATCAATCAGAATGCACATACTATCTTATTTATTTTATTTTATTATATAAACTGCAGTGTTTTACAAGGATTTCTACCACCGAGAAATGTGGTATCTGAACACACGTAAAAATACGATATTTTTACATGTGAAGATATCGATAATTTCACTGACATCAGGTTTGTCTCTTAAATTGTACTTAAATTCGTTGGTGTGTCATTGAAACATCTTCGGGTCTTCCTCGAAAGTGCTCGGCAATCTTCGGAAATCTTCGGACATCTTCGGAAATTTTCGGAAATTCTCGGAAAATGTGCGGGAACGTTCGTCTGGTGTTCGGGACAATTTGAAAAATCTTCGGAAATCTTCGGAAAATCATCAAAAACGCCGTCATCAGTATGTTTATGTAATAAACAGAATAATACATGGACGCTTGGAGATATGGAATTTATCTTCGAGTGTTCACATCGATATCGAACGAGTGAGCGCAGCGAACGAGTGAGATATCGAATGTGAACACGAGAAGATAAATTCCATATCTCCGCGCGACCATGTATTATTCTCTATATAACTGCTATTCCATGATAGTGATAATATAAACAACAGTTTGTTTGCAATTGTTTTGACAGATTGCTGTAGAGTTATACAGTAAAATTCAAAAGGCTTATGAAGGTATGGTGCATACATGTATGTGCTACAGTTGATGTATTAATAATAATACTAATAATAAATAATAAATTAAAATCTTAATGCAGGTAGTTGCCATTACCCATGGGTGGTTTTCAGCCGAGACCTAGCACTGCCCATTGAATAAGCACTGCGGGAATGTAATCAAATGTTTCTGTTATTATAGTTATACTGGTAACTTAAAAGAAGCAATTCTTTTCACCTTACAAATAAATGACACCCTCAAACAAGCACCACATTGTATAAACACTGTATTTAAGGACTGAAAAATTTAAAAGTGCTGCACACAGGTGATGTCACAAAAAGGTGCAGACCCCTAGCGAGACTCAAACAAACATGGGCCATTTCTACAAGAGTTTGCAAGTGTGCTGTTTGAAAACAAACAGTTTGCAATCAGTTCTGTTTGCGCTTTTGATATTTTTAGGAGTATTCTAGTTTCAAAATTCGAGAAAGATCCAGGAAAATATAATGTAGACACAAATCAAAACGTTAGCTTAAGCACAAAGACCTATCAAGGATTAAAGTAGAGCGGATTATGAGTGAGTGTCTTGATACCTTATCGCAGCCCCTCCAAAAAATTATGAGCCCCAAACTCGCAAAATACTTTCCGATAAATCACCCCTCCAAATACAACCCGCCAGGGATTTGTACTCAGAAATTACCCTCAAATTCAAAACAAAACAAAACAGAAACTGTATAGTAACAGTACTGGTAATAGTTCACTCAGTACAGAACTCAGCAAGCACGTCTGGCATTTGAAAGACACTAAGATAGAATTTAATATAACTTGGAAGATCTTAAAGCAAGCCGCAACTTTCAATCCTGCTTCAAATTGCTGTATATACATAATTTGTGCCTATGGGAAAAAATTGTTTGCAGACCTGACCTGGCGAGCTTGAACAAGTGAAATAAACTTGTAACTTACTGCAGGCACATGTGCAAGTTTCTTCTTAGCTGCATTACATCTTCCATTGTCACGCAATAGTTTTTTATTCAAATCCTGTATGCGCGTGTGTAGTATTAGTGTATGTTGTAACAAACTTTTCATTGGCAACTTTATCTGAGGAGTGCCTGTATGCCGTGGGGTACGAAACTAACTAGTAATAAAATACCAAGTCAGATCTCATGTTGACACCAGATAACCTAGATTACTATGCACTCTGCCGTTGGGCATGCACACATATCAACTGGTGTCAAGAAACATTTTATGTTTTTAGAAGAACTAAATCGCACAATTTGTGAAGATGGATTAAATTTCTGACTTCTCTGTATCTACTTCTTTAAAAACATTTCCCAGCTGCCTGGTAACTTAATAAAACACAGCATACTTTGCTTTCTTTCTGGATTTTTCGCATTTATTCAGCGACTCTGAGTACTTTTTCAGGGATCCTTACTCTCTCTTACGTTCTTCCCAGCTGCAACTCTTGCTGTTTACCATTTCCTGATAAAAATAAACGAAAAAAACATTGTTTTGACTCAACACTCGGTAAACACGCATACAAAACCTTTGAGTGAGAAGCAAAGACTGTCTGAGCCATAAGGGGGTCTCGTTTGACATAAGCTATTTTTAGAATCTGCACAGCACTAAAAGTACTATGGCAATAGTTATTATTTGAGTCCAACACACCTGTTTGCAACCTAAAGCTATAAAAATGGTCACCAGACATAAAACATTGGTCGCCATTTAAGGTGGCTCGACTGGATTTTTTTAGGGGGATACCTCCCAAGTTTGAGCATTAACTATGTCGGCATGAGTAAAGATATGGAAAAAAAGTTACCACAACTGTATTATATAAAGATGAAAATTTCTTATGATCTGGGTTATATTGCAATCAGAGTCGCCATGGCAACGTAATGATGCCATTATGATTTTTCATTTATCTTTGTGTTTCTCTGTACCAGGAGATTTTTGAAGAAATCGCTTAGGGGAGTATGTACCTGCCATAATTGCCTCCATTATGGCAAAGTTTGAAGAAATTCTATGAGAGCGTTTTCGACATATTTTGAAATGCAGTTTTAAGAATCATAAAAACAGTGAAATAGCATGCTAGCCGCTCAATTCGCTAATATTTTAATTAAATGATAAGCTTTGGGAACGCGGCTTCATCTCATAGTGGTTTGATTCCATTGAAAACTGCGTACAAAACAAGAGGGGAATTGCTCTGGGCGATCGTGAGTAAGAAGGATTTTATTAACTTGCATTCATCTGCTTTTGATACAGTTTTTGGAGGTAATTTGGTCCATGCCTAAAAAATTCGCATTTTTCCAAAAACCGCTCAATAAATTTTTTTATAAATTCGACAATCTCGAGATCAATCGTCAAGAAATATTCCCTGCAAGTTTTAAGAACATTGAAAACAGGGAAGGCTTTTAAATAGGGCCTCAAATGTAGCCAATTTTTCCCCCAGATTTTATGTTTACAAGCGAGCATCCTCATTATTCACTGGCATTGTTTTCAAGTTTCATATACACGTACACATTTAGCAAAAAGATAGACCATTTTGCTACAATCTTATATAATTGACAAAATTAATATTATTTTTGATGGGTTGAAGAAAAGAAATTGATTGATAACATTCTTCGCATTCATATTAAAATTAATATCTCTAACATTTCTCATAATTTTGGAATAACTGTCCATTGGACTTCAATAGAAAATTATAGGGGAAAACATCATTTTCAATGCCTTCATTTAACCTTGAATTATTTAAAAATTTAAATTTTGAACTTCATCCACATTCATTCCAAAAAAGTGAGGTGTATTTATCCTGATCTATGAGAAAAACCAATCACTATTCATCTAAACAAAGTAAATTTGCCACCAATTTGCCAATTTCCTCTATTTTCAATTTTTGGTCGCATGACATGTCACTTGACCATAATTAAGCACTAAGGCCCAGTTAAGGCGCTGAACTTTTTAAGAGCCAAACCTAATTTGAATTAAGGCTGACCCAAATTATTTAGGCCAGCTGAATTGATTTAGATGTCATTCTTAATTGCCACTGAACTAAAGTCAAAAGGTAAAAATGTTCATTTTGGTCAAACTGCTTGTAACTAAATATGTTATGTTAATAATAATTTATGCATTAGGTTCGGTACGTGAAAAGTTCGGGGTCTAAATCAAAGGTGTTCCAAAGTCACTCCATAGGCTAGGCAAAAAGAACGGCTGAGCTGTTCCAAATTAAAGCCTGCAGACGTTTCTAATTGATTCAGACGCCAAAGTTTTCATGTACTTGATTTAATGTATTAGGTTCAGCTCATGAAAAGTTTGGCATCTGAACTGGGCCTAAGGCACAAGAAGTCCTCAAGATTTACTTTTGTGGAAAATTTCATTTATTCCCAATCTCCAAGCGAAAGATAATCACTGTCATTCAATATTATTATAATATGCTCCGAACACACCATCGACCCAGGCCTTAAAACCCTTGAGGAGTTTAAAACACTGAATGGTTCAGAGAGAGACATTTTGCCTCTTGTTACTGAAACTGAAATAAGCTATTTTTACTCTCTTTTCAGGTTATTGAAAGTTGGAGAACACCTGCTGATGTAAGTAAGATAACATTAGACTGACCTGTCCCTCATCTACTGCAATAAACACACACAATTAAATGAGCAGATTTGCACAAATGAAACAAGGGCATGGATTTATTGCCGATTTTAGTCATCTGTTTGTCGCTTCTAAAGAATCCCTGACTGAACAAGTCACATAATGCTATGGTTATGCTTCATATATTGATGACTGATCTTTCCATCCAAGAGGAGGTGATGCATCATTTATAGTGCTTGGAGGTCCCTGGGGGGTACTCCCTATAATGGCCTATACAGGGAGGCTCCGCCCGAAAGCGGTACCTTTTTCAGGCTTCAGGTATATGAAAGGGTAGGGAAATCTGTCATTTGGGTCAGTGAAAAGGCCCAAAAGGGCTTACAGATGAATTTTACGGCTTCATAAAGTCAAGAAAACATTCAATTTTTGCAGTTGGTTCCTATTTAAATGAAAGTGCATTTACAGCAGTTAAAAGGGATACAGATAGAGTTGTAAACAAGGTATATGAAATGGGTACCATTTGTCAATAGAAGGTAAATGAAAGGGGTACCTTTTTAGTGAAAAAATGGTATTTTAAAGGATACAGGGTTGGACCTCAGGGTGGAGCCTCCACAAATAAAAATTTGTTGAGAACCTCCCCCCCGCCCGTTCCCGGCATGAGGTCTTCCTTTTTCCCTAAAAATGCTCTACAATTTACTGTATTTCCTCAAATGAGCACCCATGCTATAATAGGTGCACTTCCCAAATACACTGACCCTGTAGGCTAAATATCAAACAAGTGCCCCTCTTGAATAAGCACCCTACCCATCCCTAAAATACACTTTCTTAAGTTACCAATATGGAGCAGGAAAACTTAATTACTCACCCCCCCCCCCCCCCCCTCGCTTTCAATCCATATCTACCCATCCCACTGAAACAGTTTTAGTGCCTTCATATAATGTTAAATTACTGAACTTTACCATTATTTTTGGAATTCAAGGATGGAAAGACATGTTTTAGCTTTATAAAAAGATATAGCAAATGGCATGAAATGGCACCTTTTCTCACTTAATTTATAATTGCCAATTACAGTATTTATTCAAATAAGTGTTCAACCTCAAATTAGCGCCCACCTCAAATAAGCGCCCATCCTAGAGGCAGAAAAAGTTAATAGGTTCTCAGCCTTGAATAAGCGCCTAATAACAAGTGCTAATTGTTATTAGCATTAATTTTATTGTTTTGTTGCAAAATAAACATACTACACTTGCCGAAAATGGTGAAAATTTAATAAGCTCCCAGCCTCAAAAATTAATAAGCTTGCAGTAAGTGAACATTTTATATAAAATAATATTATGATAACACTTGCCGGGGGAAAGTTGATCTTGAAATCAAGCTATGACTAGTTCGTGACTGATTTCCCTGTTGGGCAGGTGAGTGAAAAAATTTGGAATCAATATATTTTTTACTCTCAGTGAAAAAAACAATTTTATAAGTTGAAAAACATTACGACAAATTATTGTCAACAATAAAAAAACTTGATCTAAATCATTATAATTTTGTGACTGCATGTGGCATCAGTGTTATCCCTGTATAAAGAGTTGTGACTGACATTCATTTACCTAAAGATAGTAACAATATTTTCTATTGTTACTTCACTCAGTGCTTGCTAGGCAACTCAACAAACACACAGTGGGATATTTAACATACAAGGGCGGCCTTCACTCTTCCATGAACACAACAGTGGTGAGGGAAACAGAAAAAAGTTCAATGCCGTTTACCATTCGGGTAATGACTTAGAATAATAAAATTAACAGTTTTAAACATTTGAATGTCACCCTTCCAAACACTTAACCAACTGTCTATGCTTAGTGAAAGGTGGGTGCCTGGCATACTCGCAGGGACTTAATTCCACTGTGGCCAGCCATTCCCTAGATAGAATACTGCCCCTATGGCTGGCAAATCCGTGCAACCCAGCTATGAGCTCTCATTTCAGGCAACTGTCACACTGATGAAACAGTGGAAGGAAGAAAAATAAGGGTTGGAGGGGGGGGAGAAGATGCCAAAGCAACCACTCCACAGACCACTGCACTAATGCTCAAATTATGAAGAACTCAAAGATCCTAGCAGTGTGCAAAGCTACCATGTACGGTGAGCCTGCACTTATATGGGATTGATTACTGGATGCTCATGGACCACTTGACCGCTAAGCTCGTGGACCACTAAGCCACTAAGCTTGTGAAATGGTTGACTACTAAGCTTCTGAACTGTTTGATTGCTAATCACCCTTCAAACTATGATTGTTATTCTTCCAAACATTTGAAATCTAAATGGCATTGCTCAAACCATTTGAAATCTGAATTTCTTTCTTCCCAAAATTTTAATTCTGTTCACATAAAATTAATCTTTCCAAACATTAAAATTCTGAATGTAACCATTCCAAACATTGGAGTTTTTGCCCTTATCCTTGAACTTTTAGAATACAGATCCTGTCCTTGCAAACATTGGAATTATCACGTTATTCTTCAAAAGATTGGCGTTCTGATCTTATCCTTTCAAACTTTGGAATTCTGGCCTTATAGTCCTTCCAAACATTGAAATACTTATCTTACACATCCAAACTTTGGAAATCTGGCCTTATCCTAGCTTCCAAACATTAAAAATACACTTCCAAACTTTTGAATTCTGGCCTTTTCCTTTAAAACATTCGAAGAATGATCTTGCACCTCCAAACTTTGGAATTTTGGCCTATATCCTTCTAAACATTGTATTTATTATCTTATCCTTCTAAACGTTGGAACTCCTCTTGTCTTGCTAACGTTTAATTTTTCTAACGTTTGAATTTTGATTTTGTCCTTTGAAACATTGCTTTTTTTATCTTACCCTCCCGAACATTGGAATCCCGGCGCTATACTTATAATCAATAAAAACCTTATCTTATCCTTCCAAACATTGGAATTCTTTTCTTATCCTTTCAAACATTGGAATTCTGATTGTATCCTTCTAAAGATGTCAGTGAATTCTTATGTTATCGTTTGAATCATTGGAATTCTTGTCTTGTTCTTCCAACAGTGGAGTTCTTATCTTATCTTTCAAAGCACTGGAATTCTTGCCTTATCTTTCCAAACATTGGACTTCTTATAAATGTTTATAAATATGCGGTGCCAACTTTCCTCACTTGCAGCCAATGGCTAAATTCTAGAGGGACCAGAGAGGTGAGATTGGATGTCAGCATGTAAAGGCGCACTCTCGCAGCCACTTCAGTCCACGTTTTGACTGATGACGGCACAATTCACTACTACTAGAACGTACCACTACCACTACTACTGTCACACTACTACTGTCACACTGGAAACTCTGTAAGGTTTATTACATGTACCTTTGTAATCCTGACTTAAATTGTTGGAGGGTTAAAATGGACAGAAACGCAAGACAACGACTTTCTTTTTGTTTTCCTGAACTTTGTTACAGCCCTTCAGAATTCAACTCCAAAAAAATTTGCCCATTGTTGGAGGGCTAAAATGAAAACTTCATGCACTGGGCCACTTGTAACGAATGTTACCCTCGTACTTAAAAAGGAAGTTAAAGCAATGACAATTGTAACAGCAATTAGAAAGACAAAAAGGCAATTCGTTAGATTAGCAAAACAACAACTTTGTACATTATTTTCTTAGCCATCGTTGCAGGACTACAACATGGAAGTGTGTAATTTCACATTTTGTCATGGACAGGAACCCAAGACAACAACTTTCTTTTTCTTTTCCTGAACTTTGTTACAACCCTTTAGAATTCAACTCCAAAAAATTTGCCCACATTTGACGAATTAAACAAGATGGAATAAGTGTGATAAAGTTTGAGGCAATGCGAATTCACTTTTAAAGTGATGTTTTCTTAGCTGCCACCTTTGTTGTTGCTAATGTGCTACGAGTGAGAGCCAGGCATTGTGAATTCCAATTGCAATCATTAATTTGGTGATCCTCAGGCAGTTAACAGAGTTATTACTGTAAGGTTTATAACCATAGCATTGCAACAAACATAATTATTTTTTATGTTCCCTAAAGGTGACAAGAGCAGATGTTAAAGTCCAACCATACGTCCTCAAAACCAAGTCCCCATTTGTTGGCCACATGGATTACAAATATCTCAGATGGCAGGTCAGACCAGACTTTTACCTGTACATATGTGTAATGTTGACTGTACATTCACCCCAGCCCAGTTTTTTTACATGTAGTTTTATGTTGTGTTTTTTATTCATCCTCTGACAATTCATGTGGCATAATACACCAAACGAAAATGACATGTTTTGCACTGTGACTGTGTAATTTGGTACACTAACAAAATCAACTTTGTACTGTACCAACATCAATAGACAGCTACATGTGTATAACCCTGTTTGGTAAAAAAGTCAGTTTAACAGAAGAGTTGGTTTAACAAAATAATGTAACAACATCATATTTGTACTGAAGTGCCAATTGATATAAAAGTGTACTACCCTAACTTGTCAGTTTTGTACAATACCAGTATTTTTTTTTGTATCGTACCAACATCAGCTTGTATGTTGAAGCAGTTTGATTTTGACAAATGTAAAAGCAGCAATTTTGATACCATAACAGTATCAATTTGTATGGTTTCTTGTCAATGCAGCCAATACCAAGGAAAAACTTTCCTTCATTGAATTGGACAGATGCTCATTAATGACTTCAGAAAAATTAATATTGGTTCCGTGCTAAATGAAGTTGCAAGGGTAGTAAAATTGTTACAAATGGTATTGGTTCTGTACAGTTTTATTACTGGTATTACATAGTACTAGTATTGGTTCTGAATAGTTTTCTCAGTGTTCTTACCAAGATTGTTACCACCCTGGGGTCCACAGGACCCATAGAGAAGCTAAAATGGGGTCATGAGGGAGAAAAGCGGGTCACAATTTTTAAGACAGTTAATTCAATGTTTAACTCACTGATCTGAGTTTCAGGTTAAATACCTCATACTTTCATAGATAATCAGTGATTTTGTTACAAATATGTTATGGTGAGTCCTGGGACTCAATTTGTGAAAAGTCATGAGTCCCAGTTCAAAAAACAAACAATGAGTCCCCGGGTCTTTTGTAACCACACAGTTAATCCAAAGACAGACTCCAAAACTCTGTATTTCAGTTTACTGAAATATACTGTGTAAAAATATACTCCGTCTATTGTAAAGCACAACAAAGACTGAAAGAAATAAGCATCATTTAACAACAGCCACAGAAATCACACAAACAGGATATTCTACAGAAACACCTTCAGATCAATCAATCAATATTTGTGTCATACGGGATGCATACCATAAATTATTTAGCATCTTTGGGGATTTTTATGTGTCAGGGACACAGCACGCAGATGTAAAAAATACAAAGTACAAAGTGATATTTTCTTTGTACTGAGCAATGTGAAGTGAAAAGTGACATTGGTACAGAACAAAATGATATTGTCCCCTCCCTTGAAAAATATCTTTGACCTCTGAGCTTCCATGCCACTCTATCTCCACCACAAATGAAAAATATGTTTAAACAAATACCTGCTAAGCAGGCTACTACTCATAGAAGAGAACTTCTACATTCTATAATAACTACTGATACAAGGTACAGGTTGTACATTTCCACGCCTTTATCAATTTTCAAAATCAATATCATTGATCATGATTACCGGCTATGAGGGCATAATGCGATTCTTTTTAAGCAAAAAGAAAACTGAGAACTATTCCAGTTTTATGAGACACTAGTTTGAGTAAACAAGTATTCAAAGGCGCGAGTCACATAAAAAAATTAAGCCCTTAGGGTCCTTAAAGCACCTAAAAATATAGTCTCTTAGGGTGGATTTCTACTGTCGCAATTTTCACAAGCGTACATGTACAGTATGTATGTGTACAATCATGTAGATACCTAAAATGTTTAAAAAAGAGGCAAAGTATGGAAGGTCACGCATTAATGTAAAAGTTGAACCGTGCTCAACTAAATGCACGATTTATTGGCAACGTTCTTCCTTTGTTCTTACTGGAAATTTAAACTGCCTCATTGCCTATGATTAAGATATACTTGTAGTGCATATACGCAACCTATATCTTTCTGACAGAATCGACACAGAGTGTTGATGCTTTCGTAGGGAACATGAAAGTAACAACCCCATCGCCAGGGTTTTCTCACGTTGAACTATGCATGAGTGAATGTACAACTCAGGCACCCCTCGGCAACAACGAACTATGTCGTTTTCATATCAGGCAGTGAGTTCGAGTCGAAACAGTAGAGCCAATCTCTGTCGACTCAAAGTGAGTGAGTGACACACTGCATATCGAAACCTATCACAAAAACCCTTTGGACACGCTTTGGGTATCTATGTGTTAGAACATTGATTTTCAGTGAAGGTACATTACAGCATTATTTATTGCTGCTGTTCAACATTTGTCTCGTGTTAATAAATTTTAACAATTCTGGCTTCACTTACATAAGATGTTCAAAGTGAAAAGTTTATGTAGGATGAGTTACTCAGTCATCTGATGTATCCTAGTTACATCAATAATAATGATAAAGTAGTACTACTAATATATTAATTATGTTAGAAAATGTGCTTGACCGAATTCTCAAAAACCACTAAAAAGGGTCCTTGAAAAGTGGCTAAAAATATGTGCAAACATGTTCCCCTATTTAAAATGCAGCAGCATGAAACCCTGGGGAAAGGGTTCAAGAACAAGTAAAATTGAAGACCTTGATATTTTTAAAACTACAGTACTTCAAGTATAAGCTACTGGTAATTTTAAAAACCTAAAAAGGATGCAAAAAATAAGTGCAATTAATACTACAATATATTATAATCTGCAGTTATTCCAAAATTATATAGAATTGAACAACTGTTAGTAACCATGTAAAGTATTTCAAAAAAGAATCAAAACCAAAAAAATTGATCACAACTATCCACATGTCTCTAAACTGTGCCACAACATTTATTTTAAAATTTCTGAGATATTTTAATTTTGTTCCCATGTCTATCAATAGTCAAAATAACATTTGCTACTACACTGTACTTCATTGGGAAATTAAACGTTTGACTAACAGTCATTGTGGTTTCATTTGTGTAAGTTGATATTGTATGCTGATCATACAATATTACCAGTCTGTACATGTATGCATGTGTTGTATTTTTATTATTCATAGGTTGTTGACAATCCAGGAATCCTCAACCATTCATTAGAAGAAAGAAAAACGATAGAAATGCAGGTTAGAAAGTTTGTCAATGATGTAAGTCTTTTGTTACAAATCATTGTGATTTTTTTAAAAAAGAAAGATCTAAAAATTTACCCGAATTTTTTAGGCAATTACTGCCTTTGCTCACTTGCGAGCGGCAATTCTCTACGTGATGGACATTTCAGAGCAGTGTGGTCACACTCTTGAGGAACAGATGGAGCTGTTTAATGGTATTAAACCTCTGTTTGTAAACAAACCCTTGCTGGTAATCTTAAACAAAATTGATGTGCTTAGACCTGATGAGCTTTCTGAGGAGAAGAAAGAGTTGATGAAAGTTTTTGATCAAGAAGGTAATATTCTGCTTGATCTTCATTACATTGTAGTACCATGCTGTATTACAGTCCACCTACTTTACCACAGTTTACCCAGGAAACCCTTAATGCTCTGATCATCATCATCATTATCATCAAAATCATTATCTTGGTGATAATGATCATGATCATCATTGATCATCATGATGATGGTCGTCATCATCATCATCATCACCATCATCATCGCTACCACCATTGTCATCGTCATCATCATCATCCTTAGTCTGTGAGCAAGCTCTCCATTTGTAGGACATCGGGAGAAGTAGACACGCGAGAGGAGATGTGAAAGCAGCAGTTGGGGAAGCGAAATTTGGCTTAGTCCTGGGTTAAACTTAACCGTCTTTCAAGGAACCAGGCCCAGATCATCATCTCAGTATCATTACCATCATCATCATCATTATAAAAATCCTTATCTTGGTGATTATGATCTTTGATCATCATTGATCATCATAGTAGTCATCATTATCACCATCGTCATCATCACTACCACCACCGTCATCATCATCCTTAGCCTGCGAGCAAGCTCTCCATTGCGAAAAGTAGACACGTGAGAGGAGACTTGAAAGCGGCAGTTGGGGGAGAGGGAGAAGAGCGTGCAATGTTTACTCATTAATTTTCATTTCCACCCTAAACACCCCAAAACATTAAAACTGTCACTGCAAAGGTGTGCAGATTAGAACGTCACGTTAAGACAGCTGAGGGCACATAGAATTTATTTATTTATTAAATCGCTTTCTCAACAGCTTTTCACTTCATCAAAGCAATGTTTTTGACCACTGATGTGTTTTTTTATCCTCTGGACATCGAACTACAACATGTCCACTAGGATAAGAACTCAATACTTTGATTCTCGTCTCGTTAACATTCGAAAAGTTATCCACAGTCAGAAGACTAAGCTCATCGTCACAATTACTAGTTTTTGAAACACAGTATATATTTGTCTGTTTCGGAACTGGAGAAGAGCATTTTCCTGGACTTGGTTCTTTTATGTTTTACTCCTCAGTTGCTTCCTACTCTTTCTATTGACCTTCTCGACAGTCAGCTGCTAATTCTTCGTCAGCTACACTGTCATGTACCAGTTTCTGAATTTTCCTGAGATTCAAATTTGACACACAGATGAAAGTTATCTTTCACAGAAGAAGAAAGCCATTTTCTTCCTCTGCCAGTCTTTTCTTTTTTGAAGTGAGTTCAGCGATCGCCAACATAACGCAGGTTTTGGTGATAATACTTTCCCTTGAGCTAGGCCCGTCATCAATCAACTTTGATTTCCAGAACGTCATTTATCCTTTCATCTGGGCGAAGTACATGTACAAATTAAAACTCATGAGAGATTGTTACAAGCTCTTCTTTTCTCGGTCTCTCGCGGCTTTGTCGCTCGCTCTCTCGCGCATTCTCGTGTGGCTCGCTTGGCTCGCCTAAAGAGGGGAGCTTGTCCACAGGCTACATAATCCTCATCATTATCCTAAACCGTTAACTTAGAAGGCAAACTATTTTTACTTGACTTTTGTAAACATAGTAAGTCTCTCCCCCAGAATTAGAACTTGTTATATTAAGGCAGTGTATGTTTGTACATTATTGAAATTTTTTTTGTGTATAAACAAAGAACGAACATAGAGATAAACTCCTGGCTGTTTCTGTAGGTGTTTCCCTTCTTCCAATGAGTACAGTTAGTGAAGAAGGTGTGATGACTGTCAGAAATGAAGCTTGTGATCAGCTCCTAGCTCAGAGAGTTGAAATAAAGATGAAGAGCAAAAAAACATCAGACGTTATGAACAGACTTCATGTTGCCATGCCAGCACAGAGAGATCAGAAAGAAGACCACCCTGCATTCCTCAGGTAATGCCACACTATCGCGAACATCTCATAAAGTAACTGTAATCAATCCTTAAAGCCCACAGTGATCAGTATAGACTTTCTCTCGGGGGAATCAATGTGTTATTTAATAAAGAAATAGTGAGGGTTAGGACATTGATCACATAAGAAAATTGTCTTGGGAAGTTAACACTGGTTGTACGAGAGATAGATAAACTCTCATGGAAGTTTGTGCTGTATAGTATAGACTCTGTTACTGTGCTTTTCACAAACACGCGAACTTTCTAGTTCAAAAGCTGCCTTCACAATTGCGTTTTTTGCTGCCCTTAATCATAATTACACTTTTACCATCACAAGCAATGAACCTTGAAAACAGAAACACACAAAACGGATCGGAATCCGCTAATCACAGATCACAAGCCATGACCTTTTGAACCCATTTAAGTAAAGTTCTGTTTCCTGAGAGGTCCGCTAAGATGATTGACTGCAGCGAATAACACAAACGTTAGTTGGCTTTCGAACTTTGGAGTTCGCGTGTTTTTGAAAAACGCAGTAATGTAGAAAAAATACCACAGTAGATGACTGTTTGTTTTATTGGCATAAACAGCACCACCCATGCACAAACATTGAGTTCTGTGTAAATAGAGAGTGAACACATCAGATTTTTCTTTGCACTGTTCCTTTTTGAGAGCTTAAAGATAAACAAAGAGTATTAAATACAAAAGCGTATAAAGAAAGCCCAGGGTTAAGTGGATTTTTCTATCAGGCTATTGAAATTTGTTCTTAACTTGCCTATTGGGCAAGTGAAGTTTTTTGGGAAATTCAAATTACAGCACCCTGGGTACCAGAGGTTTTTCTCGCGTACGGCGGGAATTTTCGGTGTTGGCCGAAGGCCGACGCATCTTCGGCCGTAGGCCGAAGCCATGAGTTTTACAGAAGAACTGTGCTTAAGTTATTATGCTACGCCTGTAGCTATACTTTTCCCGAATGGCAGGCTGTAAAACTGACTTTCTTTACACCCTGCTTTATAGTACCTTATGATGGTTTAATTATTACTGACAAATGTGCATAAAATAAATCATATATGAGAACTGTGGAAATGACTTTTAAAAAAAAGAAAAATGATCGTTGCAGTTGTGATTTATGATTTTCATACATTGTAGCTTAGTTGGTTAGAGTGTCGCACTGGTATTGCGAGGTCATGGGTTCAAATTTCATGGAAGTCCTGAATGTTTTTCAGGCTTCTTACGCAATTGCATAAATTTACGTTCACAACTGCGAGGATCGTTGTTCATTTGTTTTAAATATTACTGTTAGTAACCATTCTGTCAAGGAGCCTGTGAACAGGCCTTTGGTCGAGCGGGGTGGGGAGAGGGAAAAGTGAAAAGGCCTGTAGACAAACATTTGGGACCGCCATTCCACGGCACCCGCTGTGAATCAGATCCTGATGCAAGCTCTTATTGGCGAGAACACTGACTGTTGATAGGTCTGATTGACATCAGCTCTCGGTTGGCACGTAGCACGCGATTTGATCACGGAGTGGCAATAACAAAACAGTCCAAAGACTATTACCACGGGAGGAAGTACGCGCTCCAGTCAAAAGACCCAAACTATCTTTAGAAAAACACTAAGCTGGAGTTTACCGAATCACAATGCAATCCTCCATAGTTGATGTACCTTCAGTTTAAGCTGCATTTCAATCTTATAATTTTGGATCTGTAGTAAATCACTATCCGTGATAATTTTTAAACGTTCTGCAAAGAAAACTAACGAGCTGGGCTCAGCGTGATACAACATTGCAGAAAAACATTACATTCACGGACCAAAGAAAATCGCTTAGTTATTCAGATCCAGAAGGCACTTTGGAGAAAAGTAAGACTCTTACTCAGCCGCAATAAAAAGCTTTACCCTTCAAAAGAGGTCAAAGAAAATGCTCTTGCATCAGAGGGCAAATCGTCTCGACCAGAAACAAAAACCACAGTAAATCGATATGTGTGCTATGACCTCACAGTATGAAACAAGCGGCTAAAATCACATTTGCTCAGTGAAATGCAGAACCTTCGAGAGAATAATGTACCCCGCGGAGGAAAAAACTGATGGGAACAAGCAGCATTTTGGCATGAAGTAAAAGTCGTGTCGGCCTACCGCCCCTTTTTATTGCCATAAATACCCGAAGGTGTAATTCCTGTCAGCGATCAAAGCGCTGCTGATCTCTTTGTAGTTTGTACTTGTCTTTGTAGCTTCATGTTCTGGAGAAGTCATAATAGTATCTGTACATTCCGCATTCCAAGTTCGCTCATTGCAGCGGCTTGTTAAATTACAAACGGAACTAGCAAGACGAACGGCTTATCACACACAAGTTAAGCAGCTTACATAATTATGCAAATCGGAAAACCTTTCTCCATGCTCAAAGGGAAATCTGAAGGATTCAAATGCTTGCACTAGTACAACGCTGTCCTGACCACTGTCAACGAGCAAGGTCTTATTTCTTGAAACGCCAAAGACCGGCACCCTATTAATTCTCTTACCGGAGATCAACGACTTTTTGCAAACTCGACAATGAAGCTCGCGCTCCATTTCACTATGTTTTCAAACGGAGCAAAACACCGCTCATTTCCCGTTGATTTTTCCAGGAGTTATTTACACGCGAAATTGATTGACAGATAACGATCTTTCTGACAGATGATCGACAGGATAATTACAAGGGGGCAGAATAGCGGCCTCACAGGCTCTCTCCCCCCTTTCCCTTCCTTTTCGTCGCTATTTTTTCCCCAAACAGAAAGCCTGTTCACAGGCTATCTGTCAAGGTGATTGTAATACATGTATTTATTAGATCTACACTGTGTCATATTACAAGAAATTATGTCCACAAAGTGAGAGTGTGGATTGTCTTATAATATTGATTCAAACTGTATTTTTGCCACTTCATATACAGGCTGTACTGGACAAAAGGCAGGCTATGGTTGTTGAAGGAGACCAGCCCAAGCGCAAACTGGCCAGAGATCTAGAGATTGAGATGGGAGAAGATTACTACATGGATATGCGGGAGCATTGGGATCTGGCAAAAGGTGACGAGAAACATGATATTTTACCAGAGATTTATCTTGGAAAGAATGTGGCTGACTTCATTGATCTAATTCTTACCAAGATTCCCGGGTAATTCTTGCCAAGGTTCTTGCCAAGATACCCAGAGTAAATCTTAACCAAGATTCTTGCCAAGATACCTATGGTAAATCTTACCAAGATTCTTGCCGAGATACCTACAGTAATTCTTGCCAAGATTCCTATGGCAATTCTTGACAAGATCCCCGCAGTAATTCTTACCAAGATTCTTGCCAAGATTCCCGTGGTAATTCTTACCAAGATTCCCGTAGTAATTCTTACCAAGATTCTTACCAAGATACCCATAGTAATTCTTACCAAGATTCTTGCCAAGATACCTATAGTAGATCTTACTAAGATTCTTGCTAAGATACTTATAGTAATTCTTACCAAGATTTTTCCTAAGATTCCCATTGTAATTCTTGCCAAGATTCTTGCCAAAATTCCCGTGTTAATTCTTGCCAAGATTCTTGCCAAGATACCCATGGTAATTCTTGCCACGATTCTTGCCAAGATTCCTGTGGCAGTTCTTGCCGAGATTCTTGCCAAGATCCCCACGGTAATTCTTACCAAGATTCTTGCCATGATTCCCGCGGTATTTTCTACCAAGATTCTTGCCAAGATTCCCGTGGGGATTCTTGCAAAGATTCCCGTAGTAATTCATACCAACATTCCCGTTGTAAATCTTGCCAAGATTCCCTGTGGAAATTCTTGCCAAGATTCTTCCCAAGATACCCATAATAATTCTTACCAAGATTCTTGCCAAGATACCCATGGTAAATCTTACCAAGATTCTTACCAAGGTACCGATAACAAATGTTACCAAGATTCTTACCAAGATCCGCATAGTAATTCTTACCAAGATTCTTGCCAAGATTCCCGTGGTAATTCTTGCCAAGATTCTTGTCTTGCCAAGATACCCATAGTAATTCTTACCAAGATTCTTGCCAAGATTCCCGTGGTAATTCTTGCCAAGATTCTTGTCTTGCCAAGATACCCGTAGCAATTCTTACCAAGATTCATGCCAAGATACCTATAGTAAATCTTACCAAGATTCTTACCACGATTTTTGCCAAGACTCCCGTGTTCATTCTTGCTAAGATTCCTGTGGTAACTCTTGCTAAGATTCTTGCCAAGATACCCATAGTTATTCTTACCACGATTCTTGCCAAGATACCTATAGTAAATCCTTCCAAGATTCTTGCCAAGATTCCCGTCTTAATTCTTGCCAAGATTCCTGTGGTAATTCTTGACAAGATTCTTGCCAAGATACCCATAGTAATTCTTACCAAGATTCTTGCCAAGATTCCCGTGGTAATTCTTGCCAAGATTCTTGCCAAGATAGCCGTAGTAATTCTTACCAAGATTCTTGCCAAGATTCCCGCGGTAATTCTTACCAAGATTCTTGCCAAGATTACCGTAGTAAGATTCTTGTTAAGATTCCCGTAGTAATTCTTGCCAAGATTCCCTGTGGTAATTCTTGCGAAGATTCTAGCCAAGAAACCCATGGTAAATCTTACCAATATTCATGCCAAGATAGCCATAGTAATTCTTACCAAGATTCCCCTCGAAAATCTTACCAGTATTCTTACATTTGTACCAAGATTCCTGCAGAAGGTCTTACTATTTTTCTTTTTAAGATTCTTGTAGTAATTGTTAGTAAGGTTCTTACCAAGATTCCGTTTGTGTTTTTACTGTGTAATTTTGGTGGCCTGAGCATGTGCGGTTTTGAAGTTATAGAGGCAGGTCTCTAGAGTTCCCTACCGGGCGCAGGAAGCAAAAACAACCGCCATGTATGCACGGGGTTAAATGCTCTCTAGCGTGTCGCCTGACTTTCCTCTATCGTGGTTACTGGTCACTTCTCGAATTATTTGTATTTGTCTCGTTTTACAGGAGGAATTGGACTCTGAAGAAGAGGATATAAGAAATAAAGCTGAACAGTGAGTTATACGTTTAATTATATATTAGCGACTCTCTGAATTTTCTTGTCTTGGTTAAAGCTTTCTGAGCGCAATTTTCTCTTTACTTCAGAATCCGCGAAAAGAAAAAGCTTATTGTCAAAGCTCATCGTGAGATGAAACCAAGAAACAACAAAGCAAAACTTTCACGTTCCGTGTTCCTTAAGGTAAGTTAGAACTTTTACAGCAAGGAGCCCAAAACTATGACCTCACATTGTTTCGTGCAGATTTAATCCAATCAGAAGCCAGCTGGAAACTGTCCTCCACTTCTGATTGGTTAATGTCTGCATGAAAGAATGTGAGGTCACACTTTCGGGCCCCTTCACATCGTTTCTGTTTTGTTTCTCGGTGAGGAGTAGTATTGACTATTTTCCAATTCCCCATAATACACTCTGTCTGCCCCCCAAATTTTGCATAACTTATTGTCTTAAAATGCTCTTGGGAAAATGCAATACTCCCAGGAGCATTTAAAAACAATGGTTTATTCAAAATTTGGGGGGCAAACAGAGTGTATTATGGGGAATTGGAAAATAGAGAATGTACTGTAAATTTTTGGGACCAAGAAAAAGATAAGTGTCAAATCATAGCATAATGGGAGTGCTCTAGAATGATTCTGTGTTTATTCACGTCAGAACCAGTCTGTTACTAGCGAGCAGTCCGAAGTCTAGCGGTCCAGGCGTTACGCTCCTCCGTGGACGACTTAATGGATGTGTGTAAGGCCGTCGCCGAGAGGGCGATAGTTTTACTGTCAGTTCGCGCTTGTGAAACTAAGGGATACTCACAAGTGGAGTTATAGTGCAGGTTAACAATCACAATCTCTCTGTCCAATCACGAGACCCACTGACAGATAAGTGCTTGATCAGCTTAAACAAGGCGTGCTGGCGGAAATTCTAGGAGAAATGCTTTAACTAAAATATTATCCTCTCATTCACGACCCCACGTGGCGCAGTGGTAAAAATATTTCCCGGCACGTACGAGGTGCTGAGTTCCGGGCGAAAAGCCTCTTTTCTTTTCTCTCTTCTCTTTTTTCTTTTTTTTTCTTTTTTGTTTTCCTTTGCGTTTAGTATTTACAGTTATTTTACTTTTGGTTTGTTTCTTTATATAGCGTTAGTTTTTTTACATTTATATATTTTCTTACCTATTGCCTTATTTCCCTTTCATCCTACTTCTTGCCGTTGCCCCGAAGTGCTCCGCGAGGTCTTGCGATTCATGTATTTCTAGTTATCAATTTAAATCTGATTGGTTAAAACAAGTGGTGCGACCTTTTTCAGGCAATCACAGAGCAAAGCAATGTAAAGCCAAGGATTGAAAAGTTTTTATCGGGACCACGTGTGGTTTCGTTGTTTTAATCTTTTAATATTTTTTGCACATAGGCTCAAGCCGCTCGCAGCCGAAAAAAGAGTGATACTGATTTGGGTGAGGCAATGGAAGGCATTGAAGAGGTAGGCAGTATTTTTATCATGCGCACCTATTACCATTGTTTATTTCGTGTATAACACTGGACGTGTACCGATCCGTATTTGCAGGGAGATGAGACTGTAACAAGATCTCGTTCCCAGACCCCAATGAGTCGGAAAAGAAAGAGAGCGGCTAGCAGTGGAGCGCGCAGCTTATCGCGGCCCCCACGTGACCAGTCTGGAATCGGATCCCCAGAGGTAAAAAACAAAACAACAGCGGTAGAATACATAAGCACTGTGAAATAACCTTCTTTTTAATGCATCCACGCACATTTACATGGTGTGAGTCAGCCAGGATCGAGCCCAGCTTGTGTAGTCTACAAAGACTTCTTTGTTTCCATAAAAGTGTGATGAGCTTTGAGGCTTTTATTCAAAGACTTAAAAAACCACCAACGTGCCTATTTTATGCAGTTTAATTGCTCATTACTCAATGAAAAGTTTTCCTTAACAGACTCCAAAGTTTAATCTTAGAACCACCGTATAAGGATTTCCTACACGGACTCAAAAGTTCAAATTAGCCTGTACATCGTAATCAGGTAAACAGTATCAAAGAAATGTACCCCAATGACTTAG
>NC_133203.1:5437236-5717236 GCF_958299795.1 Porites lutea | reverse complement strand
AAAACAAATAATTCAAATTAAACTTAACAGGGTTAAGAATCCCAACTGGCCGAACGCAAACCAGTTGGCTATTTACAAGCGTGACCGAGGATTTGAACTCGTGACTATCGTGAACAAACCCAGCTAGCGGTCAGAGCGGGACTTGAACTCGGGGCCTTAAAATTGCAAGTCCGGCGCTCTAACCACTCGGCCACGCTGCCATGGCTGACCGGGCATGATGAAATGAATTCTGTGTTCTGATTGTCAACCTGCGTGGGCAGGGTGGGTCTGTCTTGCCCAACGCTCAGGAAAAAATTTCGGCGACATAACAAATCCTTTACAATACAATACAGTAAATTTATTTAAGATGGAGTCGTAACAAACTATTGTTAACAATACAACAAAACCGGGAATAAAATGACCATGAGCCGGCGATTGTATTGTTTGATAACCACATACGTAGACTACACGCATGACAGAGTAAATAAGAAACATTTAGCTCGCTTTAGTATAGTTCAGTTTAGTTTAGTTTATAGCCTGCGAAAACATCCGTTTCTCCTCGCTCTTCGCCTCTGGGGACGCGCGAAACGTTCCCGGCCGCGAAGAGCGAGGAGAAACGGATGTTTTCGCAGGCTATTTAGTTTAGTTTAGTTACTTTTGAACTAATTATTCATTATTAAATACTGAATGACTCACAAATTAATACAAGTACGGTAAATAAGTCAGTAAATCAACATGACATAATGGCTTAAATGTGTGTCCCAGTTGACAGTACTTTTCTACTTTCCCTAGCGGCGACTCTTTAAACATTATAGTTAGCCTACATAATGTCACAGATCAGATACAAACTGGAGACATACCAATACAGGATCAGACTATGATTTACCTCCGTTTTATGTTGCTGCAACCTCGATGGGATTACTATACGATTGCTGCTGCACTTGATCCGTATTATTTGATTGACCATTTGATTCCTTCGTTAAGAAATAGAAATGAGTAAGTCTCATTCCGGTTCCAAGAACAGAAAACAAACAGACGTAAATGGTGACTGGTAAGGAGTACCAGGTGTGAGGGAAATGACTGAAATAAAACAACAGGATCATGGTGATGTTTTCTATCACAAACAGCACGTTAGAGAGCAACAGCATTCTTAAATGTTCAGTGTATCCGGCGAAATCAAGAATTACTTGTAATGACAAATCATCTCGTAGCCAATGGAGGCAGAAATACACAACCGACTCAGATCGGCCGCCGTTGCTGTCAGCGCTTTGTGCTCTACAAAGCCCAAAACTGGAACAGATCGTTATCACCGTACAGTGAAGGATCAAAACACCGGTTACCCACCACTTGTAGCTTACGGTGAACAAAGCAACTGCAAAAAGTCGACTGCTTAAAATAAATAAGTGCGTTACAAAAAGTAAAACTGTATGTTTTACACTGAAATGGAAGCCTCCTTCATCACTGCGAACAATCTCATCGCCAACAGTAGACGCCCAAGCCAAGTTGAGGAAAGACACGGGCAGGGAAACCATTTGAATGACCGACACCGAGTGCTGTTGAACAGCCAAGGCGTATAACTGAATAATAAACTGAGGAGCTGACTCAAGAGCGGCCTCGGCCAGAACACACAATTTGCTTAACCAGAGTAGACCATCCAAGTTTTCACCCGTTTGATCGGTGTTATTACCTTGCCTGAGTTTTAGTAACTTCTTTAGATAGCAATAAAGCGTTCGCAGTTTGAGCCAGGCCGGAAAGAGTGGATTGCATCCAAGGACAAAAACATGCGTGCTTTTCCAAGCGGTACACTGGTATTCTACCTGTTCTGATTCTTCATCATATCTCGTCCAGTTTGCAGCCAAGGCCGAGTTAACAGCAAGAAAAAACAAACTTGGCAAAATAATGAATGTAAGCCCCACACCGAACCATGTCTTGTGATCTGTGCGGTAGAATTCCACCAGTGTAAAAATATCAGTGATGGGGTCGGCAATGCTTAAAATGATTCCAAAAAGAACCGCGAAGATACCGTACCATTTAAGCTCGTTTACCGCCATTACTTCGACCCTTCTGACTAAGCTGCTGACTGCGCAAAACAATAAAGAACCTCCTGTCTCATTGACTCGTGTTTATAATGGTTGGAAAAGTTGTGACCCATAAAGTGCACTTATTGAATTAAAATGGAAATTCGTAGTGAATGGCAGTTCTTTTTTTATACTTCATTATTTTTTACAAAAGAGAATCAGTGTCTCAACAAATTTCAGCTCATGTAAAAGAGATCCAGACCCAGTGACGTGTGATCGTAAATTGTCATAAGGGACTGTTGGGCGCTTTCTATTCAGCCCAAAATTGCGGAAACTTCGGTTAGAAATCAAATGGAACGGATCATTTCGGTTTAGTCCGATCGGAATATTTGGGAACACCTTTGAAGATGGTCCAATTTGATCGGTCCTACTGAGTTCCTTTCCATTTGCCAAATTGCTATACCCAGTACCGCTCTTTTGTATGCTGCTTACAAGTACGATGACCAAACTAGCGGTACCTTGGATTGGGTCGTAATGTGCCGTTCCTTTGGGAACCTGGAATTTCGAACTTCAAGAAACCGGAATTTTTGTTAAATAGTAAGCTTAGTCTACAGGCAACAAATTTCGTGGATAAGTTCGGTCAATCTGTTAGGAAACTTTTAAACCAAAGCTGTCTCTGTCAAATTGGTTTTGTTTAAAACTTCAGACCTGTTTCTTTTTTTTACACGCAAAACAGAGCACTATAATAATTTTGATCCCGGGGCGCTTTTGTGGCTCATGACACGTATGTTGATATGGTAATATTTCATTAAGGACTCTACGACAAGTTCATATTTGCTGTTAATTTGTTAGCAGCTGTGATAACTTGAGGTTTCTTAGCGTTGCGGTCTAAAATTCAACTAAAAATAATCTGGTATAAGGTAATCATTTCTGAATTCAAGCGGTTCACCATTGCCTCTCCCACCGGATCGCCCCGGCCATTGAGGCATATTAGAAGGGAAAAGGCGTTACTTCCAATTGATGTACATCAAAAAAAAATTCAATAAATGCCGGTCCGGAATGTTTAGAGTGTAAAATGCAAAAGTGCTAATAATTTATACTTGACAACTATTCGCGTGTGTAAGGTGATGCTTGCCCCGATCGAAAAGTGATCTCAGAGTTACTATTAATTAATAAAAACCTTTGTGATACTACATATTTTAGACACCTAGGTTTTGATTAAAACCTTAAAATTTCTTTCTCACGCAAAGCACAGCGCAACATAATTATGACCCAGGGCGAATTTTTTAGTATAGTATAGATTTAAAGGTTATTCTCTTACTATGTTGCAAAAATCGCCATTGCGATAGTGATAATGCTCGAGAATATTACAAGAATATTAGCCCACTAGGTCTTAGCGACAACTACAGTTTTGCTATTTTGTCGACATCTGTCATAATCTGTCACACTTCAGTTCAGTCAATATTTTTTACTACAACAAAACATTGCTGAGAAGCAATCAGTATGACTCCAGGCAATCAACAAAATTACCATGAGCGATTGTATTGTTTGATAAACACATTGTAGTCATCTACAAGTAGTAATCACAAACGTACGGTATAAGTACGGGCCCCCATTGACGGTTTCCCTACAAATACATTGAAACCACTTTTTAGCCTATCCAGAGTACTTTTAGATCTCTAGAAATGCATTCTGAGGGCGCTATAAAATTTGTATCTGTTCGGTCATCCTAGGGGAACTTGAGGCTTTTTGAAATAACACTAAGGGCTTCTGATTTTTCTGATTCCCCTCCATCACATTTTTGAATCCGAAAATTTTAGCTTCCTTTTTTCTAGAAAAATAGCCTAACCTGAGGACGAGTGAAATGTGAAAAAATGGAACTTCAGAAAATCATAGGGAATTTATTAGATAGGCTTCGAAAGTTGTTTATGAATGGAACGGCCATCTAGAAATTTTTAGCTGTCCTCAAGTAATAGAAAATTCAAAGCAATATTTGCTTGTCCGAACAGATATTTTACAGAAAACAGTCGTTGGGTGCCCCTGAATAATGGATTAAATACGTGTCCCAGTTGGCACTAGATACATACATACATACTTTATTATACTCCATCCCTTGTTAAGGCTTTTCAGAGGTACATACAAACATACTACATAACTAAGTTAAAATAAAATACAAATGACATTGGAAAATTTATAAACCTAATCTCTCTTACTGTAGCCAGATGAGTCATTATTAATAGTTCTAAAAAGGAAAAAATGCCCTAAAATATATTATGTTTGAAAGACAAACAAATTCTTCAAGCAGCTTGTATCGCATGAGAGCTTAACGTTTTTGCAAAGTTTGAGCCTATCGCTTAAGTCGTTCTAAAGTTTAACCCCTTGGTTATAAAATGAACGTTGACTAGTGGCTGTTTTAAGGAGCGGAATAAAAACTCCTATAGTTTGGCTATGTGAAATGCTAGATCATTTTACAATCCGCTAAGTACCATGGGACTATACCGTTCAGTATACATTTGAAGACCAGGATAGCTTTTCTAAGAGTTTAGTTGTTTTCTTACAGGTACCACTTAAGTTCTTTTAATATAGGCGTTACATGATAGTACTTTTTGGCTTCAGAAACAATCCTACAAGCGAAATTTTGAACAGCCTGGATCTTGTTAAGATGAATTTCAGAAGTGTTGCTCCAGACAGCCAACAGTAAATAAGGAAGTTGCGACACTTGAACGTTATAGTCAGCCTACATAAAGACACAGAACACATACAAACTTAGATTGCGACGAGCCAATACAAGATCAGGCTATAATCTACCCCCGTTTTATAATGCTTTAACCTCGACGCGATTACTACACGATTTATTGCCGCTGCACTTGAACGTTATTATTTGTTCCTGTTATTAAACATCATACACTGTAGTCAGCAGACATTATCATCGATCACATATTAACTCTAGACGTACCAATGCACAAGATCAGACTATTTATACCGACGTTTCATAGACATATTGCTGCAACCCCGGAGGGGTTACTTTAGAATGCTACTAAGTGCATATGATCGTTGGGTACTCCTGGATCGGCGACCATCTGATCAAATCTGGTTTCTTCCTTTAGTAATTGAAGTGAGTAAGTCTCATTATTGCCCCGGGAACAGCAAATAAACAGACGCAGATAGTGACTGGTAAGGAGTACCAGGTGTGAGGGAAATGACTGAAATAAAACAACAGGATAATAGTGATGTTTTCTATCACAAACAGCACGTTGGAGACCAACTGCATTCTTCTTAAATATTCCTTTTTGTTTTCTTCTTCGACGTAATTTGCTTGTATTGAAAAATCATCTCGTAGTCGATGAAACCAGTAAAAAAAACGACTTGAAGACTTCCCACAGCTGTTCCCATTCGTTGCGGTCTCGCCCTCTGCAAAGCCAAACGATGTCAGATATCGTTATCACCGTAAGGTGAAGGATCAAAACCACCACTTGTAACTTACAGTGAACAAAGCAACTGCAAAGAGTCGAATGCTTAAAATAAATAAGTGCGTTGAAAAATTAAAACTTTATCTTTCACTCTGAAATGTCCGTCACTGTGAAGTACCTCAGTCATAATCAACAGTAGACGCCCAAGCCAAACTCAGGAAAGACAAGGGTAGAGAAACCATCCGGAAAGATCGTCACCTATTCCTGTTGAACAGCCATAGCGTACAGCTGAATAACAAACTGAGGAGCTGATTCAAGAGCGGCCTCAACAATAACAGCGAATTTAGTGGACGACAGTGGACCATTCCACTGTGGATTCTCTTGATACATTAGAATGCCTGGCGGCGACACTTGTTCGACTCTTTAGAGTAACAAGGAAGTCATACATTTTTAACTGAAAAAGCGGGGAAAATGGACTGCAAACACAAATGCACGTGCACTCTTTACAATCAACACAATCATCACCACATTCCTTGAAACGCATTGCGAAGTAAATGATTAAAGGAAACAAACATGACAAAATAATAAAACAGAGCCCTACACTCTGATCAACCACGTCTTGTGACCCACTCGGTAGAACTGCAAGGAAAGGGGGGTGGGGGTGGGAGGGGGAGTTTATGTCAGCCCACTTGATGGCCTCCCAAACATACACAACCCCATTATATTCTATTTAGACAAAAGCTTTACATAGGACTGAGAGGAGCCTAATTCAGTCTGTCAGTCATACTTGTGATTAACTATTGAAGCAAAAAATGCGGTCGACAATTTGCAGGTTATTATTTTTTGCTTTTTAAGTTTCATCCTTTCGGGAGCCCATAGCCCGGAGCGGGCAACTTCCATGTACTTGCGTCACGGCGTTTTTACCGACCAGTTTACGATTTAGGGACGAATTTAGAATATTTTCTAAGCCAAACAAACCACTCAGCAAATCCTACAGACCTGAAAATGGTATTTTTGACCTTTTAATGATGTTCAGCTTTCCTTCTTCGTATCCTTTACTTTGAATGCATTCATAGACGGAGCGGAGCTTCCATTTTCGCAGGAAAAAGTACTCTTAAATGTATCAAAAAAATAAACCTGTCCGTGAAAATGCCTTGACATGCGAGTTGCTTGGTAAGGGGTTGTGGGTACTTAAATTTCTCAGAGAAATGATTACCCAACAACAATGATTGCCCAAAGAAAAGAGGAGTGGGGGGGGAGTTATGTCGGCCCACTTTTGCTATATGTGAATAGCCCCCCAAATACACAACCCCATTATATTCTTCTATTTAGTGCACTACCCTGACGCCATCTGTGTCAAATGAAGATTAATCCCCAAAAACCAGCAAAGATTCATTCATTTTCTGCGATTTTAATTCCGTTGATTATGAAACAACTAAAAATTCATATTCTTGTTCATTAAAATTTTAAGAGACTTTTTAATAAATTACAATATACGTTACAGAAAATGGCAAGCGTGCCCTAAAATGTGCTACGTAAAAAACCAAGTTTATCGGGGAGTTCTGAGAGGTTTTTTCCTGGAGGAAATCTATACTGATCTGTACACAGGCGGCCCAAACTCACGTTACGAGGGAAGGGTGTAATGTAAAGGAGTAATAGCGGTTACGCAATAAAGCCAAAAAAAACAGTAAACGACAATCAAACACCAAAATGCAGTGGAATACATTGCAGGTAAGTCTTTTTTATTCATTTCTTTTAAGAAAAAGTAAGGTTTAGCGTTATTTAGCGTTCGCAGATCTCAATAATATATTTCTCATACAAAGTCTCTTATATTTTCAACGGTCGCCTGTAACGCGACACCGGCGCGTCACCTATGGTATGTAAATTACATTACACCCTTCCCCTGTAACGTCAGTTTGGGCCGCCTGTGATCTGTAAAGACTAAAGACTACTGGAAGCATCGGATTTACTGGGGCGGGATTCCATAATGGACTCTGATATTAAAATAATGAGTAAAATAGTTATCAAAGGATGAGTAAGTTGTTCGTTAACTCTTTCGTGTAAAAAGTTTTCAAAACCAAAGAGGGAGACAGAGAGGCGAGTGGCAGTGCAACACGTTGAAGAATTCTACTTTCTTCGTTTTAAGACTTCCTATGTAATTTTCACCAGTGCATCTCTGTGCAGTGATGGAGACAACTTGTTGATTTGCTTTATTGTTCCTTGGCGTACTGGCTTGCGCTTCCCAATGTATAAGTGTATAGGAGCGGGTTATACCATCACTCTGAGGAAAAGCAAGGTAAACAAAGTAACTGAACCATGTGAAAAATTACTGCAAAAACAGATAGGATATTCTTTTAAAGGGGGGTGGGAGTGGAGGGGGGGGGGGGGTGACGAAAAGAAGTCATATCTTAGACGAGTTTGCATTAAAGTAGATTTTATCCGGGAGAATGTCTGCCACAGCAGCACAACAAACTGAGTTCATGAGAATTAACAAAGAGCAGAAGTATAGTCCTTTCACCTTTCCCAGGAAAACGGAAACCCCAATGGTTACTTAAATAAACTTCTTGTTGTCTTGCTTAGAATGTAAAGATTTTTGTCTCAGTTAGGTTGGTCAGAACGAAAAGCTATTATATTACCCACACAATGTATCACTTGGGGTAGTATGTACATAAATGACATAAACATAAACAGCACGTTAGAGAACAGCATCATCCTTCATTCTTCTTCATTGTGGTCATGTGCGTCATTGAATGGACAAAAGGTACTCACAGTGAGAAACAGTCTAGAGCTTGCATTGAAGTGGATTTAAAACGGAGGATGTCTGTCACAGCCACACAACAAACTTAGCTTCTGATGAGAATTGTCACTTTGAAAGTCACCTGTGATCAGGAAACCAACATCAGCAACGAAGACCGGGTATCGAATTTCCTCGAATAATAGCCGGGGGCAATTGTTTCTTTTTTCTCATCGAAAGAGGGCGATTATTCGAGGGAAGGCGATTATATGAAGGAAGCGATTATTTCAAATATTGCTCAGTGGAAGTCGCGCCCTAAAGATTTGTTTTATTATCCCATTAAATAACAAACTTGTCACTTCAAATAAACTGAACATTGGCTTTTTAAGTGTTTAAATTTGGTTCCTTGATTAATTTTCAGAGCTTTAATCGTCACGAGGGAGGCGACTAATCGAGGGACGGCTATTATTCAAGGAAATGCGGTATATTACTTTCAGCTTGCCAAGGGAAAAGAGAACCGGCAGGAAAACTTTATATAATATAAATCTTCTCATATCCTAGTTTATATTATCCCTTTTGTGGTCACCTCACTGGAATAAGAGGTTTACGCTGGTTATGACATTCATCGCCAATTCAAGCTCTTTGTAACTTTGCTTAAATATTAACCCGTAAAATCTCACCCAAGACAGGGGCCGATCTAGCGGGAGGGTGCAGGGACTGCGCACCACCCCTCCCCCCCCTACCCGAGATGACCTGCGGTTTTCTAATACAACTGGTATTCTGCAAAAAAAAAACTGTGTGGTTTATTGGTGTTGAAGTAGAGCAAGAGACGAGTGCACCCCCTCCTAAAAAGAATCCTGGATCCGCCACTGCAAGAGTAACCTGATTGGTTGGAAAAAACATTAAGATATTCTATTTCCATTTGCTTGCTCCCGACGGGACAAAATTGAGGTCTATCTTGAAAATTCACTATGGTCCTGTAGCTGTACAGTCTCAAAACACAATAACTCAGCGCCAGTAGCCACAGTGATATAAAAATTACAAAGAACTGTTCTTTTCTTAGCCACAGGGATATCAAAATCAAAAAGACAATATTCTAAAAGTCACTGCTAGCCCCAGCTTAACATTGTTGAGATGCAATCAGTTTTCCTTTCGCTTCATGTCTCCAGCCAATCAACAAAATGATCATGAGCGATTAAAATTGCTTGATATCACATTGTAGTCACCTTCACGTAGAATACACGTATGACCAAGTAAATCTGGTAAATAAGAAACATGTGGCTCGGTTTAGTGTACCTCAGAATAACTTCAGTTTACAGTGGCGGATCCAAGGGAGGGGCCCGAGGACCCCCCCCCCCCCCCTTGTTTTGAGACCAAACTGAGGCCCAAAGGGCCGAAAAAATTTTTTTGGAGACCCCCCCCCCCCCCTTCCCGCTTATCTTAGGGTCTGGATGACCGCCCCCGTTCCCCTTATCTGAAGGTCTGGATCTGCCAACCTGGATTAGTTTAATTTCTTTTCGTTTCGTTTAGCTTGGACTAATTAATTCAACAATAAATACTAAGTGAGTTACAAATGAGTACAAGCAAGAACGGTGAGTCAATCAACAGAACATGGCTAAAATTTGTGTCTCAATTGACACTATTTTTCCTTGTTGCGGTTCTTAAACATTATACACTGTCTCAGCACATTCTCACCGATCACATATTAACTTGAGACGTAAGCATACAAGATCTGACTATTTATACCGACGTTTCATATACATATTGCTGCAACCACGGAGGGGTTACTAGACTTTCTATACTATTGCTACTCCTGGATCGGCGACCGTCTGATTCCTTGCACTCGATCGATATTATTTGATCAACCATCTGAATGTGATTCCTTTTTAAATAATAGAAGTGAGTAAGTCTCATTGCGGCTCCAAGAACAGCAAATAAACAGACACAGATGGTGACTGGTAAGGAGTACCAGGTGTGAGGGAAATGATTGAAATAAAACAACAGGATCATGGTGATGTTTTCTATCACAAACAGCACGTTGGAGAACAACTGCATTCTTCTTAAATGTTTGTATCCGTCGAATTCACCAAGTAATGACAAATCATCTCGTAGCCAATAAAGGCAGAAAGACATAACCAAATGAAATGGGTCGTCTCTGTCTCGTCTCTGCCAAACGATGTCACATATCGTTATCACCGTACAGTGAAGAATCAAAACACTGGTAACCCACCACTTGTAGCTTACAGTGAACAAAGCAACTGCAAATAGTCTACTGCTTAAAGTAAATAAGTGCGTTACAAAATGTAGAACTTTATCTTTCACACTGAAATTGAGGTCTCCCTCATCACTTTGAATTAACTCATCAGCAACAATAGACGCCCAAGCCAAGCTGAGGAAAGACACGGGCAGGGAAACCATTTGAACGATCGTCACGGATTCCTGTTGAACAGCCATGGCGTACAGCTGAATAATAAACTGAGGAGCTGATTCAAGAGCGGCCTCGGCCAGAACAGCGAATTTGCTTGACTTCAGTAGCTTATCCAACTGGTCCAAGTTTTCAACCATTTGATGGGTGTCACTATCTTGCCTGAGTTTTAGTAACTTCGTTAGGTAGAAGAAAAGCGTTCGCAGTCTCAGCCAGGCCGGAAGGAGTGGATTGAAGCCAAGGACTAAAATATGTGTGTATTTCAGCCAAGCCTTATACTTGCCCTCTTCCTTCCCTCTTCGTCTTGCTCCTAAGTTAATAACAAGAAAAAAAATACTTGGCAAAATAATGAATGTAAGCCCCACACCGAACCACGTCTTGTGATCTGCGCGGTAGAATTCCACCAGTGCAAGAATATCAGTGACAGGGTCGGCAATGCTTAAAATGGTTTCAAAAAGAACCACGAAGACGCTGTACCATTTGAGTTCCTTTTTCGCCATTACTTCGACCTTTCTGACTAGGCTGCTGACTGCACAAAACAATAAAGAACTTCCAAGCAATCAGGTGCTCTCGCAGGCTAACAACTTCTAACCTGCGATCATGCGGTCCTTCTTCCCCTTTTTCCCCGAAAAAGAACGTCTGATCGCAAGTTACGTTACACACTCAGGTTAAAGAGCTTCCTGTCTAATTGACGGAATGTTGTGAACTATGTGACCCATAAAATGCACTTACTGTATTTTTTCGATTAAACGCCGTCCTCGAATAAACGCCGCAGATGGAAGCAAAATTATCAAGAAACGCCGCCCTTGATTAAAAACCGTATTGGAAACGCTAAAAACTTAATAAACGCCGCGGTGTTTAATAGAATAAATACGGTATTGAATTAAAATGGAAATTCGTAGTGAATGACAGTTCATGTTTTAGACTTCATCAGCTCCTGACTTCATTTATTGTTACAAAAGAGAATCAGTGTTTTAACAAATTCAGCTCACGTAAAAGAGATCCAGACCCAGTGACGTGTGATCATAAATCATCATAAGGAACTGTTGGGCCCTTTCCATTCAGCCCAAAATTGAGGAAATTTCGGTTAGAAATTAAAATTTAAAAGAAAGGAACGGATCATTTAGGTTTGGTCCGACCGGAATGTTTGGGAATACTTTTGAAGATGGTCTAATTTGATCGGTCCTACTCAAGAGACTATAAAGGGGACAGAAAGGGCATTCCCCATATACACCCTATTCCATAGGTAATTCGTCTCGAGTTATTTTTAACATGACAGATCTCAAGGGGGATTAGACAACAGCCAATCACATAGCGCGAATGTGTTCCGCGTGGATGACCCACGCTGAGAGCCACGCGTCCTTCACGACATGACGTAGAACAAAATGGGGGAAGACGCGGAGAGCGATTTTGCTATTCCTTTTGTCGACGAAAACGACTACAGCAAGATTTCTGCGAAAGCTGTGTCAGCGAAACCGAAATTAAAAAAGAATCGCCCTTCCTCTCTTGTATAGAGCTAACAGTAGAGCAGGGAAATCCTTTACACACTGAATATTCTCTCAGGATCATTTATAAATTACAGTTTGAAGAGAGCAATTTCTGGTTTCATGTTTATTTTTTTCAGTCTTTATAGCGATTATTCCTACCCACTTACTTTGTGAATTGTAGGCGAACCCTCCTAAAGATGAATTTCAAGGGACCATATTCAAGCTCAGAAAGAGAAATAAAATTTCGTCGTTGCTTAATTACGTCCTCCATAAAACGCGAAATTAGGCATTTTCACGTCGTAGTCGTGCAAAAACGGGAAAGAAATGAACAAAAAAGTGTGTTGCACGTGCGAAGTTGTTGTTTTGCTAATTAAACCTATTGTTTTTTTGACGTTCTAGTTGTCGTCCGCGTCGTTGGATCTTAAACTCCCCAAATTGTACAAACGACCGGTTTCAATAGACAGGCGAAATTTCTCATTTTATTAAAGCACTGAGGTTACGACAACTTCGAGTTAAACTGATTTCACGGGTTGTCAAAGAGTCCAGCGATTCCTTTTTCCCAGGTGAGCGCCGACTCATTTCGCTTCAATATTCAGGAATGCTCTCGATCTTTTTGCGCTTTCATTGCCTCTCGCCCGACATGTTTTGCACGGTGTTTGGTCATGCGAAACCTCCACGAAACATCCACGCCTCGCGCGAGGTAACTTTATCCCGATTCTAAAAATAACTCGAGACGAATTACCTATGGAATAGGGTGTATATGGGGGATGCCCTCTCTGTCCCCTTTATAGTCTCTTGGTCCTACTGGGTTCCTTTCCATATGCCAAATTGTTGTACCTAGTACCGCTCTTCTGTATCCTGCTTACAAGTACGATAACCAAACGTACGGTACAATACCTTGAATTGCGTCGTAATGTACCGTTCTTTTGGGAACGTGGAATTTCCGAGATTTCAAGAAACCGCGGGAATTTTTGGTTACATACAAAGCGCCTCTGATTAATTATATATACGGGGGAGGGTGGGGGATACAACTTTCAAAAGCAGTTGAAAATTGGGGGGTATAGTTTTTGCTGGGGGAGTACGATTTCTACTTTTGCGTTTTCACCTTATGGAGACCCGAGTAACTGAAACACTATCACTCACTCACTCACTCATGCCCATGAATGCCGTCAGGCATATCGCCACTCCTGTCTGTTCTGGGCCAGCTTCTGAATGATTCCCCAGGTGTGCTGTAGGATCTTGAGCTCCCCTTGCACAGTCACCACGCCAGGTGTTCTTGGGTCGTCCCCGCTCGCGTTTTCCTTCTGGTGTCCAATGTAGGGCTGTGCGGGTGATGCTGTTTTTACCCCACGGAGACCCTTAAATGAAACACTATAACAAACCTAAAATGTTCAGGAGAAAACATTTTCAAACCGTGTTTTAAGATAGTGGAACCGTTGTGCGACTAACATTAGAAACCTGTCCCGCTTAGTTGCAGGCAACGAATAGCTTCTTGGATAAGGTCGGTCAATCTGTTGGGAAACTTTTAAACCAAAGCTGTCTCTGTCAGATTGGTTTTGTCTAAAACTTTTCACGCAAAACAGAGCATTATCATAATTTTGATCCTGGGGCGTTTTTGTGGCTCATGACTCGTATGTTGCCAAGGTTATAGCTCATTAAGGACTGTATGATAAGTTCATATTTGCTGTTTTGTTAAAAGCTGTGATAACTTGAGGTTTCTTAACGTCGCGGTCTAAAATTTAGCTGAAAATAATCTGGTATTAGAAAATCATTTCTGAATTCAAGCGGCTCACCATCGCTTCTCCCACAAGACCGCCCTAGCTATTGGCTATACACCTCTAAGCCAATATTTGAATTCATTACCTGTCCACTGAAGTATTGATTAAAAAGCACTGTTACCGTTCGGCTGACCTGCCTGATATAATTTAACGTGTCCGTAAGATGGCTACATGTGTGAACACATTGCTTTAAGCACTTTGTAAAACGCCGACTGAGAGTAAGCGCAAACCACAAGTTGAAAAGTTTGGCGAATAATTTCTTCTGAGTATGAAAAGAAGTTTCATAGAATAAGACCAAGATGATTTTGATTGTGTCTGCTCTGTTCCTCGCTAGCATGGCAGCAAATGTTTACTTTTCATATACACTTTTTGTCCACAATGATTTAACCACCTAGTGGTTTGTTGCGGATGATGGTCCACTTGTTCCAGCGTTATTCGTTAACGAAACAATACTTACACGGTTACATTACATAACTCTTGGCACATACGATTACGTACTTTCCTTAGGCATGTTTCGCCTAGCATGTATTGTTGCTCCGTGGCTCCTAATTCAGCTGCACTGGGGTTGGGTTGCTCATCAGGAACCTCCCTGATGTCCCTTATGGTATAAACAATTTCTGTGAAAGTCAGTGTCTTTCTTCCACCTTACTTACTGCGTGAGGGGCACAAACATATCCCCCCCTTCCTTCCACCATGCAAACGTTTGTACATTTTCGACACTTTGCCTCCCCGGGAGCTATATCTTCGTTCGCTTAAGACGTGTAACTTTTAAATTTGGCAATTTTACTAATCAGTTAAGGCGCTCTTTCAAGTGGTGTCCACGGATTTTCCCTCACTGGTCCATGTGAAAAGCTGAAAAAACCGCAGAAGGTTCCTTTATGTTTGGTATACATGTAGACTACATGCATGAAAAAATTTCTCGAGAAAACAGCGATTTAGAGTTTTATTTTGTACATATTTCAGAAGAGAGAGCTACAAGATTATTTTCAGCTTACTAGTTTGGTTTTGTCTACAGTCAAGTCTAGTCTACTGAGTCTAGTCTAGTCCAGTTTACTTTGGTCTAGTTCAGACTGAATTAACTCGCCAATGTTTCTAAAAATAAACACAGTAAATCAATATAACATGGCTGGGGAGATGATTCGATTAGGTTATAGGAATTAACGCGGTTGCTCTGAGTCGGAATACCTTATTATCACAGATCATGCACAACTAATTTGAGGTGTTCCAATCCAAATTCATACTGTCATCTATCGTTTCATTTTCCAGCTTCTCGATTGCGGTAAAATACTAAATACTTCGTCAGCATTATTTTATTCCTTCGTTAACAGAGACTGGAATTGCTCCGAACCCGGAAAGAAAAAAAAACAGGAACATTATGATATCTCCCATCGCAAACAGAACGCTTTAGAACATTTGCATTGTTCTCAGCTTTTGAACTACTCTGTGGCTGGTGAGAACAGAACTTTCGTCCCAACTGACATTAGCACTCTCTCGAATTAGATTAGGCTACAAGAGTAATTATTAGCAAGTTAGTTAAGAATAAAAGTCATGAGTATTATCATTTAACTCTTTCGATAAAAAATAAAAATGAGTAAGTCTCATTATGGCTCCAAGAACAGTAAACAGACAGACGCAGATGGTGACTGGCAAGGAAAACCAGGTGTGAGGGAAATGACTGAAATAGAACAACAGGATCATGGTGATGTTTTCTATCACAAACAGTACGTTGGAAAACAGCTGCATAATTCTCAGTTCTTTCTTTCGATTTTTTCTTTGTTCCTCATGTATTCTAACTGCTATGTCATCTCGCAGCCAATGAAGGCAGAAATAGGAAGCTATTAAACGTGCAGCTTCCAATACTTTCGCATTACACTGTCTTTGGGGATAAAACCAGATGATATCACAGACCACTATCGCCATAGAATGAAGGATCAAAACTTTGGTAATCCACCACTTGTAACGTACGGTGAACAACGCGATGGCAAACAGTCGACTGCTCAAAAGGAATACATGCGTTGCAAAGCGAAGTAGTCTGTGTATTAAATTTCGCTCCGCATTAGTGCCACCTGCATTGTAGTGAATGAACTCATCGCCAACAGTAGACGCCCAAGCCAAGCTGAGGAAAGACACTGGCAGGGAAACCATTTGAACGATCGTCACGGATTCCTGTTGAACAACCATGGCGTACAGCTGAATGATAAACTGAGGAGCTGATTCAAGAGCGGCCTCAAACAGAAGCGCGACATTGCTCTGATGCAATAGATCATCATGAGCTTCTTCGTCACTATTTGCTGGATCCATTCTTGAAACTTTATTGCCATGCCAGAAATTCGTAAAATTCTTCAGGTAGGAAAACAGTGTTTGCAGTTTTAGAAAGGCTGGAAAGAATGGATTTGCAGCGCAAAGGATAACTTGCGTGCACCTCCTAGCAATGCTGACCTTTTTCAATTCAGATTTTTTTAAAACATAATAAGTCAGTAAAAACACAAAACAGGGCAAAAAGACGAAAGTGAGCCCTACACCGAACCATGTCTTGTGATCCTCGCGGTAAAATTCCACAAGTGTGAGAATATCAGTGATGGGGTCGGCAAAGCCTAAAATGATTCCGAAAACGATCAAAAATATGTCGTGCCGTTTGATTTCGTTTTCCACCATTGCTGTGACCTTTCTTAATGACTCTTAAATTCTAGAAAGACCTTTTTGTCTGATCCGCTTTACGTATTGATAGGTTAAGTTACAAACTGACTGTGACCAATAGAATGCATGCATTTTGAGTTATTATAGAGCTCAAGTAAAGGTGTGAAAGTTGTGCATTCGTGTGCAGTAGTTTTGCCCAAATTTTTGGGCAAGTCGTTTCTATAAGAGTAAAGACACTTAGCAATACAAATTTGCTACCGTGAAGGCATATTAGAAGGGAAAAGACCTTACTTCCAATGGACGTGCGTCAAAAAGCGATGTTCAAGAATTGTTTTATTATTCATGCAAAATGTATTTTTTGTTTTTAATAAGAAGCTTACCTTCTAGTAGACTTTTTTAAAAAAACTTTGGCCTATTTCCTTGCCCGGTTTCAGGATATAAAAAGATGTATTTTCTTGTAGGTACTCCTCAAAAAGTAGATAACATCCATCGAGCAAAATGTTTTGTGTATTCTCGCATAACTTCCGATCAGTTTTGATCAGAAATTCAGCTATTTTAATTAACTGACTGAGAAACGTCGGAATACAGAATGTTACTGAGTCGGGAGTACAGCCAGTGTCTTCTGGGACACATTTTCATTGAACACATAAAGAACTAGCGAGTTATGTGTGATCAAAATCAAAGCATCGCGACGGTAGTAAAAACATTAATTTTAAAAGTTTAATCTAGTTTATATTTCCAGGAGATTCGTAATAATTAAAAGACGGAATCCACCATGGCCAGTTCGTCTCAGGAGACGAGTACGGTACCCTGGAATAAGCAGGGGCACCGAACGAGGGTTTCCTCCTAAATGTATTGAAAACACTTTTTAGGCTATCCAGAGTACTTTTAGATCGCTAGAAATGTATTCTAAGTGGCGCTAAAAAACTTATATCTGTTCGGTGATCCTTGGGCAACTTAAATCTTTTTGAAATTACAAGGGCTTCAGTATTATTAAAATTCTAGCTGCAATAGGATTTAATGGAGCCGAAACTAATTGTGGAATTGCACGCATTTTAGGCATCCTACTGATGAACAGTTGCGACACATAGATATATATTTGTACTGCTAGCTGCGAGTCGCCAAGGTTTCAAATACTGCACATGGTTTATTTCGTCCAAAATGTACAGAAATACAGAAGATATAAAGAATTCGAAATCTACGTAGAGATATCAACAGGAACTACAATCAGTCAAGAAATGTTAAAGCAAACCTTACGTACCCGTTGGTGTCTCTCAAGTTTCGCAACTAGTAGTAATGATCTTACTAATCAACGATTGTTACGTCATGTCATTAGTCGTGATTATATCACGCATGAATTTCGTGTTATACCGAAACAATATTTTTTAGCAACTATATACGATAATTTGCAGTCTGTCTACTGTGAATCTAAAGTTTTAGGAAAGTGAGAATTTTTCTGATTCCTCTCTGCATCGCATTTTCGACTTCGATAATTTTAGGTGGGAAACAATTAAACCTCAGAAAATTGTAGGGAATTTGTTAGATATATAAGCTTCGAAAATTGTACTTAAATGGAACGGTTTTTAGCCTTCGTCAAGCTATAGAAAATTCTAAACAAGTTTTGCTTCTCCGGACAGATATTTCCCAGAAAACAGTAGTCTGGTGCCCCTAAATAAGCGCCGCACCCTCCAAGTAAAAAGAGACTTAGCGCACAAGAAGCACGAGGATTTTTTTTGCCAAAGAAGCAAAGAGGCCAAAAAAATTATAATAACACCTGATCTCAGGTTAGCTCTCGCGCGTCTCGAGTTCTTCTTCCGCTTGCTACAAGGAAACGGAAACGATTGCTACGCGGGTTTATAAAGTGTCGAGTATTGAGAGAGGTATACATGATCGATCATTCCCGTAAGTATCACCTTTTAATCCCATGACAGAGGAATATCGATGTTTTGACACTTCATCTCGTCTGGAAAAAAACACAAATGGCTTGTATAGTAATCCCGTCGAGTTTGCAGCATTATAAAACGAGGGTAGATTATAGTCTGATCTTGTATTGGCCAGTGGAATAAGAAAACGTAAACAAATGACTTCAGGTAAATTCTACCCTCACGATCTTTGCCTGAAACATGAAGCGAAACTAAATCACATTTTAGGTTTAGTATCGGAATGTAATGAAACGCGAAAATAAAGAAAACCCACAACCCTGTATTAGAGCTCGCAGTCACCAAAGCAGCTGCAAAGAGTCGACTGCTCAAAACTAATAAATTCGTTGCAAAGTGTACAAGTTTATTTCTCATATTCAGCTCATTGTTTCTCCTATCATCATAGTGAAAGACTCCATCAGCAACTACGGAAGCACGAGCCAAGCTAAGAAAAGACACAGGCAGGGAAATTATTTGAACAATGGTCACCGATTCCTGTTGAACAGCCATGACGTATAACTGGATAATGAACTGAGGAGCCGATTCAAAAGCGGCCTCGAACAGAAGAAAATATCTACTGTCGTCACGCCGTAGGTGAACATCGTCTTCTTCCTCGCCGCTGGTTTCATTATCAAATGTTGGATTTCATTGCTCCTCCAGAGTTTCTTGAGGTCGCAAATAAGCATTTTTAGTTTCACCAAAGCTGGACAGAATGGATGAAAACCAAAAAGGAACGCTCGCGTGAGAATCAGTTTGATACTGGACGAGTTTTTGTATAAATTGAGTGTGCAATGAACTAGGAAATAAAGCGAACATGGAAAAACAATGAATACAAGCCCCACGGTGAACCATTTCTTGTGATCTGCGCGGTAGAATTCCACCAATGTGAGAATATCAGTGATGGGGTCGGCAAAGCTTAAAATGGTTCCTAGAAGAGCCAAAAAGATGTCGCGCCATTTGAGTCCTTTCTCCGCCTTGGCTTCGACCTTTTGAATGATTACTTCCTGTCTGAGCTACAATAGCTGTGCATTGATTGGATATTGTGTGAACTGTGTGACTGTTACATTCATTGTGGTCATGTGCGTTATTGAATGGACAAAACGTACTCATAGTGAGAAACAGTCTAGAGCTTGCACTGAAGTGGATTTAAAATGGAGGATATCTGTCACATCCACACAACAAATTGCTTCTGATGAGAATTGTCACTTTGAAAGTCACCTGTGATCAGGGAACCAACATCGGCAACAAAGACCGGGTACCGTATTTCCTCGTATAATAGCCAGGGCGATTATTTCTTTTGTCTCATCAAAAGGGGGCGATTATTCGAGGGAAGGAGATTATCTGAGGGAATGCAGTTATTTCAAATATTGCTCATAGGAAGTCGCGCCCTAAATATTTTGTTTTATTATCCCACTGCTGAAATAAAAAACTTGTCTCATCAAATAAACTGTGCATGAGCTTTTTAATTGTTTAAATTTGGTTCCTTGATTTATTTTCAGAGCTTGAATCGTCACTGATCAGTTTTCCTGGATCAGATTCCACTTCAGCTTAATAGGGAGGGGATAAAAGAAAGAGATGGTGGCGAGAGTGGTGGGGTGAGGGCGATTATTCGAGGGAGGCGAATATATTTAATTAAATATTTCCGTCAAAGGGGGCGATTATTCGAGGGAGGCGATTAATCGAGGGACAGCTATTATTCGAGGAAATGCGGTATTTTACTGTCAGCTTCCCAAGGGAAAAGAGACCCCGGGGGATACTTTATATAATATAAATCTTCTCAGTCACTTATGCACCCCATTTCACATTTTTCGTTTTACAAAAATTAATGTAATTTATACGTTCCCATCTTGGGATATTACGCATCCAGGTTTTCACCTCCAAAACCTAAAGTATCCTTGGAAGAATAAACAAATCTGTATTAAAGGGTCTGTAGGGAGATGGAGTTGGCAACGATTGAGGGACGGGGCATTGCCTATCGCTTAGGGTGGGTCGGGAGATAATAGGAGAGTTTTAGGAAACGGTGGTTTTTCGGTTATATTTGAGGGAAACGATTGAGGTTACGTTTTTATAGGTAATGTATATTCCTTTTAATATTCATTATGTCGTTCGAAATTATTCTTTAGAAACGTAGTTGATACTATGTAATTCTAGCATCTGCAACGACCACATCAGAAGAGGAAATCTAGTGTTTAAATTCTGTCAGCTCTTACAACTTCACTGGAATAGGAGGTTTACGCTGGTTATGACATTCATCGCCAATTCAAGCTCTTTGTAACTTTGCTTAAATATTAACCCGTAAAATCTCACCCAAGTGTAATCTGATTGGTTGGGAAAAAATAACATATTTTATTTCCATTTGTTTGCTCACGTCGGGAGAAAGTTTTTCTATCTTGAAAATTCACCTTGGTCCTGTAGCTGTCTAGCCTCCCACGCAGGCGTTTTTAGGGGAGCTCGTCTTTCACCTCTCCCCACGAGCTCCCTAGACTGCAAAACAGTCGTTTTTTTTTTCTTCTCAAAATCAGTAAAGAAATCGGTAACGAGTGAGGTAAGAGCCTTACGCGCGAGCCCGTAGGGCGTGTGAGGCGAGAGAAAAATACAACGTATTTTTAGCGTCTCTCCCCAGTCTCTCTCTCTGTTTTCAGCCTCGTTCCAGACCTTTTATTTGACTGCTCGTGCGTACTTGAATACGCAAAAATACGGACTGTTTTGCAGTCTACGAGCTCCCCTAAAAATGCCTGCGTGGGAGGCTAGTAGCTGTCCAGTCTCAAACAACCATAACTGAGCGCTAGTAGCCACAGTGATATAAAAATTACAAAGAACTATTCTTTTTTTAGCCACAGGGATATCAAAATCACAAAGTCAATTTTCTAAAATTCACTGCTAGCCCCAACTTAATATTGTTGAGAAGCAATCAGTTTTTCTTTTGCTTCATGTCTCCAGTCAATAAACGAAATGACCATGAGCGATTAAAATTGTTTGATTTCACATTCTAGTCATCTACACGTACGCTACACGCATGACCAAGTAAATCTGGTAAATAAGAAACATTTGGCTCGGTTGACTGTAGCTCAGAATAACTTTAGCTTACAGTGGCGGATCCAGGGGAGAAGCTTGGGGGGCCCGAGTTCCCCCCCTTATTTTTAGAACAAACTGAGGCCTGAAGCCGTGGACGAAAAATCTTTTTTTGAGACCCCCCCGCCTCACCCCCCCCCCCCCCCCCCCGTCAGGGTCTGGATGACCGCCCCCTTCCCCTTATCTGAAGGTCTGGATCACGCCTCTGGTTTATTTTCGTTTCAGCTTGGACTAATTAAATCAACAATAAATAATAAGTGATTTACAAATGAGTACAAGCAAGTACGGTGAATTAATCAACAGAATATGGTTTAAATTTGTGTCTCAATTGACACTACTTTTCCTTGTTGCGGTTCTTAAACATTATACACTGTCTCAGCCAACATTATCACCGATCACAAATTAACTTGAGACGTACTATACAAAGTCAGGCTATTTATATCGACGTTTCAAATATATATTGCTGCAACCACGGAGGGGTTATTTTACGAGTGCTACTCAGTGCATATGATCGTTGGGTACTCCTGGATCGGCGACTATCTGATTCCTTCGTTATGAAATAGAAGAGAGTGAGCCTCATTACGGCTCCAAGAACAGCAAACAAACAGACACAGATGGTGACTGGTAAGGAGAACCAGGTGTGACGAAAATGACTTAAATAAAACAACAGGATCATGGTGATGTTCTCTATCACAAACAGTACGTTAGAGACCAGTTGCATTCTTCTTAAATGTTTGTTTCTGTTTTCTGTCCCGTCGTCACCTGTTATGACTATTACCATTGACAAATTATCTCGTAACCAATTGAAGCAAGAAAAGAAAATAGACACACAGGCGCTCCGTCCTTTGACTCGTTTGCCACAGCCTCGTCCTCTGCTATGCCAAACGATGTCACATACAGCTATTCCCGTACAGTGAAAGATCAAAACAGTGGTAACCCACCACTTGTAGCTTACGGTGAACAAAGCAACTGCAAAGAGTCGGCTGCTTAAAATGAATAAGTGCGTTGAAAACATTAGAACTCTTTCTTTGACGCTGAAATAGAGGTGTCCTCCGTCACTGTGAATGAACTCATCAGCAACAGTAGACGCCCAAGCCAAGCTAAGGAAAGACACGGGCAGGGAAACCATTTGAATGATCGACACCGATTCCTGTTGAACAACCATGGCTACAGCTGAATAATAAACTGAGGAGCTGATTCAAGAGCGGCCTCGGCCAGAACAGCGAATTTGCTTAAACTCAGTAGACCATCGAAGTCTTCACCCTTTTGATCGTTGTTGTTACCTTGCCTGAATTTTAGTAACTTCTTTAGGTAGAAAAAAAGCGTTCGCAGTTTCAGCCAGGCCGGAAAGAGTGGATTACATCCAAGGACTAAAATATGTGTGTATTTGCAAGCCCTACTCTGGCGCTCTTCCTGTTCTGATTCTTCATCATCTCTCGATTCAAACACAGCGTGACTTATGACATAAACCAAACATGGAAAAATAATGAATGTAAGCCCCACACCGAACCATGTCTTGTGATCTGCGCGGTAGAATTCCACTAGTGTGAGAATGTCAGTGATGGGGTCTGCAAAGCTAAGAACGGTTCCAAAAAGAACCTCCAAGATATCGTACCATTTGAGGTTTTTTTCCGCCATTGTCTTGACCTTTCGGACTGCTCATGAACAATAGCTTGTAAGGAACATGAACTAGTTGACTGTACCCAGCTTCGAGCAGAAGTTTCTCTCTTGCATGGCTTTTAGCGTTTGCGAAGTCCTTCGTGTTGTTTGTCTGCTACGTAGTTGGGTTATTGTCTAATGATTGGATAATTTGTGAACTATGTGATCCTTAAAGTGCACTTTATATTATAGTATAGTGTTAGATTCCTTTCTTTTTTTTTTACTAAAATGGACCAGTGCCAAAGCAATCATAAAAGAGTTAACGGCGTTATAAATTCGTACCGCTTTTATCGACTTTTAAAAGTAAGACGAAGAAACTTTAAGACATCTCTTACTCTTATTGAAGATCAGGGTTGGTTCTTAATTTAGGAAATGGAAAAGAACACGGAATATAAGAAGGGGCGTAGCTGTCTTTAAGCCCGAGCTTAACAAAAATTTGCGTTACAATCAGCTCAAGTAATGGCATGTTAATATCGTGTGAACTTGCACTTAACAGGGACAACCAACGAGAATATAGTTCAAATCCACTTAAACATAGCATTGTTAAACGTATTTCAGTATTTAAATGGTAGATATAGGCATATTTTTATCCCCTAAAAATTTTTCATTTGTTCGGATTTCCTAGCTGAAAGTCTAGTGATCCGAAAATTATGCGGATCAAACCTTACCTTTTCGAAAATTTCAGCCAGAAAAAAGGCTCCCGAAAATTCTAGGTTACCTTTTTAGTGTAAAAATCCGTTAAAGATGGGCAATCATACCATTTTTTAGATGTTCGAAAATCCTAGGAGAGGCCGGTAAGCAAGAAATTTTACAACAAATTTTCCGAAAAGTCTAGATCTCAATTCGTTTGCCGAACAGATTTTTTCCAAAATTGACGTTGGGTGCCCCTAACTTAATACGGGCACTCCCCATGATGGCCTATACGGGGAGGCTCCGCCCGAACGGGGTAACTTTTTCAGACTTCTGGTATATGAAAGGATAGGGATTACACTAGCTGAAGTATATAAAAGGGTAGGGAAATCAGTCATTTGGGTCTGAGAGAGGGCCCAAAAGATAAATTTTATGGTTTTATAAAGTCGAGAAAACGTTCTATATTTGAGATTGATTCCTATTTAAAGACGGTGTATTTACAGCCGGGGTTGCAGGGGTCCCCTTTGTTTACTTTGATTACCTGCTATAATCATTTAGATTAAACTCCTTGTTTCTTTGTTTGTGTTGTTTTTAAGAGGTGTTGGGCAGTTACTTTAAGGAATTGACCATGGATCCTGAAGTGGCTCCTACCAAACAAAGTTAATTTCATGCCGTAAATCCTCTTGGTCTTTGGCCATCTCAGTTTTAAAAGGAATAACACACAAACTGCGGTTACAAACATCAGAAATAACAAACGCTTTGTATAACTGACTTTTATAATATCGAACTTGACGTTTCGTATGCTTCAACATACATCTTAAGAAGTGACCGTTAACATGAGTAGTAACTTTTTTTCCTTCACGTTAATTAGTTACTTATCTTACTTTGTTTTTTGATTTAAATTTAGTTACTACTCATATTAACGGTCACTTCTGAAAATGTGTGTTGAAGCATATGAAACGTCAAGTTCGATATTATAAAAATCAGTTATACAATGCATGTACTGTGCATTTGTTATTTCTGATGTTTGTTACCCCAGTTTGTGTTTTATTCCTTTTATTTTCATCCCATTGCGGTTAACTACATACGTTTTATTCTGCATTGATCCATTTGCACCAATCCACCTGATAGTTCTTTGCCTACAACTCACCCCATCCCTTCAGGGCTCCTGCTAGGAAACAAATGGCTGGCTACGCCCCTGATAAGGCCAATGGAACCAATCACTTTGTTCTGCTCGTTTTGTTACTGATGTGAGCTAGTGCAACTTCTTTGGTTGCCGGTCTCGCATCGGATTGTGTTTAAGCTTCTTTTTGTCTATAATGCTTTTACTAAATGGTCTCTTCCCTCAATATCTGGTGGGTCCGGGTTTGGCCTTCGGAAATCGATAAGGACCTTATGCTCAAACTCTTAACACTTACTGATGTAGCCGACGTTCAGAACTAAAACGTATTTCTCCTTTTAATCTCATAAGGGTTTTTGGCTCCCAGATGAATGTTGAATGTAGTCTTTCGCAATGAAAGTCGCAAATTCAAGAACTAAAAGACAAAAGGGGCCACTTAAGGGAATCCCCACTCTAGATCCACTACTGGCGTTTCAAAAGGGACGAAAACGAGAAGCATGCGTATGCGCATGCGTTAGAATAGCGTAATTACCTCCTTTCCTGGATCGATTGATCCTCGCAAATCCTGGGGCAGAAGCATGAAAAAAGAGACATTAAAAAGAGCCACATTCACAGTGAACCAAAAATTTATTTGTGTTTTTGTTTTATGGAGAAAACGTTTTAGCTTTATTGAGCAACAGAGGCTTAACTTTGTTATCAATTTATTGCATTTAGCATATTTAAGATTCACTGTATTTATTTTATATTTTAAAAAATTTTGACGTTAGCTGTTTTAACTTAGGGGGTTCCATCGAACCCCCCCCCCGACCCCCCCCCCCTAGATCCGCCCCGGATAAGTACAGTACGTTTATGCATTTTTGAGGAAAAATGACATAGTCACGAATTGTTAAGGGGGGAGGGGATAAACAATAACACTGATAAAGACAGGTGCTGATATTCATATTGATAAAAGTGTTTGATTTTGATTTCTCAATCTTACAAGCCCATCAGATTTTACACCCTCTTACCACTACCACTCACTACCTCCCCCCCCCCCGCCCCTTCCCATCGAATGCACTCCCCTAATTTGCGGCCCTTATGCGTCATTACGTCGGACGAGCAAATTTGACCAGATAGTCCACCAAGCCTCGGTTGAAAGTAAAATTCTTCGCATGTGCACTATTTGTGCGTGGCTATTCTTCTGAACTGTATTGCCTTGGGAATTCACTTATGCAATTTGCAATTAAAACTTCGCAACTTTATACTTTGAAAACGAGACTTGGCCGTGAAATTTACTCGTCGGACTTTAAGATCCATTTTAATAGGGTTACAAAACCAGTACTTGTGTTTCTTTTTTGACAGGCAATGCTGTTCTTCGAAATATAGTCAAATCTTAATTTGAATCTGATTTGAACCAATCAGGGCTTTCGACAATGCCCGCAGTCCTATCAGTCAGCAGGATGTCTTCAAAATGATAGGTACTTCATAATCTTGAGCCGCCGATTTTCAGCGGTAAAATTGAAAGATGGCGGAGCCAGAAGAGGCTGAAGTTGATTATTACGCTGTTTTGAACGTCAGAAATGAGGTAAAAATAGTCTTTCAGATAGAAACAAATAGCGAAATACTTAATCAATCATGTAAAGTGTATTTTATTGCATTTCAGGTAAACCAAAATGAGCTTAAAGCTGCTTACAGAGTACAGACGCGTTTGCATGTTATATCATATCAAGATCCCCTGAAAGTGAAAGTAAGGTTTAAAAAAAATTAGGCCCTGTTGGCACAAAGCAAAGTTTTCCTTGTTTTGCAAAAAAAAATTTTAACAGGGAGCCATTTCTAGCGCGAACGACTTTCTTCGCCCGCCAAAATTTTCTAACTGTCACCAGAGTTCAAAGATATAGAAGCCGTCGATAAAGTTTGGGGGCGTATAATTTTTTGTGAAGCGACAAACTCCTCTGTTCCTCAACAGCTATCCTTTACCATGTAATAAAACAAGGTTCTCTGACCCAAAAACAGGCAGCCGTTTCCTGAAAACCTTGTTAATATGACCATCTCCTGGGAATTTTGCCGAGAAACGTGTTTTGAAGCTAGTGGTGGTAGTTGCTGTTTTTGGGAAAGCTTTTAGGATCGCGGCTCAGGGGCGAATGGGTTAAATACCACCAGAGTTCCTTGGCTTCTGGGTAGTCGCATGAAGGATTGTTTCACTGTAGACATTGTAATTTGGCAGTAAGATTAAGTTTACATGTAAAAATCATGCCAGTACCCCTGCCTATCCTCATAGTGGCTAATGATTACTGCCTTTTCATAAAAGTGATAGTATATACAACAGTTTGTTTGCACTTATTTTCACAGATTCCTGTTGAGTTATTCAGTAAAATTCAAAAGGCTTATGAAGGTATGGTACTCATGCACTACAGTTTCTTGTTTTTATTTACCCCGCCCATCATACAAGCACTGGGCCAATGCAATCAATTGTTTCTGTTAGTTATACTGGTAACTTAAAAGAAACAATTCTTTCGAACTTATGAATAAATGCCACCCTCAAATAAGGACCACTCTGAATAAACACCACATTTAAAGGGACAGTGTCCCGATTATGCGCACACGCGAATGTCATCTGTTTTTTCTTCAAAAGACAATAGAACTGTCATGTTGACTCGACAAGATTTCCTTCCGGACCGCACCGCTGACGGAGATTTGTTGTTTATATTCTCAAGTAATATTTTAGACTTTCGAAGAAGTCTTTTGTCTTATATAAAAATTTGGCTCGTGGTTAAGACTCATCACCATTTTATCGCTAGCAGGTCCGCCTCGCGACCCGAAAATCTCGTTCCACTCGCTTTAAAAACATATTTTCTAATTTGAAATTCCTGTCAGAGGTCAATTGTTCCAAGTCCAGTAATATCTGCCTGATTTGCTCGCGTTCTAGCCTCAAACGTTTGAATAAATAAATAAAAATGCAATCTCAACGCTATGAATCATCAGAAAGGTTAGTCTAAAATTATATTATGATTTCATGGCACTAGTTTTTCTAAACATGTATGCCTGTTTGTTTGATTTTGTCGGCCGTAGGGAAGTTCATTTAAAAGTTTACTAACGCGTCGTTGCAAAACATTCTGCTTCACGAAGCTCCCCTCCACAAGATCTCAGTCAATCAATGTCTCAATGGTTTCTTTCTTACAGTCTTTATTGTTGCTGTTTCATTTCTGTGTATTCCTTTCACAATTATCTGAGCTTGTATGGAAGCTAGCAGAAGAAATAAGCCTCCAATCGGCATCAAAGCGCTTCCAATCTTTTGGTCCTCCGGCCAACGGCAATAAAAGTAACGCCAAAAAATCCAGATTTTGCCCAAATCGAAACATAACAGGAACAATATATCAGTGATCTGAAATCCTGAGTAGTTCTAGTGTCGTATTGAACTCGGCCAAGCACGATGCAAACGGATTTTTCAATGTTCTCTTACTCTCCTCGCTTCTTTTGATTTCGCGACATCCTGTCCAAAAATCAAAGTTTGGTGCATGCGCAGTAGCGGGATACTGTTCCTTTAAGGAGTAAAAAAATTAAAAAGGGCTGTGCACAGATGATGTCACCTAAATGTGACCCCTACCAAGACTCAGGCAAACATGGGCCATTTCTGCAAGAGTGCTGTATGAAAAAAAAAACAGTTTGCTATCAGTTTTGCTGGCCCTTTTGACATTTTTAGGAGTGTTCCAGTTTCGAAATTTGAGCAAGATCCTGGAGGATATAATGTAGAACAAATCAAAACATGGCTTAAGTACAAAGACCTACAAAGGATTAAGGCAGAGCAGATAATGAGAGGACTTTTAAACACTGTGTCTTGATACCTTATTGCAGCTAGTAAATAATGTAAAATTCCGAAAATAAGCCCCTCAAGTAATGTAAGTCCCCCAAACTCGCAAGAAACCCTCTGATAAATCACCCTTCCTAATACTTGGAAATTGCTCTCAAATTCAGAATAAAACAAAGCAAAAACTCTACAGTGACACAAATTTTTGCATTTGCCAAAGAACTACAGGTATTATGTGTGCTAAATGATTGGAGTCAAAAAGTGTCACAGTATATTGCTGTCTGTGTAGTTCACTCTTCAGTCTTGGCTTGGATTTCCTTGGTCTATATAGACAAAGTACTTGTATGGCTGAGGTTTAGAAAGATCTTCGTCTTCAGGGCAAGTTTCAGTAAAAGCTTGCTGCAAATTACTGACGTAAATTTCCTTCCAACTATATAGTTAGCCCAATGGATTTTGAGAGGTATATTTCCCTCCCAGTATCAGCCCAGCCAATTTAAGGAAAATTTGATATTTGTTTAGAAATTTCGATTGCTGTGCCAAAGTAGAAAGAGTCCTAGTCATACGAGATATTCGATAATTTCAGATTTTTGTGAAACATAGAGAGACCTAGTAATATTTCAGACTGCCGGGCCCGGCGATTTGAGTTTCGAATATGCTCAAGCTTGGAGTATTTGTCCACTACAAGACCAAACTTTTTTTAGAATTGTTGGGGATTTCAAATGTTCCGGAGAGGTTTTGACGATAAGTTTTTAGGATATCCTTTGATAACTGACTCAGTGCATCATGCCAGTGAAGTGTTGAAAACATTGAGATTTCCCTATATGCCTAAGGTCAACGATTCCATGAGTCCACTTCAAACCCACTTGGCAATGTTTGAAATTGCTTGAGATTTATAAAGAAACAGTTTATGTTTTTAGAAGAACTAAACTGTATAATTTGTGAAAATGGATTAAATTTCAGACTGCCCTGTATTTCAAACATTTTTAAACATTTCCCGGGTGCCTGGTCACTTCATAAACCACAGCTTACTTTGCCTTTCAAGATCACTCAGGGATCCTTGAGTCCCTCTTACATTCTTCCCAGCTGCAAAGCTTGCTGTTTACCATTTCCTGATAAAAATAAACCAAAAAACATTGTTTTGACTCAACACTCTGTAAACGTGCATACAAAGCCTTTGAGTGAGAAGCAAAGACTGTCTTAGTCACGTGGGGCTCTCATCTGATGTTAACATCGTTTAGAATCTGTCTGCAGCACTATTAGCACCATGGCAATAATGATATTATTATTCGAGTAAATATCTTCTTTGGCAACGCAATGCTCCAAGCTCAATTTTTTTCAGTCACCTTTTGGCGGCCTAAAATGCATTGTAATTATTATAAAATGGTCATCAGACATAAATATTGGTTTCCATTAAAAAATTAATGATAAAAAAAATAATAAAAACATGCTTGGTGCAATATCACATGAAAGGTTTTACCATTGACCACATCGATTGCTGGCTGCTACTTCACTTTAATGTGTTTTATCTCCTAAAACTCAAGTGTGTGTTAGATTACATTCCGGTTTTCTGCGTTGATTGGAAAGAAAACAATTTAACTTTAGAAAGACCTTTAGCACTAGCTGATAAAAGAACTTTGAAAACCTTGGCACATGACTGCCAAGCACAGGTTGCAAATTGCCAAATTTTTTAACCCTACATGGTTACCCAAATGGTCACAGCTTGGAGTGCTGTAATGACTGTCTGACAAGACTAGAAATAGAAAATCTATGTACACATACAGCTGTATCTGATTTTAACCCTTTTTTTTCAGTCTCTAGTCCTGAGTAATCCTGAAACAAGAAGTATTTATGATGTTTATGGACACAAGGTACTGGAGACAGGCTGGGAGGTAAGATTGAATGGTTCAGAAACAGACATTCTGCCTAGCTCTTGAAAACAGAAAGACTGAAATCAGCCAGTTTTACTCTCCTTTCAGGTTACATGCATTGAAAGATGGAGAACACCTGCTGATGTAAGTGAGATTACATTATTTATAGACTGACCTGCCCCACATTCTGCTACAATAAACAAACCAATAAAATGAGCAGATGCACAAATGAAACAAGGGGATGGATTTATTGCTGATTTTAGTCAGCTTTTGTCGCTTCTAAAGAATCCCAGACTGAACAAGTGACATAATGGTATGGTTAAGCTATTGGTGACTCATCTTTCCATCCAAGCGGCGGTAGTACATCGTATAGAGCTGTAGTGAAAACTCTCACTTTCTCCGTAAAGGTGCTCTGCAATTTACTGTATTTCTTCAAATAACCACCAATGCTCTAATTCATGTACAGGATGTACAGTGTACTCCCCCAAATTTGCACCCACCCCCTAGGCCAAAATATCAATCCCCTCTCTAATAAGCACCCCCACCTATCCCTTCTCACTTTCTTAAATTAGTAGGGACACAAGGAAAACCTGTTTCTATAGTGCTCCAAACACAAATGTTTTTTTGGCAACCTAAAATTATAAAAATAATGGTCGCCAGACATGAAATGTTGGTCACCAGAAAAAAGGGACACTTTGCGCATCCTTATGTAACGGTTTGAAAAAAACAAAATGGGTGCCACGCCATCTATAGGCTTAATACCCAGAGAACCAGGGTGAAAACTGAGCATAAATGATATTTAATACATGTATAAATATCTATAGGTGATCTCACTTTAACTTAAATAGTGCGGCAGCATAGCTCGAAATTTCAGGTAAACTGTGCACTTTTTGATACAAGCATTAAATCTGGCACACTGATAGTAGTCACCAATACAAACATTTTCAGATGCCAAGCCAGAATTACATTGGTTTCCATAGAAACCACAATTAATTAAAATTCAATGAAATTCATTTTCGTAGTTTATCAAGACATACAGTAGTATCATTTCAGTCAGTGATACCAACCTGTTTACCATATACGTCTTGTTTATCACATTCTACTTAATCTTAACTGTGCATTACCATGGCAACTGTAAACAACAGAAAGCTACATTTGTAAAACTACAATTGAAACGACTGTATAAAGTTAATGTGCCTTTAGTTGGTTTGATCATTATAAATTATGTAAAACTTGCGTCTTTGCACAAAGCTTTTAGTCCCGTCAAATAATTTGGTTTAGCATCAAACTAATAGCAACAGTTTTTTTTTTTTTTTTTTAATGCCATTTTGTTGTTGGATGGCTTATTAAAATCCACCAAAATTGGTTCGGTGAAACATGAGAAAAATTGGGAATAAAGATTTTCAACTTTCACTACCGGAGACCCAATTTCAGGAAGATCACAAATTCAGACAAAACATCTGATAATTGTTTTTTTTTTTTCTCAAGAATTTTCGATACAACATCATTAATGTATTTTGAGTAGTTTTGTTTAAAAAAAAAAATCGGACTAAAATTAATGTGCGAGAAACAACTGGGTCAGTGTTTCGTCTTGACGGCTTTGCACATGATAACCAGCCACTCATCTGTCTTCTGGCATTCTGTTTTCCAAGCTTTATTTTTTTTTCTATGACGGTATTTAAAAAGGAAATTGTTACGTAGTCAGTCTGTGTTAACATTGTTAAAAATATTAGTAATAGTTATTGTTTTTTTTTTGTGCAATATCAGAAATGCAGTAAGTATTTTAGCAGTTTTACAGGCTTGTAATTTTTTTATATCCTGGATTCAAATTTAGTACAACTGTAGCTGACTGATGGTGAACAGTTTGATTTGATATTTTGTTCACCTTCAGTCAGCTACTAAATTTGCATCCATGCTGAAGGATACGTGTGACTAACTGTGTGTGATGGACGATAGCTTTCTATCAGTACAAACTGTTTAATGTATTCCCATTTTCTGCAATTGAGTTTAGTGAGGTAGTTATGTTCAAACCTTGGACACAAGGGATTTTTTTTTCTCATGACATGTGCACCTCCTTTAGGATTATGACTCCGTACTTTACCATGTGAGTGAATGAAATATTCTGCTATGGAGTCCGTCTATTTGGTTTTTGCTAGATCATAACGCTCTGCGCTTTTCATTATAATTGGCTGAATTTGTTGCAAAGAAAATACAGAAAACCAAGCATGCGCAGCTTGATTGTTCTTTTTTATCTTCTTCTTGTGGCCAGTCTCAGATTTAGTTTATTATACATGTATCTGTGTGTTCAGTTTGTATTTTCTGTGGCAGCCCTTCATTTCTTGATAAGATGAATACCTAAGTAGATTAATCGCTCTGTGGTGTAAAGGTGTTTACATTCCCTCCTTGTATTTCTTTTGTGAGAACAACCCTGAACCTTGACCAGTTTTTTTCGTCCATTGGCAAATAAAGACCTCATAGGATCCTATACATCTTGAAATAAATACAGTAGTCAATAAAGGCATAAAAGTCCTGGACACATGTACAACATGAATGGGCTTGCCTGACTTAGCTTCTGATGGCTCACCTCTTTTGCGGAACCTATGTTTCTCTTCGGATGAGCGTTGTGTAACACAGTCTTCAGCTTACTGCATGCTAACCTTCTGACTGAGTTGCTTTAATTATGCTCTGCGTGGGGAATTTCTATTAACTCCATAGCCTCTTACAAGATATTTTTACATACGCATTGTTTTGGCTACCCAGAGTTAATCTTTCCCTTAAAAACCAGCTTCCTTATTATACTAATTCGTTTTCTCTTTTTCTTTGCTGGAACCAAAGTTCTTATGCAATGAATGTTCTGTTAATCTAAATATATATATATTTTTTGCAAAGGTAACAACTTAACACTTGTCCTTAAATGAATATGCATTTCCCTCTTATCAAATTCATAGGCATTGGAGCTAAACCTGTTCAAAAACTCTGCATTGTTGTGCATTGGACAGGACAATTACAAAAGTTATACAGTCACTGAAATTTAGAAAGCTAAGACACAAGTGTAAGAAAATGTTTTATCCGTTTTACAATGAGTATTAGTACAAGTAATTATAAACTCCGATAAACAAGCTTCATCGGGAGAGAAGATAGTTTCTATAGCTTTTATTTTAAGTCAACAAAAACGTGAAAAATGACATATAATTCATCTGAACAAAGCCATTGTTATTCCTTTAGCTTACTGCTTGGTTTTGCCACGTTTTTGTGCGAGATCACAGATCACAGCCTTTCAGTTTGACATCATTTAGCTTTTGTTTTCGTCTCTTGTTTTGTATCATGACTTTATTTATATAGCGTCTATATCATTAACTGTTCTAGGGGCTTTACAAAAAATGGATTAAAACTCTAAAAAATCTAACAACTACATATATAAGTATGAAAAATGAATAAAAATCTATTTAAGAAAAAGCTTGGTGAAATAAATATGTCTTTAAGTGATTTTTGAAAGAATTCAAGGAATCGAACACATAACACCCAGCTTAATAGACTTAGATTGGTTGCCTGTTGAATACCATATTATTTATAAAATCTTATTTTTAGTATATAAGGCTATCAATGGACTTGCACCAAGTTATATATTCAATTTGCTCAGTTTTTGTAGCAGCTCCTACTCTTTGCGTTCGTGCTCAAATAAGTTACTTGGTAAATGTTACGATGTGCGCTGCTCTATTCTGCACTAGCTGTAGGTGGTTCAAGAGAACTTTAGGTAGTCCATATAGAATTGCATTACAGTAATCCAAGCGGGTAGTCACAAAAGCATGAATAATTGCTTCAGTAGATTCACAATCCAAATATGTTCTTATCTTACTAATATTTGTTAAATGGAAATGACATGTCTTTTAAATCTTTTTAATGTGGTCTTCCATATCAGCACTGGGATCGAGTATCACTCCAAGATTACGAACAGAAGAAGACGGTTGAATAGTTTCATCCCCAACACAAGCAAATCCCAGTGAAGGACTGGGCTGATAACGTGAACTGAATAGAAGCAGCTCAGTTTTTTCCTCATTTAGATGAAGACTATTAAGAATCATCCAATTGTTGATTTCCTTTACACATATTTCAATGCTAGATTTAGCAGGGGAGAGAAGATCATCACTTCCTAATTTAAATGACACATAGAGCTGAGTGTCATCAGCATAGAGATGGTACGTAAGATTGTGTCTCTTTATGATAATATCAGCCACTGGTGAAGTGTACTAAACATACAAATGTATAACAGAGGCCAAAGGACGGACCCCTGTGGTACACCGCAGTTAAGTTCATGTAAAGAAGATCTTGAACATTCAATTTGAATGTATTGCGTACGAGATGACAGGTAATATATGAACCATTCTTGTATAGACCCTGTAATACCATTTATGTTGAGACAGCCTATCCAGTAGTATTTCATAAGACACAGTATCAAATGCAGCAGATAAATCTAACATAAGTAGTACAACGGCTTTATTGCTGTCAGTTGCATGCAGAATATCATCTTGTACCTTCGCCATGACAGTTTCATTGGAATGATGTACTTTACAGGTTGACTGAAAGTTCTCATGTAGGTTATTGTTCATCAGATAGTTGTTTAACTGAAGAGCAACATTCTTCTCAATAATCTTCGATAGCGCTTTTAAATTCGATATAGGTTCAAAGTTCTTGAATTGTATAAAGTGTGCATCAGGTTTCTTGAGCAAAGGTGACAATACTGCAGATTTCAAACATGTAGGCATTCAGCCTTCACGGAGAGAGAGGTTGACGATGTTAGTAATTAGTAGGCAGCAATAGGTCTGTACATTGTTTGGTGATGGAAGATGGTAATGGATCCAAGACACAGGACTTCGAGAACACTGTTGCAGCTAGTTCCCTGATGTCATCAAGTTTCATTTCAGTTAAAGTTGAAAATTTAGTCAAAGATATAGTGAGTACCTCATCAGAAAAATATTCGGCCGAATCAATAAGAGCCTTCTTTTTAACATGGAGATCATTATGTAGTGTATCAATCTTAGCAATAAAAAAGGTAGCCAATTCATCAGCTAGCATACGGTCATTTTTGGAGGGTGGATAGAAGTTAACAGTTTGCTTTTGAAGTAGCTTTTGAACAGTTTTGAACAGAACTTTTTGATTACCAGAGGTTTCTTTAATAATAGACGAATAGTGCTCTGACTTACGAGATTTGATCAGATTGATCACAACGTTACATTGGTGTACATACTGCTTTCGGTCAGCAGGTAGTCTCGTTATTGTTATTTCTGACTTACCATTTGAATGGTACCTACAAGTCACATATATTTAGAACTGCATACTCATAGCTTTCTTGCTATTTGTTCTACTCTGGTTTCTTTGGTGTTAATTCCATTATGATTTAGCTTAGTCTGAAAATGTCAGACGTCATCCCTGATCCAGTAAGCCACATGCAGTCATAGACTGCCTATTTTTGTAACACAGAAACACTTCATATTTATCACTGAAAACTAGGTAGCAGTTACTGTAAAATTCCGAAAATAAGCCCCAGGGCTTATATTTTTCAAAGGCCGCAGCCCTTTTTGAGGGGCTCATTTCTGGAGGGGCTTATCTACGGAAGGAAATTTGCATTTCAAACTCAATCGGGCTAGCCTTGTAGTTGGAAGTAAATTTACCGTTTTTGCTTTGTTTTACTTTGTATTTGAGGGCAATTTTCCAAGTACAAGCCCCTGGGGGGCTTATATTTGGAGGGGCAATTTAACAGAGGGTTTTTTGTGTTACTGATTTGGACGGGCTTATATTTGGAGGGGCTTATACATGGAGGAGCTTATTTTTGCAATTTCATGGTATTTGTTCTTCTTTCACTTTTCCATAAAAGTAACAAACACATTTTGGGTATTTTTTGTTTAAACATATAATTTCAACTAACGTGGGAGCCCTGTATTAAAAGCTCAAAATGTTTAACGCTTAATTTTGACATGTTCCGCCAAACCGATTTTGGCAGATTTTTAGTATGTTGTTAGATAGGCCACCCTTACTTAAATGGCGTTGAAAATAATTCTGTGGCAATTAGTTTGACGTTGAGCCTCAAAAATGCCTAGATTGACTGAACTATTTGTTGCCTAGTTAATTTCGCATTTTCGTTACGGAATAAACTTAAGGTGCTTCTCTAGTTTTGCTTGGTGCACCTCTCACTGTAGATAACAAGATGGCCGCTGTGAAAAAGCGATGAGTCTCAAACTGTTGAAAATGTGCATAACGTAAGCGGTACGTGTGTTGTTTTAACAAAAGTTCAATGTACTGTCCATGGAGTCACATGCACATTTAGAATGAGATAATGCAAACTCTTAACCATCAGAACCAAGTAAAACAAGAGAAAAAGCATGTGCAGATCTATATATTCCAAATTACGGCCTGTATTTATAGAGAAAATTACACTTCGCATGAAAATTTAACATCTGTATTGTTGTACATGTATTTTGAAATAAGATGTAAATTAAATTTAAACAAAAAGAGAAAGACAAAGTACCTCGTGGGGGGTCTCAGGTCTGATAATTTCATTTGCTGCTAACTAGCTAGAATGAAAAAATTTAACTTGCACTACATCAGGAATTGACTAGCGTGGGAAAGTAAATATTCCTACAAAGTTTGGTGCTTGTGTCAAAAATCACATAATTCTCTAGCTAAGCCGCTGTACTTAAAAGATACCAGTAATTAACACTATCTACTACAAAAAGATGTGGTGCAAAATATTGTGACTTTCTTGGGAATAGCTTGTCACATGATCCCTGAACACAGGCTGCCCAAATTTTTTTTCTACTCGCATGGCGACCAAAATGCTCGCAGCCTGGAGCACTGTTCAATTGCCACTCGATTTATAAATTTTAAAGGTTCCACCACTAAACATTTATACCAATACAAACGTGTGTAAAATGTATAATAGGACCCTTTATTACCAGCAGAAGGAAAACTTTATGAGAACCCCACCCCCCCCCCCCCCCTCTGTTTAAGTGCCCTTCTTTCAATAAGCACTTCTCCTTTTAGCTAAAAAGCTTTGAGGTTCTTATTCTCCGAAATACAGTATACTGTGTTTGTGTTAACTGTGTTGACAACCTCAATAGTGTAGATAAAATATGGAATACTTCATGGATAGTATTTACGCATGAGTTGTTGACGTATCAGAAATCTAACAAGTGAGCACAGAGAACAACTGGGATTTCTGATGCGAAAACAATGAGTGTGTATATACACAACTGTACTATTCATTAAAGCACTTTCCATATTGTGTTGCGTTTATTATAATACGTACTGAGATATTCATCATTTTGACAGTCCTTTTGTTTCAAATCTTTCCAAAATGCTTCAATTTGCCTCTACTCAAATAATGAATTTGCTTTAAATGCCCAATTTCAATATATGTAATAATAATTATTAATGTTATTAGTATTACACACACAGTGCTCTTGGTAATTCAGCAATCTGATTGGTTTGCTCCCTCAGACTATGACTTTATGTTCATCACGCTAGGCATTGAATATTAAGCAAAACAAAATTGTTGTTTAAACTGGGTGTTTTGCTAAAGTTTCAGTGTAAGAACTTTTTGAAAAGAAAGGAATATCCTAGTGTTGATGATTCTGAAGCTAAGAAAAGACTTCATGGTGTATGAACAGTGTGATTTATTGTGGAGTGATTTACTGTAGCTGACTTTTTATACGCTCGAATCAATGTTTACCACGACAGAGCAAAATTAACAAGGCTGATTTGTCATTGTTTTGTGCACTTGGGATTCCCTCACCAGACCAATTTTGCCTGTAAATAGAATTTAATTTATGTAGAAAAAAGGAAGGCATAATTATATTAATTTTTCAAAAATTGTACATACCAGCAAGTTAAAATTAATGTCTACGAACACTGCAGATAAACAATACTTACTTTGACAATGGCTGCTGTAATTTTAACAGCATTTGCAAGAAGTGACATTGATGCTAAAGCTCACAAAAAGATTAAGACTGTGATCTGCAATGTTTGAATATACTGTAAAGACAAAGTAGCTCAGATAAAAAGAACAACTTGCACTGTGAGCGTATGTCTCATTCTGTTTTTCCCCTTCCGCTGTTGTTTAGCGGGCTGTCTACAATATTATTCTCTTTGTCAACAGAGAAATACACGAATTCCAAATGTTATCACTCAATAGGGATTAGGTTGTTCCCTTTTCCGACAATTATCCCATGAATGATATTGTTGTTGCTAAATCAGCCTCCACCAAATATGTTGGAGTAACTGTAACTCATAATCTGAATTGGGATCAACATTGTGATAATATTAATTTTGTAATAAGGCTAATAGCACGGTTGGTCTTCTGAGAACGGTGTTGGCGGATTGTTCCACAGATGTCAAATCCAAGGCATTGCTTGCTCTGTGTGGAACCCATATACTAAATGGAATATTCACCAAATCAAACTACAATCCTGGACAAAAGTCCTCGGGACAGTACTGCGATATTCATATTTTTCTGTCATTATTTTGTCGGTTCCCTCTTAAAACAGTGCATCATTTTCTAAATTTTGTTGCAGTTCTCCCTCCCCACACCCTATACAAAGTTGAACTTGAAACTCGAAACAAATTTAGGATACACGCGTCCAACATTGTTTGTGGGGTGAGGTTAGTCCAGTTGTAACATTTGTAGTAGCCTGGAATAAGTTACCTGTAACTACGGATTTTTCCCTTCACTAATGGCATAATGCTCAGCATAATTACATGTAGGCTGTTATGATATTAAATTTTAGTGTAGATAAAATCTTGTAAACAGTAATTTTATAATGTAGATATCTGTTTTAAGATTTGACATGTAAATACTTTTCTCTTTCATCCATAATTACTATTTATTTCTTTATTTATTTCTTTATTTATTTTTATCTCCTAGTATACGTGTACACTGTTTTAGGAGTATTCCTATTAAAGTATCTTTTCTTTTCATGTGTGGAAAACATTGTTTGCTCCTCTGATTGGCTAGAACTCATTTGCATATGAAAATATTCGACAGGTTTTTGGTGAGTATTTCTCAGTATGTATTATTGTAATAACTGTGGTTTGTTTACTGTAAGTTGTTTTATACATTGATGTGAACGCTACGGGTGCTGTGATTAGTCATTGACTGTGATCTATTAGAGCACAGATACACAGATGATGTCACGGAAGATTGTTTTCTTTGTTTTGTTCAATATTATGGGTTGCTTTTTACAGATCCATGAAGAATATGAGCATCTCCACAGAGAAAAGGAGAATGCTGCTTACAAATAATTATTGAAGAATGCAGCTTACAAATCCAAAGGTGAATGGAGTCATTTTGCAAGTGATGTTGTTTATTTTAAATACTTCTTCACCCGTACTTTGATCTTTCATGTTGTTCAACATAAGCTGTATTAACTTTTTTTCTCTTTGCAGGGCAGTATTTCTGTTGGAGTGAATGCCACAAACTTGTGATTCTTTTGAAGGAAGGTGAGATTTTTGGCTGATCTTTTGAAAGAAAGTGAGATTTTTGGCCAATCTTTCATCAGAAGCTTTGAAGCATAAGAGAGGTCACTGTAAATGCCTGAAATAGTGCCATTTTTAAATAAGTTCTTGCCTTTGAGTTAGCACCTCCTTTCTGTGATCTTAAAACATTACTTATTGTTTGACTGTATTTTGAGTCTAGCAGGCAACAGAGTATGTGTGCCCTTCATGTATAAATGGCCTCCACTCCACCCCTCTATACACGCCCTCTATACACATTACTGACACAGTTACAAGCGAATGACCCAATTGAAACAATCCAGCTGTTGGGTGTAAAACATGCATCTCTTTGGTAGTCCATTCTGTGTCGAAGTTATTACTTAGCTCCTTATAGTCTCCATACACAAAAATTGATTCTCTTATAGAGTTGTGCAAAAGATATGAAATAATATTATTTTATCTAGGGCGAAATTTTTTAAGACATAGTATTAAAGGGACACAGTCAGCTGATGTACATGCGCATAGATACCATTTCTTAGCTGATTTGTCACAAGACGCACGTGAAACAAAAGCGTATCCGGAATCCTCTAAACAAACCTTAAAGAGTTGAACTACAATATTGTAGTTACATGCCAAAATCGTGGTTATAGGCCCTAAGCCGCATCAGAGCACTCGTTTTTTATATACCATTGAGAATTCACCGATAGATTTTTCCAGGGAAAGCCAAACATCGACGAATACTTCCGAATGCGAACATCAGTAGAGGTGAGAAATTGCAAGAAGTCTGAATGATTGTGAAAGGTTCATGGTCAAGAATGCTTGATTTTCCAAATATGTGTAACCTTTTCCATCCATTTTCCAAATAAAATTATATAACGATTATCGCCGATGTTACTGATTCATTTCTCTTGTTATTTTGGTAAACAAAGACGATTTCTCCCACCCGGTACCTACAGGTTTCTCACCTCTTCTGCTTATGTTTCTTTGAATACTAATTTTGACCAATTAATGTGATAAAATAATGTAATAGGATTAGTAAAAGATCCAGGATTGAATGAAACACTAGGTAGGATTGAAGTGGATTTCTAGATGTATCCAATGCGTAGATTTGATTTCCGGTTGAGGTAAATGCTTTTCAAACTGGCAAAAGTAGTGTCCAGGTTCAGGTGGTCCCATAGCTGACTGTGTCCCTTTAAACTTGAAAAAGTTGGACTAACTTTTTTTCAGTTTCAATCCATATCTGCCCATCCTATTGAACAATTTCAGTGGCTAAATATAGTATTAAATAACTGAATTGTACCATTATTTTTGGAATTCAATGATGCAAAGACACGTTATAGCTTTACAAAGAGATAGCAAATGGCGTGAAATAGCACCTTTAATCGCTTAATTTATAATTGCCTCTTACTGAGTGTGCAATTTATTGTGTGACAAAACCTTTCTTTGCTCTTCACAGTTATTGCATTGGAGGAATTGTGATTGGAGGTCATGGAAAGGGGTGTCTGTGGGAACGAATGGCCGTAAGTGACCATATAAAAAATAATATTATGATAACAGTAACTGGGGGAGATCTTGAAATCAAGTTATGAGTAGTTCATGACTCATTTTCCTCTCGGGGAGTGGCGTGAAAAAAATTTGGGAATCAATATTTTTTTGGTACTCTCGGTAAAAAATAAACAATTAAAAGCTTAACAAAAAGTTAAAGAGAATTCTCAACAATAAAAAAGTTATCATTATAATTTATGTAATTTATTATTTTTTGTTACTGCATGCGGCAAGTGTTGTCCCTGTGAAAAGAGTGGTTGTGTTCCTTTACTTTAAGATAGTAACAATATTGTCTCTTGTTACTTCACTCAGTGCTTGCTTGGCAACTCGACAAACACACAGTGAGATATGTAACATGCAAGGGCAGCCTTCACTCTTCCATGAACGCAACAGTGGTTAGGGAACAGAACAAAGTTGAATACAGTTTACCATTCAGGTAATGACTTAGAATAATAAAATAATTTGAAACATTTGAATGTCATCCTTCCAAAAATTTAACCAACTGTCTCACTTAAGTTGAAGGTGGGTGCCTGGGAATACCCAAGGGCTTTCACTGTGGCCAGCCAGCCCCTAGATAGAGTACTACCCCCATGGCTGGCAAATCCCCACAACCCATCCATGAGCCCCCTCTCTTACGAACATTATTTTATCACTTAAAACTTTAGAATTGAGAATGACACTCTTTCAAACATTTGGACTTCAACTTTATGTCATCCTTCCAAGCATTTAAATTCCGAAAATCATACTTCGAAATATTTCTGATTGTTATTCTTCCAAACATTTAAAATCTAACTGGCATCACTCCAACCATTTAAATTCCGTGTCTTTCTTCCAACAATTTTAATTCTGCATAAAATCTTTCCAATTATTAAAATTCTGAATGTGATCCTTCCAAACATTGGGATTCTGCCCTTATTCTTCGACAACAAGAATTCAGACCTTATCCTTCCAAACATTGGAATTCTTATCTTATTCTTCCAAACATTCGATTTCACCTATCTTATCGTTCCAAACATTGGAATTCTTTTCTCATCTGTCCGAACATTAGAATTCCTATGTTATCCATTCCAAACACTGGAATTCTGATCTTATTCTTCTAACCACTGGAATTTTTATCCCATCCTTCCAAACATTTGAATTCTTATCTTATCTTTTAGAATAATTATTAGAATTTTTCTTATATCCTTCCAACCATTGGACTTCTTATCTTATCCTTCCAAACATTAGAATTCTTATCTTATCCTTCGAAAAAATTACACTTCCTTTCTTATTCTTCCAAACACTGGAATTCTTATTTGTTTTTCAAACATTGGAATTTCTTTCCCATCCTTCCAAACATTGGAGTTTTTATCTTATCTGTCAGGATATTAGAATTCGTCTCATAATTATGTTTCCAACAACTGGAATTCTTATTTTATCCTCCGGAACATTAGAATCCTTATCTTATTTTTCCAAAGATTGGAATTCTTATCTTTTTATTCCAAACTTTAAATTCTTACCTTATCCTTCGAAACATTGGAATTCTTATCTCATCGTTCCAAACACTTGAATTCTTATGTTGTCCTTCAAAACATTAGAATTCCTCTCTTATTCTTTCAAACACTGCAATTCTGATCCCATTAGAATTCTGATCTTATCCTTGCAACCATTCTTATCCTTGCAACCATTTTGTTATCTCATCCTTCCAAACATTAGAATTCTTATCTTATCCTTTCAAACATTGGATTTCTCATCTTATCCTTTTAAACAATCAAATTCTCATCTTATTCTTCGAAGCACTGAAATTTTTATCCCATCCTATTAAATATTAGAATTCTTATCTCATCCTTTTAGACATTGGAATTTTTTCCTTATCCTTCCAGACATTCAAATTGTACTGTTCTCCTTGCAAACATTTGAATTTTTATCCCGTCCTTCCAAACATTAAAATACTTGTCTTATCTTATTCTTCCAAACATTAGAATTCTTATCTTATCCTTTCAAACATTAGAATTTGTATCTCATTGTTCCAAACATTAGATTTCCTTTCTGATTCTTCCAAACATTGGAATTTTTATCCTATCCTTCCAAATACTGGAGTTCTTATCTCATTGTTCCAAACATTAGATTTCCTTTCTGATCTTTCCAGACATTGGAATTCTGATCTTATTCTTCAAAACATTGGAATTTTTATCCCATCGTTTTAGATATTAGAATTACTATCCTATGCTTCTGGACATTGGAATTTTTATCTTACTCTTTCAAACATTATAATTCTACTGTTATCCTTACAAACATTTTTTTTTTTTATCCCATCCTTCCAATTATTAGAATTCTTATCTTTTGCTTCCAAACATTACAATTCTTATTTTATCCTTCCAAACATTAGAATTCTTATCTTATTCTTCCAAACCCTAGATATCCTATGTTATCCTTCGAAACATTAAAATTTTTATCCCATTGTTCCAAACATTGGAATTTTCATGATATTCTTTCAAACTTTAGAATTCTTATCATATCTTTTCAAACACTGGAAATCTTATCTTATACTTTAAATCATTTGAACTCTTATACTATTCTTTCAAATATTAGAATTCTTCTCTTGTTTTTGCAAACATTGGAATTCTGATCTTATTCTTCAAAACATTGGAATTTTTCTCCCATCCTTCTAAACATTGGAATTCTTATTTCTTCCTTCTAAATATTAGAATTCTTATCTTATCTTTCCAAACATTAGAATTGTTATATTATCCTTCCAAACACTGGAATTTTTATCCCAGTCTTCCAAATATTAGAATTCTTCTCTTGTCCTTGCAAACATTGGAATTCTTATCTTATTCTACCAATCATTAGAGTTTTTATCTTATTCTTCCAAACATTAGAATTTTTTTTCCCATCCTTCCAAACATTAGAATTCTTATCTTTTCCTTCGAAGCCTTCGAATTCTTATTTTATCCTTCCAAACATTAGAATTCTCATCTTATCCTTGCAAAGATTAGAATTCTTATCTTATCCTTCCAAACATTAGAACTGATCTTGTGTTTCCAAAGATTGGAATTCTTGTCTTTGTATTCCAAACAGTCACATTGTTATCTCATCCTTCGAAACATTGGAATTCTTATCTCATCGTTCCAAACACTTGAATTCTTGTGTTATCCTTCCATACATTAGAATTCCTCTCTTATTCTTTCAAAGACTGGAATTCTGAACCCATTGTTCCAAACATTAGTTTTCTGATCTTATCCTTGCAACCATTCAAATTGTTAGCTTATCCTTCCAAACATTAGAATTCTTATCTTATCCTTTCAAACATTGTATTTCTCATCTTATCCTTTTAAACAATGGAATTCTCATCTTATTCTTTGAAGCATTGAAATGTTTATCCCATCCTATTAAATATTAGAATTGTTATCTTATCCTTTTACACATTGGAATTTTTTTCTTATCCTTCCAAACATTCGAATTGTACTGTTCTCCTGGCAACCATTTGAATTTTTATCTCGCTCTTCCAAACATTGGAATTCCTATCTTATCCTTTCAAACATTGGATTTCTCATCTTATCCTTTTAAACAATGGAAGTCTCATCTTATTCTTTGAAGCATTGAAATTTTTATCCCGTCCTATTAAATATTAGAATTCTTATCTTATCCTTTTAGACATTGGAACTTTTTCTTATCCTTCCAAACATTCGAATTGTACTGTTCTCCTTGCAAACATTTGAATTTTTATCCCGTCCTTCCAAACATTAAAATACTTGTCTTATCTTATTCTTCCAAACATTAGAATTCTTATCTTATCCTTTCAAACATTAGAATTTCTATCTCATTGTTCCAAACATTAGATTTCCTTTCTGATTCTTCCAAACATTGGAATTTTTATCCTATCCTTCCAAACACTGGAGTTCTTGTTTTATCATTCGAATAGGTAGAATTCTTATCTTATCCTTCCAAACATTAGAATTCTTATCTCATTGTTCCAAACATTAGATTTCCTTTCTGATCTTTCCAGACATTGGAATTCTGATCTTATTCTTCAAAACATTGGAATTTTTATCCCATGCTTCTGGACATTGGAATTTTTATCTTACTCTTTCAAACATTATAATTCTACTGTTATCCTTACAAACATTTTTTTTTTTATCCCATCCTTCCAATTATTAGAATTCTTATCTTTTGCTTCCAAACATTACAATTCTTATTTTATCCTTCCAAACATTAGAATTCTTATCTTATTCTTCCAAACCCTAGATATCCTATGTTATCCTTCGAAACATTAAAATTTTTATCCCATCGTTCCAAACATTGGAATTTTCATGATATTCTTTCAAACTTTAGAATTCTTATCATATCTTTTCAAACACTGGAAATCTTATCTTACACTTTAAATCATTTGAACTCTTATACTATTCTTTCAAATATTAGAATTCTTCTCTTGTTTTTGCAAACATTGGAATTCTGATCTTATTCTTCAAAACATTGGAATTTTTCTCCCATCCTTCTAAACATTGGAATTCTTATTTCTTCCTTCTAAATATTAGAATTCTTATCTTATCTTTCCAAACATTAGAATTGTTATATTATCCTTCCAAACACTGGAATTTTTATCCCAGTCTTCCAAATATTAGAATTCTTCTCTTGTCCTTGCAAACATTGGAATTCTTATCTTATTCTACCAATCATTAGAGTTTTTATCTTATTCTTCCAAACATTAGAATTTTTTTTCCCATCCTTCCAAACATTAGAATTCTTATCTTTTCCTTCGAAGCCTTCGAATTCTTATTTTATCCTTCCAAACATTAGAATTCTCATCTTATCCTTGCAAAGATTAGAATTCTTATCTTATCCTTCCAAACATTAGAACTGATCTTGTGTTTCCAAAGATTGGAATTCTTGTCTTTGTATTCCAAACAGTCACATTGTTATCTCATCCTTCGAAACATTGGAATTCTTATCTCATCGTTCCAAACACTTGAATTCTTGTGTTATCCTTCCATACATTAGAATTCCTCTCTTATTCTTTCAAAGACTGGAATTCTGAACCCATTGTTCCAAACATTAGTTTTCTGATCTTATCCTTGCAACCATTCAAATTGTTATCTTATCCTTCCAAACATTAGAATTCTTATCTTATCCTTTCAAACATTGGATTTCTCATCTTATCCTTTTAAACAATGGAATTCTCATCTTATTCTTTGAAGCATTGAAATTTTTATCCCATCCTATTAAATATTAGAATTGTTATCTTATCCTTTTACACATTGGAATTTTTTTCTTATCCTTCCAAACATTCGAATTGTACTGTTCTCCTGGCAACCATTTGAATTTTTATCTCGCTCTTCCAAACATTGGAATTCTTATCTTATCCTTTCAAACATTGGATTTCTCATCTTATCCTTTTAAACAATGGAAGTCTCATCTTATTCTTTGAAGCATTGAAATTTTTATCCCGTCCTATTAAATATTAGAATTCTTATCTTATCCTTTTAGACATTGGAACTTTTTCTTATCCTTCCAAACATTCGAATTGTACTGTTCTCCTTGCAAACATTTGAATTTTTATCCCGTCCTTCCAAACATTAAAATACTTGTCTTATCTTATTCTTCCAAACATTAGAATTCTTATCTTATCCTTTCAAACATTAGAATTTCTATCTCATTGTTCCAAACATTAGATTTCCTTTCTGATTCTTCCAAACATTGGAATTTTTATCCTATCCTTCCAAACACTGGAGTTCTTGTTTTATCATTCGAATAGGTAGAATTCTTATCTTATCCTTCCAAACATTAGAATTCTTATCTCATTGTTCCAAACATTAGATTTCCTTTCTGATCTTTCCAGACATTGGAATTCTGATCTTATTCTTCAAAACATTGGAATTTTTATCCCATGCTTCTGGACATTGGAATTTTTATCTTACTCTTTCAAACATTATAATTCTACTGTTATCCTTACAAACATTTTTTTTTTTATCCCATCCTTCCAATTATTAGAATTCTTATCTTTTGCTTCCAAACATTACAATTCTTATTTTATCCTTCCAAACATTAGAATTCTTATCTTATTCTTCCAAACCCTAGATATCCTATGTTATCCTTCGAAACATTAAAATTTTTATCCCATCGTTCCAAACATTGGAATTTTCATGATATTCTTTCAAACTTTAGAATTCTTATCATATCTTTTCAAACACTGGAAATCTTATCTTACACTTTAAATCATTTGAACTCTTATACTATTCTTTCAAATATTAGAATTCTTCTCTTGTTTTTGCAAACATTGGAATTCTGATCTTATTCTTCAAAACATTGGAATTTTTCTCCCATCCTTCTAAACATTGGAATTCTTATTTCTTCCTTCTAAATATTAGAATTCTTATCTTATCTTTCCAAACATTAGAATTGTTATATTATCCTTCCAAACACTGGAATTTTTATCCCAGTCTTCCAAATATTAGAATTCTTCTCTTGTCCTTGCAAACATTGGAATTCTTATCTTATTCTACCAATCATTAGAGTTTTTATCTTATTCTTCCAAACATTAGAATTTTTTTTCCCATCCTTCCAAACATTAGAATTCTTATCTTTTCCTTCGAAGCCTTCGAATTCTTATTTTATCCTTCCAAACATTAGAATTCTCATCTTATCCTTGCAAAGATTAGAATTCTTATCTTATCCTTCCAAACATTAGAACTGATCTTGTGTTTCCAAAGATTGGAATTCTTGTCTTTGTATTCCAAACAGTCACATTGTTATCTCATCCTTCGAAACATTGGAATTCTTATCTCATCGTTCCAAACACTTGAATTCTTGTGTTATCCTTCCATACATTAGAATTCCTCTCTTATTCTTTCAAAGACTGGAATTCTGAACCCATTGTTCCAAACATTAGTTTTCTGATCTTATCCTTGCAACCATTCAAATTGTTATCTTATCCTTCCAAACATTAGAATTCTTATCTTATCCTTTCAAACATTGGATTTCTCATCTTATCCTTTTAAACAATGGAATTCTCATCTTATTCTTTGAAGCATTGAAATTTTTATCCCATCCTATTAAATATTAGAATTGTTATCTTATCCTTTTACACATTGGAATTTTTTTCTTATCCTTCCAAACATTCGAATTGTACTGTTCTCCTGGCAACCATTTGAATTTTTATCTCGCTCTTCCAAACATTGGAATTCTTATCTTATCCTTTCAAACATTGGATTTCTCATCTTATCCTTTTAAACAATGGAAGTCTCATCTTATTCTTTGAAGCATTGAAATTTTTATCCCGTCCTATTAAATATTAGAATTCTTATCTTATCCTTTTAGACATTGGAACTTTTTCTTATCCTTCCAAACATTCGAATTGTACTGTTCTCCTTGCAAACATTTGAATTTTTATCCCGTCCTTCCAAACATTAAAATACTTGTCTTATCTTATTCTTCCAAACATTAGAATTCTTATCTTATCCTTTCAAACATTAGAATTTGTATCTCATTGTTCCAAACATTAGATTTCCTTTCTGATTCTTCCAAACATTGGAATTTTTATCCTATCCTTCCAAACACTGGAGTTCTTGTTTTATCATTCGAATAGGTAGAATTCTTATCTTATCCTTCCAAACATTAGAATTCTTATCTCATTGTTCCAAACATTAGATTTCCTTTCTGATCTTTCCAGACATTGGAATTCTGATCTTATTCTTCAAAACATTGGAATTTTTATCCCATGCTTCTGGACATTGGAATTTTTATCTTACTCTTTCAAACATTATAATTCTACTGTTATCCTTACAAACATTTTTTTTTTATCCCATCCTTCCAATTATTAGAATTCTTATCTTTTGCTTCCAAACATTACAATTCTTATTTTATCCTTCCAAACATTAGAATTCTTATCTTATTCTTCCAAACCCTAGATATCCTATGTTATCCTTCGAAACATTAAAATTTTTATCCCATCGTTCCAAACATTGGAATTTTCATGATATTCTTTCAAACTTTAGAATTCTTATCATATCTTTTCAAACACTGGAAATCTTATCTTATACTTTAAATCATTTGAACTCTTATACTATTCTTTCAAATATTAGAATTCTTCTCTTGTTTTTGCAAACATTGGAATTCTGATCTTATTCTTCAAAACATTGGAATTTTTCTCCCATCCTTCTTAACATTGGAATTCTTATCTCTTCCTTCTAAATATTAGAATTCTTATCTTATCTTTCCAAACATTAGAATTGTTATGTTATCCTTCCAAACACTGGAATTTTTATCCCAGTCTTCCAAATATTAGAATTCTTCTCTTGTCCTTCCAAACATTGGAATTCTTATCTTATTCTACCAATCATTAGAGTTTTTATCTTATTCTTCCAAACATTAGAATTTTTTTTCCCATCCTTCCAAACATTAGAATTCTTATCTGTTCCTTCGAAGCCTTCGAATTCTTATTTTATCCTTCCAAACATTAGAATTCTCATCTTATCCTTGCAAAGATTAGAATTCTTATCTTATCCTTCCAAACATTAGAACTGATCTTGTGTTTCCAAAGATTGGAATTCTTATCTTTGTATTCCAAACAGTCACATTGTTATCTCATCCTTCGAAACATTGGAATTCTTATCTCATCGTTCCAAACACTTGAATTCTTGTGTTATCCTTCCATACATTAGAATTCCTCTCTTATTCTTTCAAAGACTGGAATTCTGATCCCATTCTTCCAAACATTATTTTTCTGATCTTATCCTTGCAACCATTCAAATTGTTATCTTATCCTTCCAAACATTAGAATTCTTATCTTATCCTTTCAAACATTGTATTTCTCATCTTATCCTTTTAAACAGTGGAATTCTCATCTTATTCTTTGAAGCATTGAAATGTTTATCCCATCCTATTAAATATTAGAATTGTTATCTTATCCTTTTACACATTGGAATTTTTTTCTTATCCTTCCAAACATTCGAATTGTACTGTTCTCCTGGCAACCATTTGAATTTTTATCTCGCTCTTCCAAACATTGGAATTCTTATCTTATCCTGCCAAACATTAGAATTCTTATCTTATCCTTGGAAACATTAGAATTCTTATCTCATCGTTCCAAACACTTGAATTCTTATGTTATCCTTCCAAACATTAGAATTCCGCTCTTATTCTTTCAAACACTGGAATTCTGATGCCATTGTTCCAAACAGTAGAATTCTGATCTTATCCTTGCAACCATTCAAATTGTTATCTTATCCTTCCAAACATTAGAATTCTTATCTTATCCTTTCAAACATTGTATTTCTCATCTTAACCTTTTAAACAATGGAATTCTCATCTTATTCTTTGAAGCATTGAAGTTTTTATCCCGTCCTATTAAATATTAGAATTGTCATTTTATCCTTTTAGACATTGGAATTTTTTTCTTATCCTTCCAAACATTCGAATTCTACTGTTCTCCTTGCAAACATTTGAATATTTATCCCGTCCTTCCAAACATTAAAATACTTGTCTTATCTTATCCTTGGAAACATTAGAATTCTTACCTTATCCTTGGAAACATTAGAATTCTGCTCTTCTCCTTCCAAACATTAGACTTCTTATCTCATCGTTCCAAACACTTGAATTCTTATGTTATCCTTCCAAACATTAGAATTCCGCTCTTATTCTTTCAAACACTGGAATTCTGATGCCATTGTTCCAAACAGTAGAATTCTGATCTTATCCTTGCAACCATTCAAATTGTTATCTTATCCTTCCTAACATTAGAATTCTTATCTTATCCTTTCAAACATTGGATTTCTCATCTTAACCTTTTAAACAATGGAATTCTCATCTTATTCTTTGAAGTATTGAAGTTTTTATCCCATCCTATTAAATATTAGAATTGTTATTTTATCCTTTTAGACATTGGAATATTTTTCTTATCCTTCCAAACATTCGAATTGTACTGTTCTCCTTGCAAACATTTGAATTTTTATCCCGTCCTTCCAAACATTAAAATACTTGTCTTATCTTATTCTTCCAAACATTAGAATTCTTATCTTATCCTTTCAAACATTAGAATTCGTATCTCATTGTTCCAAATATTAGATTTCCTTTCTGATTCTTCCAAACATTGGAATTTTTATCCCATCCTTCCAAACACTGGAATTCTTGTTTTATCATTCGAATAGGTAGAATTCTTATCTTATCCTTCCAAACATTAGATTTCTTATCTCATTGTTTCAAACATTAGATTTCCTTTCTGATCCTTCCAGACATTGGAATTCTGATCTTATTCTTCAAAACATTGGAATTTTTATCACATCGTTTTAAATATTAGAATTACTATCCTATGCTTCCGGACATTGGAATTTTTATCTTACTCTTTCAAACATTATAATTCTACTGTTATCCTTACAAACATTAGATTTTTCATCCCATCCTTCCAATTATTAGAATTCTTATCTTTTGCTTGCAAACATTAGAATTCTTATCTTATTCTTCCAAACCCTAGATATCCTTTGTTATCCTTTGAAACATTAAATTTTTATCCCATCGTTCCAAACATTGGAATTTTCATGATATTCTTTCAAACTTTAGAATTCTTATCATATCTTTTCAAACACTGGAAATCTTATCTTATACTTTGAAGCATTTGAACTCTTATACTATTCTTTCAAATATTAGAATTCTTCTCTTGTTTTTGCAAACATTGGAATTCTGATCTTATTCTTCAAAACATTGGAATTTTTCTCCCATCCTTCTAAACATTGGAATTCTTATTTCTTCCTTCTAAATATTAGAATTCTTATCTTATCTTTCCAAACATTAGAATTGTTATATTATCCTTCCAAACACTGGAATTTTTATCCCAGTCTTCCAAATATTAGAATTCTTCTCTTGTCCTTGCAAACATTGGAATTCTTATCTTATTCTACCAATCATTAGAGTTTTTATCTTTTTCTTCCAAACATTAGAATTTTTTTTCCCATCCTTCCAAACATTAGAATTCTTATCTTTTCCTTCGAAGCCTTCGAATTCTTATTTTATCCTTCCAAACATTAGAATTCTCATCTTATCCTTGCAAAGATTAGAATTCTTATCTTATCCTTCCAAACATTAGAACTGATCTTGTGTTTCCAAAGATTGGAATTCTTGTCTTTGTATTCCAAACAGTCACATTGTTATCTCATCCTTCGAAACATTGGAATTCTTATCTCATCGTTCCAAACACTTGAATTCTTGTGTTATCCTTCCATACATTAGAATTCCTCTCTTATTCTTTCAAAGACTGGAATTCTGAACCCATTGTTCCAAACATTAGTTTTCTGATCTTATCCTTGCAACCATTCAAATTGTTATCTTATCCTTCCAAACATTAGAATTCTTATCTTATCCTTTCAAACATTGTATTTCTCATCTTATCCTTTTAAACATTGGAACTCTCATCTTATTCTTTGAAGCATTGAAATTTTTATCCCATCCTATTAAATATTAGAATTGTTATCTTATCCTTTTACACATTGGAATATTTTTCTTATCCTTCCAAACATTCGAATTGTACTGTTCTCCTGGCAACCATTTGAATTTTTATCTCGCTCTTCCAAACATTGGAATTCTTATCTTATCCTTTCAAACATTGTATTTCTCATCTTATCCTTTTAAACAATGGAAGTCTCATCTTATTCTTTGAAGCATTGAAATTTTTATCCCGTCCTATTAAATATTAGAATTGTTATCTTATCCTTTTACACATTGGAATTTTTTTCTTATCCTTCCAAACATTCGAATTGTACTGTTCTCCTGGCAACCATTTGAATTTTTATCTCGCTCTTCCAAACATTGGAATTCTTATCTTATCCTGCCAAACATTAGAATTCTTATCTTATCCTTGGAAACATTAGAATTTTTATCTCATCGTTCCAAACACTTGAATTCTTATGTTATCCTTCCAAACATTAGAATTCCTCTCTTATTCTTTCAAACACTGGAATTCTGATGCCATTGTTCCAAACAGTAGAATTCTGATCTTATCCTTGCAACCATTCAAATTGTTATCTTATCCTTCCAAACATTAGAATTCTTATCTTATCCTTTCAAACATTGTATTTCTCATCTTAACCTTTTAAACAATGGAATTCTCATCTTATTCTTTGAAGCATTGAAGTTTTTATCCCGTCCTATTAAATATTAGAATTGTCATTTTATCCTTTTAGACATTGGAATTTTTTTCTTATCCTTCCAAACATTCGAATTCTACTGTTCTCCTTGCAAACATTTGAATATTTATCCCGTCCTTCCAAACATTAAAATACTTGTCTTATCTTATCCTTGGAAACATTAGAATTCTTACCTTATCCTTGGAAACATTAGAATTCTGCTCTTCTCCTTCCAAACATTAGACTTCTTATCTCATCGTTCCAAACACTTGAATTCTTATGTTATCCTTCCAAACATTAGAATTCCGCTCTTATTCTTTCAAACACTGGAATTCTGATGCCATTGTTCCAAACAGTAGAATTCTGATCTTATCCTTGCAACCATTCAAATTGTTATCTTATCCTTCCTAACATTAGAATTCTTATCTTATCCTTTCAAACATTGGATTTCTCATCTTAACCTTTTAAACAATGGAATTCTCATCTTATTCTTTGAAGTATTGAAGTTTTTATCCCATCCTATTAAATATTAGAATTGTTATTTTATCCTTTTAGACATTGGAATATTTTTCTTATCCTTCCAAACATTCGAATTGTACTGTTCTCCTTGCAAACATTTGAATTTTTATCCCGTCCTTCCAAACATTAAAATACTTGTCTTATCTTATTCTTCCAAACATTAGAATTCTTATCTTATCTTTCCAAACATTAGAATTGTTATGTTATCCTTCTGAACACTGGAATTTTTCTCTCATTCTTCCAAATATTAGATTTCTTCTCTTGTCCTTTCAAACATTGGAATTTTTATCCCGTCCTTTCAAACATTGGAATTCTTATCTTATTCTACCAATCATCAGAGTTTTTATCTTATCCTTCCAAACATTAGAATTCTCATCTTATCCTTGCAAAGATTAGAATTCTTATCTTATCCTTCCAAACATTAGAATTCTGATCTTATGTTTCCAGAGATTGGAATTCTTATCTTATTCTACCAATTATTAGAGTTTTTATCTTATTCTTCCAAACATTAGAATTTTTTTCCAACCTCCCAAAGTTTAGAATTCTTATCTTTTCCTTCGAAGCCTGTCACGGAGTTTTGTGTTACATTTTGCGCGTGACATTTTGTTGATCTTAGATGTAGCCGATCACGTTTCGAACAAGTGATCATGTGACACTTTGAATGGAGTAGTTTTTCGATTTAGAGAATTGTAATTTTTGTTGAAGGCACGTGTATCGGTTTAGAAGCCCGTTAGTTTGTGGAACCCTATCGTTTTTGGCAAGTGTGACGGAATGGAAGCCTGTTACTGTTAGAGATCTATTGGTGTCGAATAAAATCTTTCACATTTGGTCCCAAGAGCCGGATTTGGAGTCAGAACTAGCTGAATTATGCCTGGAAAACTAGCAAAGAACCTGAAAATACGTGCGGCGCATCGCTTACACACAAGGAAAGTTCTTGCATCAGTTGATGAACTTCTCATGGATTACGATGGGTCTGATACCACTAAAGACAAGATAAAACGGATAACTATTACACTCAATGAAAAATTAGCGACCTTAAAGGCCTTGGACGAATCCATTTTGGCCGCAATCGACAAAGGAAATTTAGAACCGGAGATAGAGGAATCTGAAGAGTTCCGCGCGCGTATTTATGGCGCCCTTGTCAAGTTGCAGAAATGTGAAAATTCTCATGGCAAACAAGAATCGCCTCAAGGAAGTCAAGGTGGGTCTGTTCCATCTAGTTCTAGTAACGGTGCAAAGCTACCAAAACTACACATAAAAAGATTTGCTGGCAACCCAAAAAACTGGCAAACATTTTGGGATTCGTTCTCGTCTGCGGTGCATAAGAATGCTTCGCTAACCAATGTTGACAAGTTTAATTACCTGCGAAGTCTATTAGATGGCCCAGCTCTAAATTCTATCACTGAATTACCATTAACTGAACTGAACTATAAGGAGGCTATTGAAATCGTAACCGATAGATTTGGAAACAAGCAGATAATTGTTATCTCTCACATGGAGGCCTTACTCAAATTACAGCCTGTAAATGCCATGTCTAACGTTAAGGGAATCCGAGCTGTTCTCGATAATTTGGAAATTCAGGTTAGAGGTTTACAAGCACTGGGAATTGATTCTGCACAGTATGGAGCTCTTTTGATTCCTATATTCATTGAGAAGTTGCCCATTTGGGGATCAGAACCAAGAGCTGGAAGCTGTCAACCTGGTCGAACTTTCTCTAACCAAATCAGGAACAGACTTTAAAACAACATTTAATGCATTTGCAGTCCCTCACATTTGTAATGATTTACAAGGTCAAGATTTGGAATGGGTTAACAAAAGGTATTCCAGCTTAAACAACATTGAATTTGCTGATGTGTGCCCTTCTAGCAATACAACGCAGATTGATTTGTTGATTGGTTCAGATTATATCTGGGATTTCTTTAATGGCAAGTCAGTAAGGGGGGAGGAGTCAGGTCAGGGTGGACCTGTGGCTGTTTCTACAAAGGTTGGATGGGTGTTGTCGGGTCCGGTGGAAAATCTCCCGAGGGAGAAACTTTCAAGTATTCAGTTTTCGTCGACTCACGTGTTGAGGACGGAGTCAAGGGTTGTTGATTATACGCTGCAAGGGGATTTGGATAGATTGTGGGATCTGGATTCTGTCGGCATTCGAGATAAGGATACTGTTCTTGAAGCCTTTGAAAGAATTTGAGTTTTGAAGATGGCAAGTATTTGGTCCATCTACCTTGGAAGGAGCAACATGGGCTGTTGCCAGATAATTTTGAGAACTGTGTAGCAAGATTGAGCTCGCAGCTTAAACGTCTTAGAAAGGATCCAGAGATCTTGAAAGAATATGACTCCATCATACAAGATCAGTTGCAGAGTGGTATAATTGAGCAAGTAGACAGTGCCAAGCGTCCTGATGTTGGAAGGGTGCGTTATTTACCGCATCATGGGGTGGTACGCAGGGATGCCCTCACAACCAAACTTCGTGTTGTTTTTGATGCATCGTCAAGGCCCAGCAGTGATATTCCAAGTCTTAACAGATGTCTTTAATCGGGACCAGCCTTAACTCCAACGATCTTCAATGTTCTCCTCCGGTTTAGAGAGAAAGGAACTGCACTTGTAGGAGACATTGAAAAGGCCTTTCTTAATGTAGGAGCTGCTATTGGAGATGGGTTTAACTTGCGAAAGTGGATTTCAAATTCACCTAAATTGCTTGAATTGATTTGTGAGGACCAAGTTGGAACTGTCGGAACTTGTGCTGTAGTGGAGGATACAGAGTCTTATGCGAAAACTACTGTCAATCATTTGGAGAAGCTTTATATGAAGGATGAACACAAGGTACTTGGTCTTAATTGGAACTGTGTTACTGATGAGTTCATTTTTAAATTTGAAGCCTTACTGAGACTTTCAAAAAACTTGGAGCCGACCAGGAGAAACTTGTTAAAGGTTACTTCAAGTTTCTTTGACCCCCTTGGAGTACTCAGCCTAATACTGGTGGAAATGAAGATTTTGTTTCAGTCTCTTTGCCAGGACAAGTTTAAATGGGATGCACCACTCCCGGAGTCTGCCTGGAAGCAGTGGAACAGGTGGCATCAGGACTTGAGAGAGGTGCAGCAAGTGTTAGTACCGAGGTGTGTGTATGCTGGATTAGAGGAAGGTGTTACGTCGTATGTTATTCATGGGTTTGGGGACGCTTCAGAAAAGGCTTATTGTGCTGTTGTTTACTTGGTTCTTGAAGTGAGTGGTGATTTTTTTCCAGTTTTGTTGTCATCCAAAACCAGAGTGGCACCGCTGACGAGGCAGTCTATCCCTAGACTCGAATTACTGTCTGGGGTCATCTTAGCAAGATTGGTGTCCTCAGTTAAAGAAGCCTTGGCGTCACAGATTACAATTGACAAGACGCACTTGTGGCTAGACAGCAAGACTGCAATCTGCTGGATAAAGGGTTCGAAGGAGTGGAAGCAGTTTGTGCAAAATCGTGTGAATGAAATCTTGTCTTTAACCAAAGAGAACACGTGGAACCATTGTCCTGGCATTGAGAACCCAGCGGACATAGGATCTCGTGGAGAAGGTGCAGCTAAGTTAAAGAGTAATGTGTTGTGGTGGAAGGGACCATTGTGGCTGTCGGAGCCCATGAGAAACTGGCCCAGTTCTGAGGAATGTTCCGAAACAATTGCTGAAGAGTGTTGCGTAGAGATGAAGAAAGGCCACGCTATCGAAGCAGTTGGTGAAGCAGTATTGTTAACTACAAATGGAATGCCCAATATGGACACTATTATTCCGATCACAGATTTTAGCTCCTGTGACAAGTTGTTTCGTATTACAGCCTTGGTGTTGCGCTTTGTGAAAAATTTAAAAATCAAGGCCAAGTTGCTAAAGGAAGGAACTGTTTACCTGGGAGAGGTTACTGCAGAAGAACTTGGAAATGCAGAAGTGAAGTGGTTAAGAAGTGTCCAGAAAGAATTGAAGTCCCAAGCAAATTACAGTCAGTTAGAGCGAGACTTTGGTGTGTACGAAGACAGTAGTGGAGTCCTAAGGCGTAAGGGGAGAATTGCTAATGCTAATGTACCACAGGAGACGAAGTTCCAAGCTTTACTACCAAGGAATCATTATCTTTCAACTCTGTTGGTGAGAGATGCTCATGAAAGGGTGCATCACAATAGGGTAGAAGCTACGCTGGCCCAGCTGAGAACCAGATTTTGGATTGTCAAGGGACGACAGTTTGTTAAAAGAACACTGGCTAGCTGTACAGTTTGTCGCAGATATGAAGGGAAGAGTTACAGAGTGCCTCCTCAAAGTGACCTACCCGCGTTTAGATTGAGCCAGAAACCTGCCTTTACTTATGTCGGAGTAGATTATACTGGACCTTTTTACATTAAGGTGTCAGGACAGTCAGCGTTACAGAAGGTCTATGTTCTCCTGTTTACTTGCTGTTCTGTGAGAGCAGTACATTTGGAGCTTGCTACGGACCTGTCAGTTGATGTATTCATTCGTTGCCTGAGGAGATTTGCAGCTAGAAGAGGTTTACCAGAAATGATTATCTCGGACAATGCTAAAACGTTTAAGGCTGAAGATAAAATTTTGAGCAAGTTATTTTCTTACCCAAGAGTCAAGAAATTCCTAGCCAGTAAAAGAATTGACTGGAGATTTAATGTGGACAGAGCGCCCTGGTGGGGTGGCTTTTTTGAGCGATTGATTCAGAATACAAAGAGATGTTTGCGGAAGACACTTAGGAACGCTAAGTTAAACTATGACGCATTGCACACTGTTCTCGTCGAGGTTGAGGGAACTCTTAACTCTAGACCCTTAACTTTCGTATCGTCAGATGATCCTGAAGAACCATTGACACCAAGTCACTTGATGTGTGGAAGATGAATATTATGACTGCCGGAGGTAACAGGAAATCGACAAGCCTCACCTGACCATACAGTGTCGTCGGACGATCTCCTAAGAAGACGGAAGTACTTGGGATTGCTACTGGAACACTTCTAGAGGCGCTGGAGCAGAGAATATGTTACAGAGTTAAGGAACCTGCATCGGCAGAAATCCAGGCCTAGATCCAGTATTGCTGTATCTGAGGGAGATATTGTCACCGTTTTGGAAGACAATCTGCCCCGTAGTCAGTGGAAACTTGGATCAGTGGAGTAGTTGATCCTTGGTGCGGACGATCGCGTTAGAGCAGCTAGAGTCAAGGTTATCAATAAGAGTGGTAGACCTGTTACTATGAAGAGGCCAGTGCAAAGGCTGTTTCCCCTGGAGATACCTGTCGTGAGTAATGATGAACAACCTCGGGAGGAGCAGATAATTGATGGCATCAGGCCACCCAGGCGTCTTGCCGCTCGGAATGCTGATTATATTCGGAGACTAGTTGACCAGTGATTCGACTGGTAAAGGGGGGAGTGTGTCACGGAGTTTTGTGTTACATTTTGCGCGTGACATTTTTTGATCTTAGATGTAGCCGATTACGCTTCGAACACGTGATCATGTGACACTTTGAATGGAGTAGTTTTTCGTTTTAGAGAATTGCAATTTTTGTCGAAGACACGTGTATCGGTTTACAAGCCCGTTACTTTGTGGAACCCTATCGTTTTGGGCAAGTGTGATGGAATGGAAGCCCGTTACTGTTAGAGATCTATTGGTGTCGAATAAAATCTATCATAAAGCCTTCGAATTCTTATTTTATCCTTCCAAACATTAGAATTCTCATCTTATCCTTGCAAAGATAAGAATTCTTATCTTATCCTTCCAAACATTAGAATTCTGATCTTAATTTTCCAAAGATTGGAATTCTTATCTTTGTATTTCAAACAGTAACATTCTTATCTTATCCTTCGAAACATTGGAATTCTTATCTCATCGTTTCAAACACTTGAATTCTTTTTTCATTCAAATTGTTATCTTATCCTTCCAAACATTAGAATTTTTATCTTATCTTTCCAAACTTTAGAATTGTTATGTTATCCTTCCGAACACTGGAGTTTTTATCCCATTCTTCCAAATATTAGAATTCTTCTCTTGTCCTTCCAAACATTGGAATTTTTATCCCATCCTTCCAAACACTGGAATTGGTATCTTATCCTTCCAAACATTAGAATTCTCATCTTATCCTTGCAAAGATTAGAATTTTTATCTTATCCTTCCAAACATTAGAATTCTGATCTTATGTTTCCAAAGATTGGAATTCTTATCTTTTTATTCCAAACAGTAACATTCTTATCTTATCCTTCGAAACACAGGAATTCTTATCTCATCGTTCCAAACACTTGAATTCTTATGTTATCCTTCCAAACATTAGAATTCCTCTCTTATTCTTTCAAACACTGGAGTTCTGATTCCATTGTTCCAAACATTAGATTTCCGATCTTATCCTTGCAACCATTCAAATTGTTATCTTATCCTTCCAAACATTAGAATTCTTATCTTATCCTTTCAAACATTGGATTTCTCAACATCTTATCCTTTTAAACAATGGAATTCTCATCTTATTCTTTGAAGCACTGAAATTTTTATCCCATCCTATTAAATATTAGAATTGTTATCTTATCCTTTTAGACATTCGAATTGTACTGTTCTCCTTGCAAACATTTGAATTTTTATCCCGTCCTTCCAAACATTAAAATACTTGTCTTATCTTATTCTTCCAAACATTAGAATTCTTATTTTATCGTTTCAAACATTAGAATTGGTATCTCATTGTTCCAAACATTAGATTTCCTTTCTGATTCTTCCAGACATTGGAATTCTGATCTTATTCTTCCAAACATTGGAATTCTGGTCTGATCATTCGAAAAGGTAGAATTCTTATCTTATCCTTCCAAACATTAGAATTCTTATCTCATTGTTCCAAACATTAGATTTCCTTTGTGATCCCTCCAGACATTGGAATTCTGATCTTATTCTTCAAAACACTGGAATTTTTATTAGAATTAGAAATATTAGAATTATTATCCTATCCTTCCAGACATTGGAATTTTTATCTTACTCTTTCAAACATTTCAATTCTACTGTTATCCTTACAAACATTAGATTTGTCATCCCATCCTTCCAATTATTAGAATTCTTATCTTATCCTTCCTGACATTAGAATTCTTAGCTTATTCTTCTAAACCTTAGATAACCTATGTTATCCTTCGAAACATTAAAATTTTTATCCCATCGTTCCCAACATTGGAATTTTCATGATATTCTTTCAAGCGTTAGAATTCTTATCATATCCTTTCAAACATTGGAATTCTTATCTTATACTTTTAAGCAATTGAACTATTGCTATTCTTTGAATTAATAGAATTCTTCTGTTGTTTTTCCAAACATTCGAATTCTGATCTTATTCTTCCAAACATTGGAATTTTTCTCCCATCCTCCTAAACATTGAAATTCTTATCTTTTCCTTCCAAACATAACAATTCTTATCTAATCTTTCGAAACATTAGAATTGTTAGTTTATCCTTCCAAACACTGGACTTTTTATCCCATTCTTCCAAATATTAGAATTCTTTTCTTGTCCTTCCAAACATTGGAATTCTTATCGCGTCCTTCCAAACGTTGAAATTCTTATCTTATCCTTCCAAACATTTGAATTATTATTTTATCCTTCTAAACACTGGAATTCTTATGTTATTCTTCCAAACATTAGACTTTTTTTTCTTATTCTTCCAATCATTCGAATTTTTTTCCCATCCTTCGAAACATTAGAATTGTTATCTTTTCCTTCGAAGCCTTCGAATTCTTATTTTATCCTTCCAAACATTAGAATTCTTATCTTATCTTTCCAAGCATGAGACTTCTTATGTTATCCTTCCAAACATTGGAATTTTTATCCCACTCTTCCAAATATTAGAATTTTTCTCTTGTCCTTCCAAACACTGAAATTTTTATACCATCCTTCCAAACACTGGAATTCTTATCTTATCCTTCCAAACATTAGAATTCTCATCTTATCCTTGCAAAGGTTATAATTCTTATCTTATCCTTCGAAACATTAGAATTCTGATCTTATTCTTTCAAACATTAGAGTTTTCATCTTATTCTTCCAAACATTAGAATTCTTATCCTTGTCTTCGAAGCCTTAGAATTCTTATTTTATCCTTTTGAACATTAGAATTCTTATCTTATCTTTCCAGACATTAGAATTCTTATGTTATCCTTCTAAACATTGTAATTCTTATCTTATTCTTTAAAAAAATTAGAGTTTTTATCTTATTCTTCCAAGCATTAGAATTTTTATCCCATCCTTCCAAACATTGGACTTCTTTTCTTATTTTTCCAAACGTTGGAATTCTTATATTTCGCTTCCAAACATTAGAATACTTATCTTATCCTTCAAAACATTAAAATTCTGATCTTATCGCTCTAAACATTGGAATTCTTGTCTTATCCTTCCAAACATTACATTTCCTTTTTTATCCTTCGGATCCTTGGAATTTCATCTTGTTCTTCCAAACATTTTTTCCCATGCCTCTAAACACTGGATTTCTTTTCTTTTTCTTTTAAACTTTAGAATTTTTATCTCATCCTTTAGAATATCAGAATTCTTCTTATATCCTTCCAAACTTCTTACGTTATCTTTCCAAACATTAAAATTCTTATATTATCCTTCAAATCATTAGAATTTTTATCTTATTCTTCCAAAGAATAGATTTCTTTTCTTCTCCTCTCAAACATTGGAATTTTTATCCCATTCTTTTAAATATTAGAGTTCTTTTCTTATCCTTTCAGACATTGGAATTTTTCTATTCTTCCAAACATTTGAATTCTACTGGTTATCCTTAGAAACATTTGAATTTTTATCCCGTCATTCCAAACATCAGAATACTTCTCTTATCTTTTTAATCATTAGAATTCATATTTTATCCTTCGAAATCTTAGGAGTCTTAACTTATCCTTCCAAGCGTTAGATTTCCTTTTTTATCCTTCGAAACATTGAAATTCTGTTCTTGTTCTTCCAAACATTGAAATTTTTTACCCATCCTTTCAAACATTGGATTTCTTATCTTGTCCTTTTAAACATTAGAATTCTTATCTTATCCTTTAGAATATTAGAATTCTTCTCATATCCTTCCAAATATTGGAATTCTTATCTTACCATTCGTAAAAATAGAATTCTGGTCTTATCCTTGCGACCATTCTAATTGTTATTGTCCTTCCAAACATTAGAATTTTTTTCTTATCTTTTCAAACACTGGATTTCTCATCTTATCCTGCTAAACAATGGAATTCTTATGTTATTCTTTGAAACCTTGGAATTTTTATCCCATCCTTTCAAATGTTAGAATTCTGATCCTATCCTTCCAGAAATTGGAATTTTTATACTCACCTTTCAAACAATTGAATTCTACTGTTATCCGTACAAATGTTAGATTTTTTATCCCATCCTTCCAATTATTAGAATTCTTATCGTTTGCTTCCAAACATTGAAATTCTTAACTTATCCTTCCAAACATTAGAATTCTTATATTTTCCTTCCAAACATTAGAATTCTTATATTTTCCTCCCAAACATTAGAATTCTTGTCTTTTCCTTGCAAACATTAGAATTCTTATCTTATCCTTCCAAACATTAGAATACTTATCTAATTTTTCTAAACATTGGATTTCCTATGTTATCCTTTCAAACATTGAAATTTTTATCTTATATTTCCAAACATTGCTATTCTTATCTTATCCTTCCAAACGTTAGAATTCTTATCTGATTCCTCAAAACATTAGATTTCTTATGTTTTCTTTCAAAGCATTAGTCCTATCCTTCCTAAGGTTATGATTCTTATCTTATCCTTCCAAACATTGGAGTTCTTCTCTTCTCTTTCCAAACAATTCTTGTTTTATCCTTGCAAACATTGGAATTCTTATCTTATTATTCCTAACATTAGATTTCCTAAGTTATCCTTCCAAACAATGGAATTTTTATTCCATCCTTTCAAACTTTCGAGTTCTTATCTTACCCTTCCAAACATTGGAATTTTTATGTTATTCTTCCAACCATTAGAATTCTTATCTTGTGCATCCAAACATTAGAATTCTTATTTTATCCTTGCAAACATTACAATTTTTATTTCTTACATCCAAACATTACAATTCTTATTTTATTCTTCTAAACATTGGAATTCTTATGTTATTCTTCCAAACATTAGAGTTTTTATCTTATTCTTCCAAACATTAGAATTCTTTTCTTATCTTTCCAAACATTGGAGTTCTTGTCCTATCCTGCCAAGCATTAGAATTCTTATCTTATCCTTCCAAACATTAGATTTCCTTTGTTATCCTTCCAAACATTGGAATTCTGATCTTGTTCTTCCAAACATTGCAATTTTTTCCCATGCTTCCAAACATTGGAATTCTTATCTTATTTTTTGAAACATTAAAATTCTTATCTTATCCTTCGAAACATTGGAATTCTTTTCTTATTCTTCCAAAGAATGGAATTCTTTTCTTCTCTTTTTAAACATTCGAATTTCTATCCCATTCTTTTAAATATTAGAGGGCTTTTCTTATCCTCTCAGACATTGGAATTTTTTCTATTCTTCCAAACATTTGAATTTTACTGTCATCCTTAGAAACATTTGAATTTTTATCCGGTTTTTCCAAACTTTAGAATACTTGTCTTATCGTTGCACAGATTAGAATTTTTATTTTATCCTTCGAAACATTAGCAGTCTTAGCTTATCCTTCCAAACATTAGATTTCCTATTTCATCCTTCCAAACATTGGAATTCTGATCTTGTTCTTCCAAACAGTGAAATTTTTTACTCATCCTTGTAAACATTGGATTTCTTATCTTTTCCTTTTAAACATTAGAATTCTTCTCTTATCCTTTCCAATATTAGAATTCTTCTCATATCCTTCCAAATACTGGAATTCTTATCTTACCCTTCCAAACATTAGAATTCTGATCTTATCCGTGTAACCACTGGAATTGTTATTATCTTTCCAGACATCAGAATTCTTTTCTTATCCTTTCAAACATTGCATTTCTTATCTTATCCTGCTAAGCAATGGAATTCTCATCTTATTCTTCGAAACAGTGGAATTTTTATCCCATCCTTTCAAATATTAGAATTCTTATCCTATCCTTGCAGACACTGGAATTTTTATCTTATCCTTTCAAACATTTGAATTCTACTGTTATCCTTACAAATATTAGATTTTTTATCCCATCCTTCCAATTATTAGAATTCTTATATTTTGCTTTCAAACATTACAGTTCTTACCTTATCCTTCCAAACATTAGAATTCTTATCCTATTCTTCCAAACATTTGCTATCCTATGTTATCCTTCGAAGCATAAGAATATTTATCCCATTCTTCCAAACATTGGAATTTTCATCATCTTCTTTCAGACATTAGAATTCTTATCTTATCCTTTTAAGCACTGGAATTCTTATCTTATCTTTGCAAACGTTTGAACTCTTATCCTATTTTTTCAAATATTAGAGTTCTTCTCTTGTCCTTCGAAAGATTGAAATTCTGATCTTATTCTTCCAAACATTGGAATTTTTATCCCATCCTTCCAAACATTAGAATTCTTATCTAATACTTTCAAACAGTGGAATTTTTATCCCATCCTTCCAAATATTAGAATTCGAATCTTATCCTTCCAAACATTGCAATTCTTATCTTATCGTTCCAAACATTAGAATTCTTTTCTTATTCTTCCTAACATTAGATTTCTTATGTTATCCTTTCAAACAATCGAATTTTTACTTCATCCTTACAAACATTCGAGTTCTTATCTTATCCTTCCAAATACTGCAGTTTTTATCTTATTCTTCCAAACATTAGAGTTTTTATCCCATCCTTCCAAACATTTGAATTCTTAGCCCATTCTTCCAAATATTAGAATTCTTCTCTTGACCTTCCAAACATTGGAATTTTTATCCCATCCTTCCAAACATTGGAATTCTTATCTCATCCTTCCAAACATTAGAATTCTTATCTTTTCCTTCGAAACATTAGAATTCTTTTCTTATGTTTGCAACATTAGAATTCTTATTTTATGTTTCCAAACATTGGAATTCTTATGTTATTTTTCGAAATATTAGAGTTTTTATCTTATTCTTCCAATTATTAGAATTTTTATCCCATTTTTTTTATACATTTGTGTTCTTTTCTTATCTTTCCAGACATTCACATTTTTTTTATCCTTCCAAACATTTGATTTCTACTGTTATCCTTAAAAACATTTGAATTTTTTCCGTCCTTTCAAACATTAGAATTTTTATCCCATCCTTCCAAACATTGGAATTCTTTTCTTATTTTTCCAAACATTAGAATTCTGATATTTTCCTTCCAAACATTAGAATACTTGTCTTATCCTGCCAAACATTAGCATTCTTATCTTATTCTTAAAAACACTGGAATTTTTATCTTTTCCTTCTAAACTTTACAAGTCTTATCTTATCCTTCCAAACATTAGATTTCCTCTTGTATCCTTTCAATCATTGGAATTCTGATCTTGTTCTTTCAAACATTGCAATTTTTCCCATGCTTTCAAGCATTGTATTTTTTTTCTTTTTCTTTTAAACTTTAGAATTGTTATCTTATCCTTTAGAATATTAGAATTCTTCTTATATCCTTCCAAACATTGGAATTCTTATCTTATCTTTCCAAACATTAAAATTCTTGTCTTATCCTTCGAAACACTAGAATTCTTATCTTATTCATCCAAAGAATATAATTCTTTTCTTCTCCTTTCAAACATTGGAATTTTTCTCCCATTCTTTTAAATGTTAGAGTTCTTTTCTTATCCTTCCAGACATTGGAATTTTTTTTATCCTTTCAAACATTTGAATTTTTTCCGTCCTTCCAAACATTAGAATACTTGTTCTATCTTTCCAAAGATTACAATTTTTATTTTATCCTTCGAAGCATTAGAAGTCTTAACTTATCCTTTCCAACATCAGATTTCCTTTTCTATCCTTCCAAACATTGGAATTCTGATCTTGTTCTTCTAAACGTTGGAATTTTTTACCCATCCTTCCAAATATTTTTATTGTTATCTTATTGTCCCTAACATTGGATTTCATATGTTATCCTTCCAAACAATGGAATTTTAATTCCATCTGTCCGAACATTTGAGTTCTTATCTTATCTTTCCAAACATTCGATTTCTTATCTTATTACTGGAAACATTAGAATTTTCATCTTATCCTTCCAAACATTAGAATTCTTTTCTTACCTTTCCGAACATTAGAATTCTTATGTTATCTTTCCAAACATTGGAATTCTTATCTTATTCTTACTAACATTGGATTTCCTATATTATCCTTCCAAACAATGGAATTTTTATTCCATCCTTCCAAACATTCGAGTTCTTATCTTATCCTTCCAAACATTGGAAATTTTATCTTATTCTTCCAAACGTTAGAGTTTTTATCCCATTCTTCAAACATTGGAATTCTTATCCCATAGTTCCTAATACTAGAAGTCTTCTCTTGTCCTTCCAAACATTGGAATGTTTATCCCATCCTTTCGAACGTTGAAATTTTTGTCTTATGTTTCCAAACATTAGAGTTCTTATCTTTTCCTTCCAAACATTAGAATTCTTATCTTATCCTTGCAATCATAGAATTTTTATCTTTTTCTTTCAAACGTTACAATTCTTATTTTATCCTTCCAAACATTGGAATTGTTATCTTATTCTTCGAAACGTTAGAGTTTTTATCTTACTGTTCCAAACATTAGAATTTTTATCTCATCCTTCCAAACATTGGAATTCTTATCTTATCCTTCCAAACATTAGAATTTTTATCTTATCCTTTCAAACATCAGAATTCTTACTTTATCCTTCTACACATTACAATTCTTATTTTATCCTTCCAAACAGTAGACTTCTTATCTTATTTTTGCAAGCATTAGATGTTTTACGTAATTCTTCCAAGCACTGGAATTTTTATCGCATCCTTTCAAACATTGGAATTCTTACCTTATCCTTTCAAACATTACAAATCTCATCTCATCCTCCAAACATTAGAATTCTTATTTTATCCTTTTAAACATTGGAATTCTTATCTTATCCTTCCAAACATTGGAACTCTTGTCATATCCTTTCAAACATTAGAATTCTTACTTTATCCTTCTAAACGTTACAATTCTTATTTTATCTTTGTAAACATTAGAATACTTGTCTTACTTTTCCAAACATTAGATTTGCTATGTTATCCTTCGAAACACTGAAATTTTTATCTCATCCTTCCAAACATTAGTATTTTTATCTTATTTTTCCAAACATTAGATTTCCTATCTTATTCTTCCAAACACTGGAATTCTGATCTTATTCTCCCAAACATTAGAATTCTTATCTTATCTTCTAAGCATTACAATTGTTATCTTGTGCTTTCAAACATTAGAATTCTTACTTTATCCTTAACATTGCAATTGTTATTTTATTCTTATAAACAGTAGAATACTTATCTTATTTTTCCAAGTATTAGATTTCCTATGTTATCGTTCCAAACATTTTTATCGCATGCTTCCAAACATTGGAATTCTTATCTTATCCTTCCAAACATTACAATTCTTATCTTATCTTCTAGACATTAGAATTTTTATCTTATTTTTCCAAACATTAGATTTCTTATCGTTTCCTTCGAAGCTTTGGAATTCTTATCTTATCCTTCCAAATAGTAGAATTCTTATTTTATCCTTTCAAACATTATAACTCTTACTTATCCTTCTAAACGTTGCAATTCTTATTTTATTCTTTTAAACATTAGAATACTTATCTTATTTTTCCAAACATTAGATTTCCTATGTTATCCTTCCAAACATTGGAATTTTTATGTTACCCTTTCAAAAATTACCATTCTTATCTGATCCTTCCAAACACTAAAATAGTTATCTTATTCTTCCAAACATTAGATTTCCTATCTTATTTTTGCAAAGAGTGGAATTCTGATCTTATTCTCTCAAACGTTAGAATTCTTATCTTATCCTTGTAAACATTACAATTGGTTTTTTTTTATCCTTTCAAACACTAGAAATCTTATCTTATGCTTCGAAACATTCGAATTTTTATTGTATCCTTCCAAACATTTAAAGTTTTTATCTTATCCTTCCAAACATTGGAATCCTTATCTTATTCTTCCAAACATTAGAAATTTTTATCTTACCCTTCCAAAGATTACAATTCGTATCTTACCTTTCCAAAAATTAGAATTCTTATCTTATCCTTTCAAACATTAGAATTCTTGTCTTATCCTTCCAAACATTGGAATTGTTATCTTATCCTCCAAACATTAGAATTTTTATCTTTTTCTTGTAAACATTAGAATGTTTATCCCACTTTTCCAGACATAAAGACTTTTATGTTATTTTTCCAAACATTAGAATTGTTATCTTATCCTTCCAAACACTAAATTTCTTATCTTTTCTTCCAAACATTAGTTTTCGTCTGTTATTCTTCCAAACATTAGAATTGGTATGTTATCTTTCCAAATATTGGAATTTTTATCGTATCCTTCCATAAATTAGAATTCTTATCTTATCTTTCCCAACATTGGAATTCTTATCTTATTCTTCCAAACACTGGAATTCTTATCTTATCCTTCCAGACATTAGAATTCGTATCTTATTCTTCCAAACATTACAGTTTTTATCCCATCCTTACAACCATTGGAATTCTTATCTTATCGTTCCAAAGATTACAATTCTTATCTATCCTTGCAAACATTAGAATTCTTATCTTATCTTTCCAAACATTGGAATTTTTATCTTATTCTTCCAAACACTAGAATTTTTATCCCATCCTTCCAAACATTGGAATTCTCATCCCATTCTTCCAAATATTAGAATTCTTCTCTCGCCCTTTCAAACATTGGAATCCTGATCTTATTCTTTGAAACATTGGAATGTTTATGTTATCCTTCGAAGCATTAGAATTCTTATCTTATCCTTCCAAACATTAGAATTCATATCTTATTCTTCCAAACATTAGAATTTTTATCTTATTCTTCCTAACATTAGATTTCCTATGTTATCCTTCCAAACACTGGAATTTTTGTCCCATCCTTCCAAACATTGGAATTCGTATCTTATCTTTCCAAACATTAGGATTTTTATCTTTTCCTTCCAATTATTAGAATTCGTATTTTATCGTTCCAAACACTGGAATTTTTATCTTATTCTTCCAAACACTAGAATTTTTATCTCGTCCTTCCAAACATTGGCATTCTTATCCCATTCTTCCTAATATTAGAATTCTTTTCTTGTCCTTCCAAACATTGGAATTCGGATAATATTCTTCCAAACATTGGAATTTTTATCACATCCTTCCAAACACTGGAATTCTTATCTTTTCCTTCCAAACATTAGAATTCTTAACTTATTCTTCCAAACATTAGATTTCTTATCTTATACTTCCAAACATCGGAATTCTTATATTATCTTTCGAAATATTAGAATTCTTTTTTCTTTTTTCTGATCCGCTGATTAAGTACCTTGGCGTGGTGGATTAGCTTGTGTGTTCCTATGACCCGGAGAGCTAAGCTGGCGGGAGCAAGTCTCCTGGCAGGTTTAACCATGCCAGACAGGTTGAAGGGTAGGAACCAGACGAAATCTTAATCAACTAGAGGAGTAAACCTCGATGACAAAAAATCCAGGAGTGGGCAGCAGCTCTTCTGTGGCCAGGGTGCAAAGAAAATCATTTTTACAGCTTGCCATTCGGGCAAGCTGAAGCTAGCATTTACTTGCCCAGACGTCATTTCAACTAGCCCCAAAAACGTTTTGTTCTTCTGTTATTCAAATTCCTCATAAAACATCACTAGCCCGTCGGGCAAGTTAAAAACAGAATTCACTAGCCCGATAGCAAAATCCACTAGCCCCGGGCTGTCGGACAGTACTTTCTTTGCACGCTGTGTGGCACTGATACGCAAATACCGGCAGACAGATATTATGGCTATTTAGGTTTTGATCAATGGCGGATGATGAATGACACTGTTAAACACAACGGTATGGACCAACCATTTCTCATTAGTAGAAAACTGCGGTTACTAGTAGGAGTTGCGACCACTAGTACTGAATCGTACTTCCTCTTGGAAGTGTGGAAGCAATTGAAAAACAACATGACCAGCAATTCTACAACTTCTTCATACCACATTGCTCGTCGCGTGGGTCACCAAGGAGCGCGTCCCCCAGTGGGATGTCAGGCTGGGATCGAAAAGAATGCTACTGGCCAAAACATTTCGAAGGATTGCCGGCTTTGTAAGTGTAGAAAGACTACTCTTGTTTCAACTTTCAACTGTCGCACTCTGAGCTCCGTTGGAAAGACAGGTGAACTAACTGCACTACCTCAGGAACAGAACATTGATGTCATGTATCCAAGAACATCGGATCTACCATGATGACATCGAGTTGAAGTACCATGACATGAAGAAAGGTTGGGTTATGATCACATCTTTCGCTGAAAAGGCTACAAATAACTCAACAATACGAGGTGTTGGCTTACTTCTCAGTCCGAAAGCACACAAAGCACTGAACTCGGTAGAAACCATCAATCCAAGGACTCTCATTGCCACTTTCATTGGAAATCCTGCTGTTACTGTCATATCCTGCTACAGCCCTACCAATGTATCTAACGTTGACGACAGAGAGGAATTCTATGCAGAATTATCAGAACTGACTAAGGCTGTTCCCAAACACAGTGTCTTACTAATTGGCGGAGATATGAATGGAAAGATTGGTGCAAGTGATGCTAAGGGGTCAGTCTACAACACAAACACCAACGAGAATGGGCAACTACTCCTAAACTACGTGTTAGAATGCAATCTCAAACCGCTGAACACCAGTTTTAAAAAGCGCGAAGGTAAGCTTTGGACTCATACATCACCATCTGGAGCCAAATGTCAAATAGATTATATCCTAATAAACAACAAATGGAAAAATAGTGCTTTAAACTGTGAAGCATATAACACCTTCTGTTCTGTGGGATCTGATCACCGTATTGTCACAGCTAAAACAAGACTAAGCTTGCGGCAAAGTAAACCATCTGGCAAGAAATTTGAGTACCGAATGTCATCTCTCCAAACATTTGAATTCCGAACGTCATTTTTTCAAGCATTTCAATACCGAATTTCATCTCTCCAAACATTTGAATTCCGGATTTCTTTACTCCGAATATTTGATTTCCGAATATCATCACTGCAAACATTTGGATTCCGAATGCCATCAATTCAAACATATGAATTCCGAATGTCATTCTTCCAAACATTTGAACACCGAATGCTATCTTTCCAAACATTTCAATACCGAATGTCATTACTCCAAACATTTAAATTCGGAATGTTATCTCTTGAAACATTTTTATTCCATTTCAACTACTTCGAAAATTTGATTTACGATGTCATCACTCCAAACATTTGAATTTCGAATATCATCACTTCAAACATTTCAATTCCGAATGTCATTTTTCCAAACATTTGAATGCCGAATGCTATCTCTCCAAACATTCGAATACCAAATGTCATAACTCCAAATATTCGAATTCCGAATTTCTTCATTCCAACAATTTAAATTCGGAATGTCATTTCTCCTTACATTGGAATACTGAATGTCATCACTCCAAACATTTGAATTCCGAATATCTTCACTCCCAACATTTGAATTCCGAATATCATCACTCTAAAAATTTGAATTCCGAATATCATTCTTTCAAGCATTTGAATACCGAATGTCATCTCTCCAAACATTTGAATTCCGAATGTCTTCACTCCAAACAGTTGAATTCCGAATATCATCGGATATGTTATAACTTCGAAAATTTGATTTACGATGTCATCACTACGAACATTTCAACTCAGAATGTTTTAACTCAAAACATCTTTATTTAGAGTGGGAGAATTTTAACCATTTGAATTCAGATTCAGTTGGAAGATAAAAATGCATAACATTTCCCGCTTCTTCACTGTCTTTGATTTTACTCGTTTGCAATCTAATCGTGTTATTTTTGTATTTTTTTTTGTTTTTGTCTTTTTCTTTTTCAGCTATGTCTTGGAATTTAAAATTCATTTGTAGTAGGTGCCCAAACAAGAAAATTAGAGAAGGACACGAAAATTAAAGGCACTATAAAGTATGTATTGTTCCTCTATTGTTTCACGGGTACATAATGTATTTCCCGTAGATCCACCCAGTCTCCAAGATATCAGTCACTGACGCTGGAGAGTACCGTGTGTTTAATAGCTACTCCAGGGTAATCCCCGGTTCCACCTGGTCTGTACTCCATCCTGTAGGGCCCCCTCCTGGTTTCCCTTAGTTCCTAGTGAGAAGGGGATTTGGGCCTCATCCCCAGAGACTGATCAGGACTCCTGTCAAGGGTGGCTATCGGCGGTACCACTCGATCTTGTCTTCCCCCGGGAGAGCTTCTCTCCTGGTCCCTTTACCCTTAGATTTAAGCGCTTCCTACCACCAGTATTTTGCTCATTGGTTTTTTTGTGTGTTTTCTGTGTGGTATACAGCGTAGAACCTTTATGCGAAACCATCCGCCGATCGGGAGATTTTATTAACGATTTGCCTAGTCCCTAGGCCTCATTATTCCGCGCAAATTAACGATCACTTTTAAAATTTTTATATGACACATAGAAAAAAAGTAAGGAAAGATGATGATCCCTTTCAACTGTTCAAGTGACATTCAAATTCATTTTCAAATCTATATAGTTAATGGTCACTTAAAGCCCGTTATATGAGCCTGACCAGGGTTGAGGTTTCATCACACGTGGGCTAATCTTGTTGTTGTGAATATAATTAGCTTGTGAAGAAAACAGCCGACATTTGGCGACGCCACCTCTACGTTCTCCATGAAATGACGTTTGAGAAACGAGCGCAGAAATTCCGTACTGATGACGTGTCATTACCGAGATCTGGGTAGTGTGTCTGATTGGTTGGAGAAATTTCCTGCGCAGCACAACCAATCAGAAACGCTACCCAGATCTGGCTAGTGACGCGTCATCAGCATAGAATTTCTCCAGTTGTTTCTCAGACCTCATTTCGCGGGAAAACTAGTGGTAGGGTCGCGAAATGTCTGCTGTTTTCTCAGACTAGACTATTACTTGCGTTTCTTAAACCTTTCGTTTACTGCAATAAATTTTCTTTTTTCCTTTCTCAAACTCATTAATAATTCATAAAGAAAATTCAAAGGAAATTAATGTTTAAAGAGTGTTTGGATATCGGATGAAAAACTGCTCATTTTTGCATCCTTAATTTCTCCTTCAAAAATGATTTTGTTTGAGAAGAAATATCAAACATTTGACACAGTGTTTCATCACCAGATGAAACACCTCGAAGTTCGTCAAAAATACTCCGCTACGCGTCGTATTTTCAACTCCCTTCTCGGTGTTTCATCTGGTGATGAAACACTGCGTCTCATGTTTGATATATTACTTCGTTATCTGATCACTGCATCTTTCCACTGCTAATTTTTTAAAAGTGGAACGTTTGGTTCTATGGTTGAGTACGGATGTGAATTCAAATTTCGATTGGCTGTTACAATGTGCATTGGTTTGCCTTTTGATGTATTGCCAGAAGTCAAGTACGTAGACTGTCATTGTGTTTTCATTCCATGATAAGGCACAAATCCTACATATAGTGAGCCACAGGATAGGACATTTTCGTGCTGTCAAGCAGTGTAAAACCCCTTTCATAGAAAATAGCGCGAATAAATTGTAGATACAAGCAAACGGTTTTACTCACCAGGTCCCGGTTGTTCAAACATTGGATAGCGCTATCCAACGGATTAATCACTATCTAATGGATAAGTACCACAGGTAGCCCAAGCTCGAAATATGAGCATCGGCGAGCATCGGCATTGTTGCGTAACATTCAAAATATAAGGATTTGTATGGGAGAAAACCGTTTACATAAAAACCCATGAAACTGACATAAAACGGCCATAAATCGGCCCGTGGACCACACAGGAGAGATGTAAGACACATTTAAGGTAAGGTAAGCTGTTTTTCATTGAAATCCTTTCATTTTCGTAGGTTACAGAAACGTTAGGTTTTTTTCCCTTAAAAATCCTTATATTTTTAATGTTACGCAACAATGCCGATGCTCGCCGATGCTCATATTTCGAGCTTGGGCTACCTGTGTAAGTACTAGGGCCGAAACCAATTGCGTTATCCACTAGATAGAGATTTATCCGATGGATAGTGTTATCCACCTTTCAAACAGGGTCGCCGCTGCTCTGAAGACAACTCACCAATGGTGCTTAATCCTGACCCCAAACAATACTAAAACAATTGAAAGAATGACATGACATTGTTTTCGACGACCAATTAGAAGAGGCCTTACGAGCAGCTCCTATACTACTCTTCGAACAACTGAGGTCAGCTTAAAATATAAACGTCGTGGCTATTAATTGAGAAAATTATGTATTACTTTACTAAGAAAGCCTTCGTAAATCTGGCCACAGGTCTGTTCTGTTGGTCGCACACCCAGTTATAAGTAGAACATTGTGTTGTTTTCGCTTAATCCTTTGTGCCGGGTGCAAATGCCGCGCTCTGATTGGCAGAAAGAAGAATACACTACCCAGTAAACTGATCTTTTACAGAGCAGTGCCGGATCCAGACCTTGAGATAAGGGGGGCGCCGGTCATCCAGACCCTTAGATAACGGGGGGAGGCCGGTCTCAGAAAAAAAAATTTTTTTCGGTCCGTCGGGCCGTTTGGTTTTCAAATAAGGGGGAGCCGCCCCCCCTTCCGAACCCCTTCCCCTGGATCCGCCACAGCAGAGCTTGTACTAATTGATGGATGAAATAATTTTTTTGATTGACCCGTGAAAATCGAGTATACACTTTCCCCATCAACCTGTCAGAAGAGATTTATCGAACCGCCATTGTTTATGGCACCGTGGTTCCTACAGCTGTTGTTCCTAATCCATTTTTGCAGATGGAGAAGGGAAAGTATGTTAATTTGCTTATCATGTCTAATAATTGTACTTTAATACTTTTACAAACGTTTTCTTTTTGTACTTTTAGTTCACAGGACGCTCGTCCAGGTCCCAGTAAAGTCATGGATGTTACGGTCCCTGTGCAGTGTCAAGTTACGGATTCACGACTCTTCATCATTGAGTCTTCAAAGGTGCGAGAGCCGGCGTCTAGGGTGGGGGGGGGGGGTGGTTATGGTAAACGTCACGGTTTTGCTTCTAATTGGTCGAGAAAGTTATGTGGGATGATTGGTCAGTCACAAGGTCCGGATTTAAACCTGGGCCACATTGGTGGGGCGAGCGTTTTCTCCACTCCGCCATCCCTTTAGAAGAAAAAAGCCCTAATTAAATAGTAATTTTCACGGAAAAACATCAAACCGAAGGTTTCTGGTATTTGTAGTAAGATAACATCATCTTCAATTGTCCTATTGAAATTTACTGTCATGACAAAGAAGCAGGCTTGTTAAGGCCTTTATTGCAGCTTTTAGTTTTAAGGTGAAAGCAACTTACGACTTGAGAAAGAGTTTGTTATAGGTATATAATATAAGATATTAGTTTGTTGTTGCCGCTGACTTGTTTTCCTCATTTTCACCCTTTAGCACATAAAAATAATACAGTCCAGTTGGCGCAGTTAGGCATTTGAGACATCGCCCATATTGGTCCCCCTCAAGACACAACAGTCCAGAGCTGCTAGAAGATTTCGTCAAATGCCTGCTGGTTTTATTACTGAACTCTTGTAAAATCTTGCACAGATGGATGGTGTTATATACCAAGAAAGGAAATAACGTAGAGTTGAATAATTCTTAAGGACATTTCACACTTCACAGCCTTGAATGGTAATTTCGAGGCTGGTTTCAGTGTCTCCTGGCCAAAACACATTAAAAAAAATATTGACAAGACAATGAGACGATTATTTTGCGAATTATGACGACCTGTACGTCATGTAAGACTTTGTATAATGTCCTGAGCCACACCCATATTACAATCGGGGGACTGCGTCGATTTACGTTTTTTTTTCTCGGGGGATGGTTTATGTTGGAGGGGGGGAGGTTTATATTGGAGAGGGAAGTTCATGTTGGAGGGGGAGGGAAGGTTTGTGTTGGTGGGGGAGAGGTTCATGTTGGAAAGTAGAGTTCATCTCGGAGGGTGAACTGCAAAATTTTGGATCTAGTGGTTGGCATCTCTGGTTATGTAAATAGCAACCAATTTTAGAGCGGAATTAGAGAGGCAAGTTTCTTTGAGTCTCAAAGCAGGATACGAACGGGTTAAATTTGACATTTTTAGAATTGACGGTGATTTGTAAAATTTGAACTTAAGTAACCAGGAATTAAAGAAATCCCCCAAAATAATGGTTCAATTTTATTCAAAATGATCCTATTACGACACTTCAACCATAAAAGTTTGTCGATGGTCATGATGTCAACGGATTGCAACTTGAAAATTGGGCCAACCTTTTCAAGGTTAACTCGTTTAACCCTTTAAGCCCCAATATCTACATACAAATTCTCCAAACTAATCTCCATACATTTCCTTGAAGAATTAGTTGAGAGAATTTGATGATAGATCAAGGCATTTTTTCTCGGGTGATCATTTTATTAATTCTCATAACTTATCTCTTGACGGTGTATGGATATTGTTAGGAGAAAATTTATCTTGGTCACTATTTTGGGACTTAAAGGGTCAAACGATCATGCCTTGTTACCTTATAGAGTACCAAGTTAGAGAAAAAAAGACTGAGAATACGTGGTTATAATTGCGGCTCAGCTTTGATCGAAAAATGTGGAACTCTCCATGACACAGCTGAGCCGTTTTCGTCTTCTTTTGATGTCATTAGTTTTGGTATTTTGCACTCCTGGGGGAGGTTGGCCGCTCAACAGAATTTCGTCGTAAAATAGCATAATCTTAAGCAGAAACAAACATGCGACGGGAGCAGCATTACTGGTCCACAATAAGTCCACAATCAGTCGTAAACTTCTATTTCCCACTGTATTTTCTTTCATCACATAGCCTGCAGTGCACGCGTATTTTTTTGGGCGGGCGAAAGCTTGTTTATGTTCGTATTGTAGCCGCGATCTTTGATCTTATGACTGAGGAAGATTATGGAGAGTGAAAATAGTGACTAGAATGGATAAGCTTGGAGACCCCAAAGTCAGATTGTCGTCTTCACTCAAAATGCATGATAGGAGTCTTGCAACGTAAAGTAGTAAAGAAGAGAAAACAAGAAAACAGTAGGTAGTATGTAGGACTCCAACCCGCATCTTTTGATGTTTAATCCACATCCGTGTCCACTACACCATCAAGGGCTAACTGCCGAAACCAGTTAATTTTAACTTACGTTACATGGTATTGATCGTTACATTAGTGAAAGCTAACTGTTTTTATTAAAACAGTACTTAACCCTAATCACCGTACTTCGGTGCTAAACCCTGTATCCAACTCTTTTCCTTGCACAAGTGTCTCTCACGCTTATTTGAAATTGGGAAAACAGGTAATATATTTTCAATTGAAAGCGTTATATATTACGTAGATCCAAATTCCCTGGTTTCAATGACTTTTCTTGGAAAGCAAAGAATTTCTTTTCCTTACCAAGCGAACACTCTACCCTAGTAATCTTCACTCGAAGAGTTTATGGGATTAATTTAGAGGCCGAGAAACGTGGCCTTCGCAGAAGCATTGACCTCAAATTCTGTCGTCTGGAAAAAGGAAAAGAAAGTAGTGAGGCGTTTTCCGGAGACTGGAACATCTCGAGGTAATTAGGCAGCTCAACGGACAGAAAACAAAACTCAAGATGGATTGGGCAGCAAGCAATGGAAAAGCTGTGCGCCAGAGTCCCGAGTGTGAGGCAAGAGACTATACAATATTTAAATCGGGGACCCTGCCATTAAACATGTACCATGCGTCTGACTCGTTCAGCCCCACTGCAGTCGATGAGCAGTCTGTTCCTTCAGCTACAAGAGCAATGACTTCTATATCACACGAAGATAGTAAAGAACGCATTGAGAGGTAAGCAGAGATAAAGCAGAGGTTAAAGAGGATGAGGAGGAGTGCGACACAGATTCATTTCATTTCATTTATTCACCCTTTCACATACTTATTACAGAATAATATTTAAAAGATAATATTGTACCTGGGCAGGAGCTCTCAGCAAACTCTTTTGGGTTTTACGAGGTGAGCCCCCGAAAAAGTTTACTGCAATGATTTATTTTAAGAATATAAAAAGGATGTGGCTGTGTTACGAGGAGAAGTGACTAAGATTAATTATTCATGTAAATACGTTTGGATACTGAAATTCTAATTTTCTTGCTTGTGGAGAAAATCAGTGTTAATTTTTTTCCTGAGTAAATCGAATGTCTTAATTTATTTTATCATGTTTATAGTTTTGTCAAGGTTTTTCATATTGAAACTCCTTTTTATTTTACTGCATCAGTGTTTTTGGTGGTTAGTTCTTGTTTGGAATTTGTGAGCGTCAGAGGACGATCTTGTGTTATATTGATGAACATCTTTTTTCAGACAAAACGCGTCATGGAAAAGATGATGGTATATTGTTATTGAAGTATCGAAACATGGGCAAAAAAAGCAATGGCTTCATTGTCTATATCATCTAAAGGTAAAATCGATAGTTGTTTGAAGATAGGACCAGTATGTTTTTTTTTAATTTAAAAAAGTAATGATCCTTATACCGTAATTTTTTTTGTACGTATTTCCCCATACAATGTTACCATAACTTAGTAGGGATGGAGAAATGCGTCATATAGACCCCGCATAATAACGCGAGGTAGTCAAATAATGCCTTGCTCCACAAAACTAGTATACGAGAAAGTTTTTCTTCTACAAACATGACTTATTTGATTTTTCCAGTTAATATTTCCGTCTATATGAACTCTTAAGTATCTGGCTGATTCTATCTGTTTGATACCTAAACCGTCTAATCTAATGTTAACTTGATGCTTAATTTTTTTTTCTCTTTCTTTTTTTTTTTTGGCTTTGAATGTCAATAATTCAGACTGGGATGATCCTACGGAGGGTAGTGCCGATGACAATTTTTAAAATGTCTCCGCCAGCCGTCATTACACGTAGTGGACAACGGTTAGAATTATCTATCAAGAGTGATGAAAGTCTGGAATTTGCAATTTGTAGTCATTCTTTTCCTTGTCGTCCCTTTGCTGTGTTTTCACAGACCTCTTTGCGACTTTTTCTATGCGTAAGGACAGGATCAAGGAGTGCTTCACTTGCCGACTATATCGTGATTTGTGAAAATGAAATCTTATTATCCGTGATCCGTGAATAGTCATTTTCGTGGTCCGTGAACCGTACCCGTGGACCCCCACCCCTTTAACCCTTTTAACCTTAATATCAAAATTGAGATTTTCATTTACTGTCCCTATTCTTTTTCAATAGAAGAAGTGGGGAGAATTTCTTGAAATTTCAACTAGAGTCATCTTCCCTGATCATGTATTCAATTCTCATGACCAATCTGTTTTCTAAATTAATCATTAATATCATAAGGAGAAATTTCATGCTGATCACCCTTAGTGATTAAAGGGTTAAGTTTGAAAGAAATCATGCGTGACAAAATGTAAAAAAAAAATGATCAAGCGAACTCTATCATATGATGCTCTGGGCAGAAGAATTCCATTATTCCTGTGCACTAGTGTGAAATTGAATATCAGTGATGTGGTTCCACAAAAAACTAAGAAAACTGATACTATGTTCCAAAAAGATAAATTCGAGCTCCATTTTGGCCATTGCTTCGACCTTTCTGAATGACTTAAAACGCTGAAGGACCTCACGTCTGAGCTAGCTAATGCGCTGTAACGATTGGATAACTTGTGAACTGTGTGACCCCTTAAAATAGATACATTGGTAGGTTTCCCAATTCCAAGCGATTGTTTAGACTGGACTCTTACAAAAGCGAATGAGCATCTCAAAAAGCGGTGCAACCAGCTAGCTCAGCTCAAGAGGGAATGTACGATTAGTTTGGAATAAAGGGTATTCGTATAACAGCAATGCCGCATGAAATACAGATCTGAACAGGAGCATTGGGCTTCTTAAGTGATGTGGTACAACTCAGAATAGGGAGTTTAAGATATCACGACGGTGAACGCCACAAAAACGTCGCTTAAAACTAAGTAAATTTGCGTTCTTTCAATCTCTATCGCGATTAATCCAACTCATTTACTTTGTCAAATGCAAGCGAACTCTTTTTGAGCCGAATTCCAAAGAACCATGTTCAAGTTCAGAAAGAGACAGAAAATTTAGCCGTCGCTTGTTTACGTCCTCCATAAAATGTGAAATTAGGCATTTTCCCGTCGTAGTCGAGCAGTGACGGCAAAGAAATGTACAAAAAAGCGTGATGCACGTGCAGAGTTGTTGTTTTGCCTATTCAACCTATTGCTTTATTGAAGTTCTCGTTGTCCTCGCCGTCATGACATCTCAGTTTTTAAAAGTCTTTTTAAAGAGTATTAAAATACTCCTCCGAGTCGCTGATAAGTTAGAAAATTCAGAAAAGTACGAACCATGATAAATCCTCAAGGCTGAATTTTCGCTCAAACTGGAATATTAGTGGTCCTTTAAAACAAAGGGAATAGTTTGACGTCTAGAAATAGGCTAGTATTTGTCCCTGTCCGCAGTAGAGCACAGACCACTCCTGATAACAGCTTTACCAACAGTTGTATTAGGAGCCAATTACATCTTGTCTCACCACAAAAAGGTAGACATTGTATTCGAGAGAATTCATCAAAGGTGAAACGTATCTTTCGTATCTTTGTCAGTTTTTTAATGTCCGAGATGCCTGTTACTCTATCATGAGTTGCTTGTTTTTATTGTTTTCCCGTTTAAACATCGTTGTCCGATTTTTTCTTTAAGGAATCGAAATGAGTGAGTCTCATTACGGCTCCAAGAACACAAAGCAAACAGACGCAGATGGTGACTGGTAAGGAGTACCAGGTGTGAGAGAAATGGCCGAAATAAAACAACAGGATCATGGTAATGTTTTCTATCACAAACAGCACGTTCGAGAGCAGCATCATTCTTCTTAGATGTTTCTCTCCGTTCTCTTCGTCAGAAAAAAATGTTAAAGACCAATCATCTCGTAGCCAATTGAAGCAGAAAGTAAAACACAAGCCCAATATGTTACAGTCTTCTCTTCCGGAAATCCACCAGATCCAACTGATATCACATATCATTATCACCGTACAGTGAAGGATTAAAACACTTGTAACCCACCACTTGTAGCTTACAGTGAACAAAGCAACTGCAAAAAGTCGACTGCTTAAAATAAATAAGTGCGTTACAAAAAGGAGAACTTTATCTTTCACACGGAGATTCAGGTGTCTACGATGAGGGTGAAGTAACTTATCAGCAACAGTAGACGCCGAAGCTAAGCTGAGGAAAGACACAGGTAGGGAAACCATTTGAACGATCGTCACGGATTCCTGTTGAACAACCATGGCGTACAACTCAATAATAAACTGTGGAGCTGATTCAAAAGCGGCCTCGGCCAGAACAACAAACGCGCTTACGCCCCGTAGGTCATTCAGATCAGTCAGTGGATTTTCATTAATGTCAGTCGGTTCGATTTTATTGCCTCGCAATAGGTTTGGTAACTTCTTCAGGTGAACAAAAAGCGTTCTCAGTTTCATAAAAGCGGGAAAAAATGGACTGCAACCAAATATACATATAGTCCACCAGCCACACCGGCTCTCGTCTATGTCATACTGCTTATAAATAATGAATGAAAAAAAAATAATAATGGCAAAATAATGAAACAGAGCCCTACAACGAACCACGTCTTGTGATCTGCGCGGTAGAATTCCACCAGTGTAAGAATATCGGTGATGGGGTCTGCAAAGCCAAGAATGGTTCCAAAAAGATCCACGTAGATGTCGTACCATTTGAATTGCGCCATTTCTCTGACCTTTCTAAATGAATAAAGAAAATGAATTGAAGAACTTCCCGTCTGAGTTTCTGGTTTACTGATTGGATAATGTGCGAAATATGTGACCCTTTGTAAGCTTATTTCTATCAATGCGTGTTACTTGAGGGCCAAAAAGCCACAACGAAAGGTGGACTGGATTTTACAAGGGAGGATTTATCCCCATCATCTAGCTTTTTCACCACCAAAAGTAACTCAGCTTGAAAGAGATATTTTGAGTGAACTGGCAACATGGACTACAGAATACTGGCACAAAATCCGCAAGTAAAATCACCCGCTCTATGGTATGTGCATTGTAGTTGTTACTTGATCTTTGATCACATAAACGTTTCATCTGATTGGCTGGAAGAAAGATAAGCCTGATGTCAAAGGGCCTTATTTGTCAGTCATATGCGTGGGTAAACAAAAGTCACTCTTATCACTTTACACCGAATAAGATGACACGATGTCATCACTAATTAACCATAACTTTTATCCAAATGTGTGATACTTTAAGGATTAGAACACAAAGGTTTGGAGAGTTTTGCTAGAACTGAAAAAAAAAAAAACACTCAGTTGCGCACGCCATGGCGAGTGCCGTTCAGATACTTAGGCATTATGCGCACTGCCCTGTCAATGCTGAAATCGGAACTGTTCATATATATAGCCAATCAGATTAGAGAATTTTGTTACAGTTATGGCCCCAGTTATTCAAATGACGAATAACACCATGCACTGGATAAATTTCTATCCAGCGGATAACGCAATTGTTTCGCCTAATACTTATCAGCTGCTTAGTGATTTATCTGATGGGTAGCGTTATCCAATAACAATGATGATTATAATAAGAATAATAATAATAATAATGGTCTTTATTAATCATTCATTGGGCAAACAGACGTGCAACAATTTACATGGCAAGAAAATGAATAAGAATTCGTGTCAGTTAAATATTCGCCGTATATCGATTGTGTGTAATAATGTGTATGCGATTTCTACCATGTTACTACTTTATTATATTTATGTTGTTATATTTATATATTTATATGTATAACTGAATGTTTGTAAGTCTTTGCCTGACCCTACCTGTAATTCAGAGAAATCTGCGAATGGTGGAAATAAACAAATATTATTATTATTATTATTATTATTATTATAACAACAGTGGGTATGGTTAACAGTGCTTTCCTTCCAAAGGCAACGAGTTACCTTCGCCGTCATAACTAAGTTATCAGGGAGCTTACGAAACAACGACGGCGATGGCAACAGGAACGGGAACGTCAAAAAGGCAATATATGTTTACAGAGCAAAACAACAACTCTGCACGTGTACAGTACCACTCTTTTTTGTACATTTCCTTTCAGTCCCTGCACAACTACGACATGAAATAAGAAAATTTTAAGTTTACTTGGGAACAGGAACGGCAAGGCGATAAAGTCTACCATCTCTGTTAGAATTCAGGCGCGGTCCCTTCTCTTCAGCTCCAACCCAAATTCCCTTCTTTTAAGTAACTGGTCCCCTTGGAATAATCGCAAAAAAGTGAAAGGATGCAAAGTCTATTTTTCAGCGACGTTTTCATGGACGTCGCCGTTGTCGGATCGTAAGGTCCCTACTCTAATATGCGCATAGTTTGAAGCACTTGACTGCGTTTGAACGCGAAAACTTTGCAGATTGTTACTTTTCAACTTACTTTTAGAGCCCTAAACCCGGAGCAAGTAGCTTCCTTGAGGAAGTACTTGTGTGACGGCATTTTTGCAGACTACTTTGGGTTTAGAACGATTTCATTATAAGCACAAATTTTGAATAGTTTTGAATACGCTCATAGACGGAGCGGACTCCCCCGCTTCCATTTTCGCGGGTACTCTAACAAGTACTGTTAAATGTGTCTAAAAATATACCGGGAAGTGAAACGCCGTGACACACAGTTGTAGGCGTAAAATATATCTCCCCATGTACTAACGGGAATCCAAGATAGTCTTGGATTGTGGATTCCATGCCGCGGATTCCGGATTCCAGGTAATGGATTCCAGTCTTTGTCAGTGGAACATGGATTCTAAATTCAAGTCGTTAGTTGAACTCCGGATTCCTTGAAATGTATTCCGGAATCCAAAGCTCGGGATTCCGGATTCTTTTACATGGGCAAAAGTGGGAGTTGCTTGCTGCTGCTAATGGGTTCAAAAATCCCAGAGTAGTGCATAGCCCTGACCCCTTCTGTATCACCTGTAACTCTAAACTTAGTTGAGATTTTATGTGTTAAATCGGATGAGCAATACTAGCGAAGTTTCATTTTTCACAGAAAATGATAAGCGGGCCCTATAATGTGCTACGTGAAAAATCATGTTTATCGGGGAGTTCTGAGAGATTTATTCCAGGAGGATGTCCATACTAGACTGAAGAAACTAAGAGACTGAGGTGCGGGGTAAGTAACCGGTTACCGACTTTAAAAATCATAAGTAAAATAGTTATCAAAGAATGCGCGTGCGTAAGTTGTTCGTTAACATAGAGAGGCGTGCGGCAGTGATAGACGTTGCAGAAAGCTACTTTCTTGGTATTAAAACATCCTGTGTGATTTTGACCAGTGTATCTCTGTGGGGCGATGATGTTTAACTGCTTCCTTAGCGTACTGGCCTGCCAATGTATAGGAGCGGACTATACCATGACCCTGGAAATAAAAAGGCAATGTGAAAAAGGCACTGAACCAAAACAGTTAAGATACTTTTTAGGGGGTGACATCATCGAAAAAGTGTGGCTTTCTTGGCAAATAGAAGCAAACATACCCTACTAGTCTAGAGAGAATGGATTGAGGTCAAACGCGTGCATTGTTTTTGCGTTACTAACCATGTCCTCCGTTTAAGTAAATAATACTTTAAGAGGATCGTACAGGGGTATTTTCGTGATGCGTGATTACTAGAGCCGTTTTTATTTTTCATGAATCGTGAGTTTAAATAATTATTCCTTATTCGAATTGAGAATCGATAATCGTGATTTCATTACGTCGATTTTTCTCCTGATTTCAGTTTCCCGACCTCCAAAAGACCATGAATTAGCAAATAAGACAAGTGTCGTAAGAATAACGTACACCTATCTTGCACAACTCTTACATGGACCTCACTATTCTTCTTAGATACTTCGTAAATATTGGAAGACTCGTCATTGTTAACATGGCAGGGTAAACGGGTAATCAGATATATTTCCAATTGAATGCGTAATATTTTACCTTGACTTAAATTCAGTGGGTTCAATGCCTTTCCTTCGAAAGCCGGACAGAACTCGTTTTTTCTTTTACTAGCAAACACTCCTCCCAGGTAATCTTTAGAAAACTCGGAGGATTTGTGGGATAAAAGGCAGAGGCTAAGAAACGTGGCCTTGGCCGAAGTTTTGAGCTCAAATTCTGTCGTTTACAGAAAGGAAAAGAAGATAGTGAAGCGTTTTCCAGGGACTGGAACATCTTAAGGTAATTAGGCAGCTTAACAGACAGAACACAAAACTCAAGATGGATTGGGCATCAAGCAATGGAAAAGCTGTGCGACAGAGTCCCGAGTGTGAGGCAAGAGACTATACAATGTTTACACTGGAGACTGACTTTGGAGACCCTGACTCGTTCAGCCCATCTGCAGTCGATAAGCAGTGTGTTCCTTCAGCTACAAGAGCAATGACTTCTATGTCACGCGAACATAGTGCGAACGCATTCAGAGGTAAGCAGTAGATAAAGCAGAGGTTGAAGAGGATGAGGAAAAGTGCGACACAGATTCATTTCATTTCATTTATTCACCCTTTCACGTGCTCATTACAGAAAAATATTTAAAAGATAATATTATACCCGGGAAGGAGCTCTCAGCAAAGTCTTTAAGGCTTTACGAGGAGAGCCCCTGAACATGTTTACTGCAATGATTTATTTTTGAGAATATAAAAAGGATATGGCTGTGTTACGAGGAGAAGTGACTAAGATTATTTATTCATGTAAATACGTTTGTATACTGAAATTCTCTTCAGTTTTCATATTTTGTCCTGAATAAATCGAATGTCTTAATTGGTAGTTAGTTCTTGGTTGATATTCGTGAACATTAGAGCACGATCTTGTGTTGTATTGATGAACATCTTTATTCAGACAAAACAAATCATGGAAAAGATGATGGTATATTGTTATTAAAGTATCGAAACATGGGCAAAAAAAGCAATACAATGTTACAATAACTTAGTAGGGACAGATAAATGCGTAATATAGACCCTGCATAACAACGCGAGGTAGATAATGCCTTGCTCGACGAAGTATACCAGAACGTTTTTCTTCTACAAACACGACTTATTTGATTTTTCCAGTTAAATAATATTTCCGTCTATATGAACTCCTAGGAGACTGGCTGATTCCACCTGTTTGATACCTAAACCGTCTAAACTAATGTTAACTTGTTGCTTAATTATTTTGTTTTTACTCTGAATGTCAATAATTCAAACTCGGACGATCCTACGAAAGATATTGCCGATGACAATTTTTAAAATGTTTCCTCCAGCCGTCACTACACGTAGTGGACAACGGGTAGAGGTATCTCTAAAGAGTAATGAAAGTCTCAAATTTGAATTTGTAGTATTTCTTTTCCTTATCGCCCCTTTGCTGTATTTTCAGACATGTCTTTGTGACTTTTTCTAGCGTAAGGACAGGATCAAGGAGTGCTTCAAGGCATGCTAATTATCATTATCCCGTGATCCGTGATTAGTCTTTTCTGTGGTTCGTGAACCGTGCCTGTGGACTAACCGCCCCCTCCCCCTGTATGACCCTCCTTTTAAGTTTGAAATAAAACATGGGTGATAAAATGTAAACAAAACTGATCGAAACTCGGTCCCACGGCGAATATGATGCTCTGCGTGGAAGAATTCCATGATTCCCGTGCGTTAGTGTGAAACTGAACATCAGTGACGAGGTTCCAGAAAGAACCAAGAAGACATGCTATGTTCCAAAAAGATTAATTCGAACTCCTTTTCGGTCGTTGCTTCGACCTTTCTGAATGACTTAAAACTCTGAAGGGCCTTCTGTCTGAGCTAGTTAACGCGCCTTAACGATTGGATAACTTGTGAACCGTGTGACACTTAAAATGGATATATTGTTAGTGGCCCAATCCCAAGCGAATGTCAGTCGGGAGTGTTTATTTCCGGTTTTTTTAGAGACTGGACTTTTACAAAAGCGAATGAGTATCTCAAAAAGTAGCCCAACAAGCTAGCTCAGCTCAAGAGGGAACGTATGATTAGTTTGCCGGAAATAAAGGGTATTCGTATAACAGCAATGCCGTATGAAATACAGATCTGAACAGGAGCCTTGGGCTTCCTGATGTGGTACAACTCATAATAGGGAGTTTAAGATACCACGACGGCGACGGCCACGAAAACGTGGCTTTTAATCTCTATCGCGATTACTCCAACTCATTTACTTTGTCAGATGCAAGCGAACTCTTTTTGAGCCGAATTCATAAGAACCATATTGAAGTTCAGAAAGGGAAAGAAAATTTAGCCGTCGCTTGTTGACGTCCTCCATAAAACGTGCAATTAGGCGTCGTAGCCGTGCAGTGACGGCAAAGAAATGTGCAAAAAAGAAGTGCAGCGTTGTTGTTTTGACTATTGAACCTTTTGCTTTATTGAAGTTCTCATTGTCGTTGCCGTCGTGGCATCTCAAAGACAATTACGAACCGTGATTAAATCCTCTGGGCTGAATATTCGCTCAAACTGGAATATCAGTGTTCCTTTAGAACAAAAAGAATGCTTACACGTCTAGGAATATAAGTACGACCAGTATTTGTCGCTCTCAGTAAAGCACAGACCACTCCTCATAACAGCTTTACTAACAGTTGTATTAAGAGCCAATCACAGACAGTTGATGACGACTGCAGTACCGAGAGGTTTTGGCGCGCAAGTATACCGATTTTTAGTTTTGGCATCTTGCCTCACCACAAAAAGGCACAATGATACATCGTATTCGAGACAATTCATCAAAGGTGAAACGTATCTTTCGTATCTTTGTCAGTTTTTGAATGTCCAAGATGGCTGTTACTCTATCATGAGTTGATTGTTTTTATTGTTTTCCCGTTTAAACATCGTTTTCCGATTCTTTCTTTAAGAAAGAGAAATGAGTAAGTCTCATTACGGCTCCAAGAACACTAAACAGACAGACGCAGATGGTGACTGGTAAGGAGTACCAGGTGTGAGGGAAATGGCGGAAATAAAAGAACAGGATGAACATGAAGTTTTCCCCCACAAACGCAATGTTAGAGACCACCATCATTTTTCTTAGCTTTATCTCTCCGTCCCTGTCGGTAGAATGAAATAATCCAAATGACCAATCATCCCGTAGCCAATGGAAGCAGGAACAAAAAAAAGCGGTTAACTCGTGACCGTCATCTCCGCAAAAACTTATCACTATCAGCAGACAGTGAGGGATGATAAAACAGATAAACGGCCACGTGAAACTTACAATGTTAAAAGCAATTGCGAAGAGTCGACTGCTTAAAATAAATAAGTGCGTTACAAAAAGTAGAATTCTATCTTTTACACTGAAATTGATGCCTCTTTCGTTACCGTGACGTAACTTATCAACACCAGTAGACGCCCAAGCCACGCTGAGGAAAGACACAGGCAGGGAAACCATTTGAATGATCGACACCGATTCCTGTTGAACAACTATGGCGTACAGCTGAATAATAAACTGAGGACCTGATTGAAGAGCGGCCTCAATCACAAAAGCGAATTTGCTCCACTCCAGTAGATTGTCTATATCATTCGGATCGTTCAGTTCATTTTCATTCGTTCGAATGTCAATCGGTTCGATTTGATTGTCGCGCCAGAGGTTTGGTAACTTCTTCAGGTAAGCAAAAAGCGTTCTCAGTCTCATAAAAGCGGGAAAAAGTGGATTGCAACCAAATATGCGTGTAGTGCAGCTGCGACACCAACTCTCGTCGATCTGATCGTTGTTCGTCGTTGCCATGTTAAGTAATGAAAACAACACTGATGGCAAAATAATAAATGCAAGCCCCACCATGAACCACGTCTTGTGATCTGCGCGGTAGAATTCTACTAGTGTTAGAATATCAGTGATGGGGTCAGCAAAGCCTAAAATGATTCCAAAAAGAATCGACAAGATGTCGTACCATTTGAGTTCTTTTTGCGCCATTGCTCTGACCTTTCTAAATGACTAAAGAAAATCAGAACATCCTGTCCGAGTAAGTGGTTTACTGTGATTGGATAATGTGCGAAGTATGTGACCCTTTGTAAGCTTATTTCTATCAATGCGCGTTATTTGAGCACGCAAAAAGCCACAAGGAAAGGTGGACTGGATTTTACAAGGGAGAATTTATCCCCATTATCTACGTAGCTTTTCCAGTAACACAATTAACTAAGCTTGCGAGAGATATTTTGAGTGAACTGGCAACACAGACAACGGAAGACTGGCACAAAATGCGAAAGTAAAATCACCCGCCCTATGGAATGTGCATTGAAGTTGTTACTTGATCTTTGATCACATAAATGTTTGATCTTATTGGCTGGAAGAAATTTAAGCCTCATATATATGATATAGGAGACTGAGTCTAAGGGCCTTATTTGTCAGTCATACTTGTGGGTAAACACAAGTCACTCCAATGACTTTACGCCAAATAAGACGACACGATGTCATCACCAATTAACCATACCTTTTATGAAAAAAAAAAACGTGATACTTTAACGATTAGAACACAGAGGTTTGGAGAGTTTTGCTAGAACTGGAAAAAAAAACAAAACAAACAAACAAAAAGAAAACACTCAGTTGCGCACGCGATGGCGAGTGCCGTTCAGATACTTAGGCATTATGCGCACTGCCCTGTCAATGCTGAAATCGGAACTGTTCATATATATAGCCAATCAGATTAGAGAATTTTGTTAGTTATGGCCCCAGTTATTCAAATGGCGGATAACACCATCCACTGGATAAATTTCTATCCAGCGGATAACGCAATTGTTTCGCCTAATACTTATCAGCTGCTTAGTGATTTATCTGATGGGTAGCGTTATCCAATAACAATGATGATTATAATAAGAATAATAATAATAATAATAATGGTCTTTATTAATCATTCATTGGGCAAACAGACGTGCAACAATTTACATGGCAAGAAAATGAATAAAGGAAAGCGAAAAATACATAAGGAAGAACTTAAGACGTTTGAACAACAGTGGGTATGGTTAACAGTGCTTTCCTTCCAAAGGCAACGAGTTACCTTCGCCGTCATAACTAAGTTATCAGGGAGCTTACGAAACAACGACGGCGATGGCAACAGGAACGGGAACGTCAAAAAGGCAATATATGTTTACAGAGCAAAACAACAACTCTGCACGTGTACAGTACCACTCTTTTTTGTACATTTCCTTTCAGTCCCTGCACAACTACGACATGAAATAAGAAAATTTTAAGTTTACTTGGGAACAGGAACGGCAAGGCGATAAAGTCTACCATCTCTGTTAGAATTCAGGCGCGGTCCCTTCTCTTCAGCTCCAACCCAAATTCCCTTCTTTTAAGTAACTGTACCCCTTGGAATAATCGCAAAAAAGTGAAAGGATGCGGAGTCTATTTTTTCAGCGACGTTTTCATGGACGTCGCCGTTGTCGGATCGTAAGGTCCCTGACTCTAATGTGCGCACAGTTTGAAGCACTTGACTGCGTTTGAACGCGAAAACTTTGCAGATTGTTACTTTTCAACTTACTTTTAGAGCCCTAAACCCGGAGCAAGTAGCTTCCTTGAGCAAGTACTTGTGTGACGGCATTTTTGCAGACTACTTTGAGTTTAGAACGATTTTATTATAAGCACAAATTTTGAATAGTTTTGAATACGCTCATACACGGAGCGGACTCCCCCGCTTCCATTTTCGCGGGTACTCTAACAAGCACTGTTTAATGTGTCTGAAAATATACCGGGAAGTGAAACGCCGTGACACACAGTTGTAGGCGTAAAATATATCTCCCCATGTACTAACGGGAATCCAAGATAGTCTTGGATTGTGGATTGCGCTGCATATGCATTGCACTGATGCCGCGGATTCCGGATTCCAGGTAATGGATTCCAGTCTTTGTCAGTGGAACATGGATTCTAAATTCAAGTCGTTGGTTGAATTCCGGATTCCTTGAGATGTATTCCGGAATCCAAAGCTCGGGATTCCGGATTCTTTTACATGGGCAAAAGTGGGAGTTGCTCGCTACTGCTAATGGGCTCCTGATACTTTTTCAAAAATCCCAGAGGTATATATAACCAAAGAAAGGGGGAGGCGTTTTTTGCGGTTCACGTTTGCTTGTATGTGCGGACACACAACCCCGCTATATTTTATTTAGTGCATAGCCCTGACCCCTTCTGTATCACCTGTAACTCTAAACTTAGTTGAGATTTTATGTGTTAAATCGGATGAGCAATACTAGCGAAGTTTCATTTTTCACAGAAAATGATAAGCGGGCCCTATAATGTGCTACGTGAAAAATCATGTTTATCGGGGAGTTCTGAGAGATTTATTCCAGGAGGATGTCCACACTAGACTGAAGAAACTAAGAGACTGAGGTGCGGGGTAAGTAACCGGTTACCGACTTTAAAAATCATAAGTAAAATAGTTATCAAAGAATGCGCGTGCGTATGTTGTGATTTTGACCAGTGTATCTCTGTGGGGCGATGATGTTTAACTGCTTCCTTAGCGTACTGGCCTGCCAATGTATAGGAGCGGACTATACCATGACCCTGGAAAAAAAAAGGCAATGTGAAAAAGGCACTGAACCAAAACAGTTAAGATACTTTTTAGGGGTGACATCATCGAAAAAGTGTGGCTTTCTTGGCAAATAGAAGCAAACATACCCTACTAGTCTAGAGAGAATGGATTGAGGTCAAACACGTGCATTGTTTTTGCGTCACTAACCATGTCCTCCGTTTAAGTAAATAATACTTTAAGAGGATCGTACAGGGGTATTTTCGTGATGCGTGATTACTAGAGCCGTTTTTATTTTTCGTGAATCGTGAGTTTAAATAATTATTCCTTATTCGAATTGAGAATCGATAATCGTGATTTCATTACGTCGATTTTTCTCCTGATTTCAGTTTCCCGACCTCCAAAAGACCATGAATTAGCAAATAAGACAAGTGTCGTAAGAATAACGTACACCTATCTTGCATAACTCTTACATGGACCTCACTATTCTTCTTAGATACTTCATAAGTATTGGAAGACTCGTCATTGTTAACATGGCAGGGTAAACGGGTAATCAGATATATTTCCAATTGAATGCGTAATATTTTACCTTGACTTAAATTCAGTGGGTTCAATGCCTTTCCTTGGAAAGCCGGGCAGAATTCGTTTTTTCTTTTACTAGCGAACACCCCTCCCAGGTAATGTTCAGAAAACTCGAAGAATTTGTGGGATTAAAGGCAGAGGCTAAGAAACGTGGCCTTGGTCGAAGTTTTGAGCTCAAATTCTGTCGTTTTCAGAAAGGAAAAGAAGGTAATGAAGCGTTTTCCAGAAACTGGAATATCTTAAGGTAATTAGGCAGCTTAACAGACAGAAAACAAAACTCAAGATTGATTGGGCATCAAGCAACGGAAAAGCTGTGCGACAGAGTCCCGAGTGTGAGGCAAGAGACTATACAATGTTTACATTGGAGACCGACTTTGGAGACCCTGACTCGTTCAGCCCATCTGCAGTCGATAAGCAGTGTGTTCCTTCAGCTACAAGAGCAATGACTTCTATGTCACGCGAACATAGTGCGAACGCATTCAGAGGTAAGCAGTAGATAAAGCAGAGGTTGAAGAGGATGAGGAAAAGTGCGACACAGATTCATTTCATTTCATTTATTCACCCTTTCACGTGCTCATTACAGAAAAATATTTAAAAGATAATATTATACCTGGGCTTTACGAGGGGAGCCCCTGAACAAGTTTCCTGGAATGATTTATTTTAAGAATATAAAAAGGATATGGCTGTGTTACAAGGAGAAGTGACTAAGATTAATCATTTATGTAAATACGTTTGCATACTGAAATTCTAATTGTCTTGCTTGTGGAGAAAATCAGTGTTAATTTTTTCCTGAATAAATCGAATGTCTTAATTGGTAGTTAGTTCTTGCTTGATATTCGTGAACATTAGAGCACCATCTTGTGTTGTATTGATGAACATCTTTATTCAGACAAATCAAATCATGGAAAAGATGATGGTATATTGTTATTGAAGTATCGAAACATGGGCAAAAAAAGCAATGGCTTCATTGTCTATATCATCTTAAGGTAAAATCGATAGTTGTTTGAAGATAGGACCAGTATGTTTTTCTTTTAATTTAAAAAAGTAATGATCCTTATACCGTAATTTTTTTTGTAGCCTTCTTTTTGGTTCTTGTCTTGTTGTGTACGTATTTCCCCATACAATGTTACCATAACTTAGTAGGGAGAGATAAATGCGTAATGTAGACCCCGCATAACAACGCGAGGTAGATAATGCCTTGCTCGACAAGGTATACCAGAAAGTTTTGCTTCTACAAAAGCGACTTAATATTTACGTCTATATGAACTCCTAAGAATCTGGCTGATTCTACCTGACTGATACCTAAACCGTAACTTGTTGCTTAATTTTTTTCTAGCTATGAATGTCAATAATTCAGACTCGTCCGAGATGGCTGCTACTCTATCATGGGTTGCTTGTTTTTATTGTTTTCCCGTTTAAACATCACTGTCCCATTCTTTCTTTGAGAAATAGAAATGGGTAAGTCTCATTACGGCTCCAAGAACAGAAAACAAACAGACGCAGATGGTGACTGGCAAGGAGTACCAGGTGTCGGGGAAATGGCCGAAATAAAACAACAGGATCATGGTAATGTTTTCTATCACAAATAGCACGTTCGAGAGCGTCATTTCTCTTTGCTGTTTCTCTCTGTTCCTTCCACCAAGTCCTCCAAGTGACCAATCATCTCGTAGCCAATGGAAGCAGAAAGTAAAACAAAAGAACAGTAATTCATCTACGTTCCAGTCTCCTATTCCGGAAGACCAACATCTCCAAATTATGTCACTTATCATTATCACCGTACAGTGAAGGATCAAAGCACTTATAACCCACCACTTGTAGCTTACAGTGAACAAAGCAACTGCAAAAAGTCGACTGCTTAAAATAAATAAGTGCGTTACAAAAAGTAGAACTTTCTCTCTCACACTGAGATTCAGGTCTCTACGATCACGGTGAAGTAATTTGATTCTGTCAGCAACAGTAGACGCCGAAGCTAAGCTGAGGAAAGACACAGGTAGGGAAGCCATTTGAACGATCGTCACGGATTCCTGTTGAACAATGATGGCGTACAACTGAATAATAAACTGTGGAGCTGATTCAAAAGCGGCCTCGACCAGAACAGCAAACGAGCTTTTGTCCAGTAGGTTATCCAGATCAGTCAGTGGATTTTCCTTAATGTCAGTCGGTTCGATTTGATTGCCTCGCAATAGGTTTGGTAACTTCTTCAGGTGAACAAAAAGCGTTCTCAGTTTCATAAAAGCGGGAAAAAATGGACTGCAACCAAATATACATATAGTCCACCAGCCACACCGGTTCTGGTCTTCGTCGTGCTGACAAAAATTAATGACTGAAAAAAAAACTAATGGCAAAATGATGAAACAGAGCCCTACAACGAACCACGTCTTGTGATCTGCGCGGTAGAATTCCACCAGTGTAAGAATATCGGCGATGGGGTCTGCAAAGCCAAGAATGGTTCCAAAAAGATCCACGAAGATGTCGTACCATTTGAATTGCGCCATTTCTCTGACTCACTTAGCTTTGTCAATAACGATTTCGCAATACATTCATGGCGGCTCAGATGCGGTTAATGACTCTTGCAAGCAGTTTAGAGTTTTAAATCAAGTCATTACAAAAGAGAATTATCCGTCTCTGCCTTAAAAAGAAAAAAAATAAAAGTATAAAATCTCGTATTTTTAAAATCCCTAATTAATGATAATAATAATAATAATAATAATAATAGTAATAATAATGATATAGAGGATATTACACGGTGGCGCGAAGATATGAATTTTATTTTCTCGTGGCAAAAACAATATTTTACGAACGAGCGCAGCGAGTGAGTAAAATATTGTTTTGCCACTCGAAAATAGAGTTCATATCTTCAAGCCGCCGTGTAATGTTCTTTTTATTATATAGACAAAAAGACATCGATAAAATAATACATTTTTATTCGCCGAAAAGTAATTGTGACCGCTCAAATTTACAGTACAGCAATATAAGACATTGCTTACAATAATCTTGAGAATCAACACTGAGCTGAATAGGATTCTACAATGACAAAATATAAGCAAAGCTTTGAAAAATGTGTAATTAAAATTCAAAGGACGCCAAACGCCTACAAATTTTGGAGGGAAATTACCGAAATTACGTCATCGATAAACTCACGTGTGAGATTATGGAAAATAAACCACTCGGGTCCCGGATGTAGTTTTTATGAATTTTACGAGTGGTATATTTTCCAGTAAAACACTCGTGTCTATATAATAAAATAATATAATAATAATGGTCTTTATTAATCATTCATTGCGCAAACAGACGTTCAACAATTTACATGGCAAGAAAAGCGAAAAATACATAAGGAAGAACATAAGACGTTTGAGCAACAGTGGGCATGGTTTACAGTGCCTTCCTTCCAAAAGCAACGACCTTCACTGTCATAACTAAGTTACTCAAATATGCGCACAAATTGAAGCACTTGACTGCGTTTAAACGAGAAAAATTTGCAGATTGTTGCTTTCCAAGTTTGATACTTTTAGAGCCTCAAGCCCGGAGCGAGTAGCTTCCATGAGTTATGTACTTATGTCACGGCGTTTTCCCGGACTGCTATTAGTTTGGTTTAGTTTTGGAACGATTTTATTATAAGCACGAATTTTGAATAGTTTTTAATGCGCTCATAGACGGAGCGGACTCCCCCGCTTCCATTTTCGCGGGTACTCTAACAAGTACTGTAAAATGTATCTAAAAATAAACCGGGAAGTAAAACGCCGTGACCTACAGTTGTAGGGCTAAAATATATCTCCCCATGTACTAACGGGAATCCAAGACAGTCTTGGATTGTGGATTTCGTGCCGCGGATTCCGGTTTCCGGGTACTAGATTCCAGTCTTTGTCAGTGGAACTTGGATTCTAAATTCAAGTCGTTAGTTGAATTCCGGATTCTTTGAGATGTATTCCGGAATCCAAAGCCCAGGATTTCGGATTCTCTTACATGGGCAAATATATGGGAGTTGCTCGCTCCGGGTAAATATATGCTCCTGATACTTTTTCAAAAATCCCAGGATATAAAACCAAAGAAAGGGGGAGGCGTTTTTTCGGTTCACTTTTGCTTGTATGTGCGGATACACAACCACGTTGTATTCTATTTAATGCACAGCCCTGGCCCCTTCTGTATCACGTGAAATTCTCGATAAATTAGTTGAGACATCATGTGTTAAATCGAATGAGTTGTGCAATACCAAAAACCTTTCATTTTCTGTGATTTTAATTCCGTTGGACATGAAACAACTTAAACTTCATATTATTGTTTATTAAAATTTAACGACACTTTTTAATAAATTACAATTTATTTTACAGAAAATGACAGGCGTACCCGACAATGTCCTACGTGAAAAATCATGTTTATCGAGGAGTTCAGAAAGATTTATTCCAGGAGGATGTCCACACTCAACTGAAGAAACTATAAGACTGTGGCGCGAGGTAGGTATCCCGTTAGCGAGTTTGATAGTAAAATCACAAGTAAAGTAGTTATCAAAGGGAGGGTGACTTGTTTATTAACTCTTTTCGTGTGGTACGTTTTCAAGACCAAAGAGAGGGGTACAGAGAGGCTTGCGGCAGTCCCTAAGGGGGGGGGGGGGGTACTCTCTATGATGGCCTATACGGGGAGGCCCTGCTCGAAAGGGGTAAGGGATCCCACTCGTTGAAGTATATTAAAGGCAAGGGAAATCTGTCATTTGGGTCTGTAAAAGGCTCCAAAAGGGATAACAGATGAATGTTACGGCTTTAAAAGTCGAGAAAACGTTCTATACCTGTGATTGATTCCTTTTTAACAGACAGTGCATTTACAGCAGTTAAAAGGTATGTGAAAGGGGTACCATTTGTCAATAGAAAGTATACTAAACGGGTACCATTATCGTGAAAAAATGGTATATAAAAGGGTAAGAGGTAAGAACTCTGGGGAGGAGCCTCCCCGTGTAAACATCTGTTGAGTACCCCCCCCCCCCCCCCCCCCCCCAGTGGCGGCAGTGGTAGACGTTGAAGGGATCTACTTTCTTCGTTTTAAGACTTCCTGTGTGATTTTAACCAGGGCATCTCTGTGAGGAGATGGAGACAACTTGTTGATTTGTCTCACTGCTTCCTTAGCGTACTGGCTTGCCAATGTATAGGAGCGGGCTATACCATCACTCTGAAAAAAAAAGCAATATTAAAAAAGTGACTGACCCACGTGAAAAATTACTATTAAACCAGATATCATGACACTCGTGACAAATGATGTTCAAAACAACTTTGGTGGCGCACAATAATTTGACATCAGTTATGGGAACAACTGTGCCTATAAATCATGTCAAATAGAGGAAAACATGCCCCACTAGGCTAAAAGAAACCCCTCGTATTATATGTAAGCTCGGGCCATGAGGCTTTTGCCTGTCTTTTCTCCATGATATTCTCATAATATGCATTACCTATTCCAGAAAGAAAGCAGGGCACAAAAACAGAGCACAATATAAGGGGAAACAAAGTAATCCACGCATGCTTTGTGCTGGACTGAATGTATGCTACTTCACCCTCATAACACGAGGTTTTCATCCATGTGTCATGTCACTTGATCTCATGATCAAAGGGGCCTTTTTCCATGTACAATGGATATTTAGAGCAGGGCAATGAGCTTCTCTAAATCCTGTCAACCTATAGTAAGTGAATGACAAAATATGAAAACTAAGGGGTACCCTTTTAATTCTGGCAATATTTACCTTATACACTGCTTGTCGAGCTTCCTCTACATCATTGGGTCCTTTAAATCTCCGCATAATAAGAGCATTAAGATCAGGGAACTGTAATGAAAAAAGTACACGAAATGAGTTAAGTTAGCATGCTAACGACAGCATAAGACTGAGTATGAGTTGTTATACAATCTGCCGCCTTGTTCTTGAGGGAGGGGCCTTATTGATGTAAGAAATTTTTTCTGAGAGAGGTTTATATTTATGGCTAGTACTTACTGTGTAGCCTGCAGAACAGGTTATATCACTGTTTCTCTTTAGACAAGCAAAGGAAAGCACGGGCAAGAATTGATTGTGAGAGATGTGTGAAGCTAGAGGGTGAAGGACAAGGTGTGTCTTGTTCACCCCTCGCCTCACATTTAACTTTGCTTGCCTGCACTAAATGCAAAAATGTGTGACCTTGATTGTTCAAAAGGTGGAAAATGCTATCCACTGGATAAACCATTATCCAGCAGAAAAGTACCATATTTATTCAAATAAGCGCCAAACCTCGAATTAGCATCCACCTCAAATAAGCATTCATCCTAAAGGCAGAAAAAGTTAATAAGCGCCAAGCCTTGAATAAGCGCCCACCCCACCGCACCCCCTTTTCCTTCCCACCCAAAAAACCTTGAATACATACTTATAAGAGACTTGCTTGAAGACAAAGTTTTGTTCAGCATATTTCACAGAAACCTTGCTTTGTTACATCTTCGCATTTTATTATTACCAATTATTGTTACTAAATAAACTTATTCAACTTGCCGAAAATGGTGAAAATTATATAAGTGCCCACTTTGAATGAGCGCCCACTCTGAAAGTCCAAAAATTTAATAAGCGCCCAGGGCAGTTAATCGAATAGATAAGGTCTTAGGGAAACCCATTGCATTATCCACTGGATAGATTTTTATCTGGTAGATAGCACTATCCAACGTTTGAACAACCAGGACCCATACTACCCATTACTGTTATTTTAAGGCAGTGGGATGTGAAGCTCAATATCTTTTCTTTAATTATCATCATTTAAATTCTGTCTAAAGTAATAGACCCTGTTTGACTCTACACCATGTTCTAAAATGCACTGACATTTATTCATATTCTCGTTATTAAAGGACAACCATAAAGAAAAAACTGCAGGGGTATGCCTTTGGTTTGACAATTTTCTTAACATTTTCCTTCACCTGTTCACAAGCAAATAACACGGGAGCTGTTGCCAGCCCAAGTTGCAAATCTGTGGCTGTTGGTTTTCCCATTTCCACGTCAGTTGATATAAAGTCTAGAATATCATCTACAACCTAAAATAATGCCAAAAAGAACAATTTGTAATAAAATTATTTAGCCTCAAATTCATCCCATTTTTTCGAGTCGTTTTCTCCTCTCAACAACGACGTAACTGAGGGAGTAATAACGACTTGAAATAATTGGATGAAAAAATTATTATCAATGACAACTTTTTTCCTGTTTCAGGAAAGTATAAACCAAAACTGCCTGGGATTTCCAGAAAGGTGGGAATGTTAAAACCAGTATTATTATAAACCTCCAATGGGGTAAGGGGGAAGGAGAAACACATTCCATTTTATCCTTATAAACTAAACGATTTAAAAATCTGCAAGATTCAGCAAAATTCTAAATTATCCAAACGGTACCAAAAAAAATTACTGCTGAAAAAGTTTCATTTCAATGGTCATACTATAGAGTTTTATTTACAGTCTGTCTCACAATTGATTCTGGAAGAAAAAGGATAAACAAGTGACGTGAAGTTAGGACTTACAAATGTTACACCTTAATTAATGATCTTAAAATGCAGCAAACATACCTGAAAAGCCATTCCTATATTTTTTCCATATTGATAGGCTATTTCTTGAATTTCAGGGCTACAACCACCAAATACAGAAACCTAAAAATGTATAAAATCCGTTAAGTTACACTAAAGTGTACTTCAAATAAGAGGAATCTTGTAAAAGCCCATAAGGGTTTCCTATAAATTCCCCATGTTGATGTAATTATACCTGTTCAATATAATAAAGTCAATGTTGTTGTTTTAAAAATCTTTGAAACACTACAATGGCTAGCCTGATAACATGGTTCAAAGTCACCCTCTAAAACCCCTCCCTTTTGATTGAGTGACTTTCGACCACTTTTAGAATCAGGTTATTACAATTTCAAGGCATTTTCCATTTGGAACCATGAATTAGCGTACAAGTAAACTATATTTTAATAGGAGGGATTTAGAATAAACATTTTAAACTCACAGTTCCTACTAGAGTACATTAATGTCTGAAGACTTACCGCTTTACAACAACAAGCTATTAAACTGGCCGTCTTCTTGTATGTTTTCTCTAAGTAATGGTTAAACCTCTCATCTGGGTGTTCTTTAGATCCCAACTGCATAAACTCTCCTGCAACAAACATAAATATTCTGTTTATCTAATCCAGTAAAATGTTCCTCCATCACATGTTTGAGACTTAAAACGTGTGATCACTGTAGTTAATAAACAACAAAAAGGCTTCACTCCAAAAAGTTTTTTTTTTTGACATTAATAATAATCTAAAAATGGCTTAAAACTGAGGAGACACAAGCTAAATTCTGAAAACAGCCTCCTCATCTGATTTATCATGCCCATGTTAAACAAGAAAACAACATCACCAGTTGACAAAAATATAAAACACAGAAAGTGACTGAATGTGTAAGAAGACTATTCTCTAACACTGCTGGGTGGCCCCATGGGCGACCAGCAAATCTTAGCTGTTTTCACAGAAATCATATACTGGTCACCCTGGATTCCAGAGGTCCAGAGCCTTAGGCTCCCTTCAACTTTTCTTAGAGCACAACCTTGTGAACATGTTTTTCGGTCAGGTCTGTAAAATACCATCTGTAATACACTGTATTTATTTCTAATCTATTAGCAAAATTTCAGTCCTGGGGTTAATACTGGGGGGTTATTATTTTAGGAAATACAGCACAGATTTAATAACCTTTGATAAGATCATCTACAACTTTAGCTAACAATTCGACAACTTCAGCGTTTCCAAGCCGAGCCAGTGCCTGGGAAGCACAAGAAAGAATGTAATCCCCTGCTAAGACAGACATCTTTTCTCCAAACATCTTATTCACAGATGTCTTGCCCCGCCTTGTATCGGCACCATCTATAACATCGTCATGAACTAAGCTGGCAGTGTGGATCATCTCTGATACCATGACAACAGTTTCTTGGGAAGGTAGTATGGTCCTAAAAAATTGAATACCGGTAAATACGATATTATTAGGGAGATTTAGAATTACTTTCACGGCAAATGACAAACATCAATATTTGTACCACGTGAGCAAGTTTTGCCCTAATCTGCTGTTTAACATTTACTTTGTCAGCACAGAAATCAGTAGATTTTTGCCAGTTCATCCATACATGTGTGTGAATTGTCTCAGAAAGTTTTTATCCGCTCATTTCCTAAAATGGAAAATTGTCACCTTGCATGCACATGACGTTTGCTGTTAGTTAAGCCATAAACATGATTCTTAATCTCTATATTAATAACTGTGCACTCATATTTCACCCATTTGCCCCTGGAAATGTTACTGAAGAATGCATTTTGAAGCTAGCTGAGCAGTTTTCTGGTCACTGTCTTGCTATAAAGAGCTAAAACATACCACAAAGCCGTCTACAGGGGATACACTTCACAGCTTTTTGATCCAGACATAAAATTTTGAAGTTTGTGAAGTTGAAAAAAGTGTTCAGGAAATTTTTTTGGATCTTAGAAATATAAAATGAAAGAAAAGGTAGGTCGATGGTGGAACAAGATTTTCATGGAAATGTTCAGGTCAATGTTACATGGTTTTTTGTATGTTTTTTTCTCTGGGGTTCTCCACTGAATTGTGCTCATTCTGGTATGGTTTGAAAGGTCATTTTACTCTGTACAAGTTAGTTGTCCTTAACCATTAAATCTGATGGCATCACAAGTGGTAGAAGGGACATGGATCTGCATGGGTGGTTCAGGGGCAAACGGGTTAACCTTTAATCCTTAAAGCCTAAGACATATCAGCATCAAATTTCTCTTTGCAATATCAAAATGTGATTTTTTTCTACCCTATTTCAGACCTAAACTTACTTACTTAATTACTTAATTTTGCTACAAAGCAAACTTTTCCCCATTTAACACACAAATGGTTAAAATCTGTACCCAATTTCAGACCAAAAGGGGTCAAAAACCACACCCTTCAGCCCTCCAACCCCCAGATTTACACAAACCTTGAATTACAAGTGTGATTGTTACATGCTCCAGCTGTTAGTAATACAATCATTGGTCTAATATATTTCCCCTGTCCATCGAAGTAGTAATGGCTTACATCTCTAAGTGGTCTTATGGAAGTGTTCAGTTCCTAAAGGGCAAAATTTTAATATATTTCAGCAACATTCTCAAAGCCAATGCTACAATAAATTTACTTCTAAGACCTGTAAATTCACTACTTAAATGTATTTAGTACAGGGCGGATCCAGGATTTTTTTTAGGAGGGGATGCACTCGTCTCTTGCTCTACTTCAACACCAATACACCACATAGTTTTTTTTTTTTGCAGAACACCAGTTGTATTAGAAAACCGCAGGTCATCTCGGGGGGGGGGGGGTGCGCACCCCCTGCACCCTCCCCCTAGATCCACCCCTGTAGTAGTGCTTCCCTCTCTACTCTGTTCACAAATCCCTCAAAAGCCTGGCTGACTGGCTCAACAACTCCTTAGTGAATATAATTTTTGGAGATGAAGAGTTTCTTCATATGGCTCTACTAAGGGATTTATTAATCAATAAAATTTATTTTGGGGTAGGAAGGAAGGGTTGCTCTCCAGTAACCACTGTGAAGAAATTAGAAGCTTATCATAATAATAATACATATTATTAATGGCTGATTGAGGAGAAATTTATTCAGCTTGGCAAAGGAACCTAACAGGTTTATATTTCTTTCTGTTGATGTTAATTATATGATTAATTACTATCTATAATTTCTGTCTTTACAGTCCACATCATCATAAGCATGTCATTTCTTTTGCATGTTAAGATGAACTCAACAAATTGGCCTGCTCCAAATGTATGGGTCTTCATAGCTCAATTGGTAGAACACTACATGCAATGCTAATACAGAAGCTGTGGGCTCAAATAGACCTATTCGGCTAACTCAATGTTGTACCCAATTCAAATCTCCCGGGGATAAGATTCTTTGTGTATTGTATTTGCATTATAATGTGGCATTCACATTTAAATGATATGGAAATTGCTGAAACAAAACGTTTTATTCCCAAAGGGTTTGAATTGGGTACAACATTGAGTTAGCCGAATAGGTCTATCCTGTTGAAGCAACTCCAATTTCTTTTCTTTTTTTGGGTGCTGGTGGGGTGGGGGTGGGGGGAAGGTGGGGTCAAAATTTGTAACAATCCTACATGTGTAGATCCCCACTTATTAAAATTTATGCATACATTATTGTTACCTTTTTTATTGTTTCACAAAGGTGTAATAAATGTGATTTTGTTAAAAGCTGTGGATCACTTTCAGATTGTTCAACCTGAGGATTGGTTGAACAATATCTGCTAAAAGAAAATAAGGAAAAATAGATTTTAGTGCATTGCATGGTATTCATAAAAAAAACATTTTGTGATTTTATGCACTTTACATGTAAGTACTGGAATAATACATTATTATGACCAGATCACAGGATTTGAAAACAGTCCTGTTTGGTTGTCTGGGATGAGTAAATTTTGCAGTCCTCCAAGAAACTATGGATAAGGGCGTGGGCAAGTAATTTACATGAAGAAAGGTAAATTTAGACAGCCATGCAGTTGCCTGAAGTAAATCAAATTTTAGACCTACTTCTCCAAGGGGAAATCTGAACTCAAGTTCTACAAGAGACTCTGTTTAAGATGAGGTTGTTTAAAATTTCACATGCCATTCAGGATAGAGATGAAAAACACCATACCCTGCCCAGCAATATGATAAAGAGATGTGCCTCCCTTAAAGAGGGGAATCCCCTCCTAGCCTTAGGAAAGAAATACTCTGTTGTTACAATTTTTTTAATGTGGTGTATTTTAAAATACAGCTGGCACATACTGTTGACCGTAATTTAGGTGGTACAATATCACGAAAGAGGGCAAATAATGTCAATGAGTTAACTATTACATAATACCTTAACTTAAATAATTTCACAATAACAATCCCTTTAAAACAGCCACACCGTCTGCAACAATTCTGAATTACATTAAGGATGGAGAGCATTCTGCTCACGAGAGTCTACTAACCTACGATCATGCTGAAACAATGCTTGTGAAGAGGCGAAGAAAATTATACTATTTCTGGAATTTGTGCGCTTCACGAAGGACGAGCTAGAAAGAGATCGTGCTGCAACATGGCAAGATGACAGCAAAGAAATACTATGATATGAATAGCGGCTGCAGACTCGTTCACATATTCTAACACTACGAATAAGATTTCGAGAAACTATATGCTTGCAAGAAAGAAGGCGTGCAAAAGGACATGCGAATCCTGTAACCGCCATCTTGGTTTTTAGCGCGCAATCCGCTGGTCACAAGATTACTTTCGAGGACTTCAAGCGCGCAATGCAAGATGGGAGTTTTGTTGCGCGTCTTGGTTAGCGTCGTTTCGCTTCGCTTCCGTTCCTTTGATTGTTGATTGTTTGCATTTCTGTTTTACCGACGGTCTTTCATTCTGCAGTGCTCAGGTGCGCGCGGTTAAATCTGGTAAGGTATTTATCCTTTGCTATCATTTTGCTTCCAGAAAGTTGATTTATTTGCAACATTTTTCATTATTCTTGCAACATTTGTTGCAAATTTGTTTGCGTGATCAATTTCGCGCCATTTATCTCGAGGCGGATTTCAAGTTAGATTCAACAATTCTTCTTAAAAATATTTTAAAAATCTTGTACCTGTTGATGTGATTTATTTTTTTCCTATCGTAATTTTTTTGTCTTATCTCACGCTTCCCTAATAGATTTTGGAAAAGAACGTTCGATCAGAATGCCAGACGTGGAAGAAGTCGTGAGCGCGAGCCCAAAGAAGCGTGGTCGTCCCCCTAAGGAAAAACCCGCTCCAGCCGAAGGAGAGTCTGGAGATCCCGTTGTGAAAAGAGGACGAGGCCGACCCAAGGGTTCCACAAAAAAGAAGGACGCCCCTCCTAAACCGACAGGCCCGAAACGACCTCGTGGACGACCGAAAGGTTCTGTGAAGAAAACAACCGCTCCAAGCCCAAAGAAATCGCCGAAAAAGTCAAGCGAATGAGAGATAGCTTCCAGTATAATCTACTACAGGGGATACTATCAGAAACACGGACATTGTTACTCGAGATACAATATACACGTCTGCCTGTTATGTTATGTTATATACCTGTATACATACATGTACGTTCAATCGTATAGCATGCATGTAACTCGAAACGTTTTTACAAGAGCTTCTTATTTCTGTTTACTCCAATTCTGAAATGAGACTACTGTTCTATGATTTAACTCCCTTGGATTTAACTTAATGCTACCTCTTTAAGAAAGCGTTTGTTTCATCTCATGAGTATGCTCAGCATATTTTTAAGTTGGTACCTTATGGCTTACGTGTAAATGGGGTTCACTCGAGAGGAACTTATAATTAATAATCAATCTGCATTGCGCCCATTCTTTTAAGTATTGTTTTAGCTGTTCTTGTTATGGCATTTGAGTGGTGACCATAAACGCGGATACAATATATACTATAAGCCTCGTAAGATAGTCATTTTTATTGTTAATATTAAATATATGCTCTGTACCCTTGCAACATTAAGCCTTATCCTATTTTTGTATTGGAACTTTAAGGTGAAGTCTTGAAGAAGGTAAACAACTTGTGAAACTTTTTCGAGTGTGGGTTTGTTGAGGACTTACATGATTCGGTTATCTTTGCAATTTATTCCACGGTAGTATATTTTTACTTGCACTGCTGCCATTGATCCTTACAATTTTGTCATTAAAGCCAAGTTTAAGTTCAAGTTAGAAAATGTTTTATATTGCCTACGTGGGGATACTACAAGTTTGTGTTGAATGAAACATTGCATGGATGGTGGGGGGAGGGGATGGGGGAGTGGGTAAAAAATACACTAAGGCCAACAATTTAAAACTTGGACCCGTCTAAAATCGAGCAAGAAAAATTTCCTTTTAGTCTGAATGTTGAATACTGTAAAACAACTGTTTGTGGAATTATCTTAAAAAATCCAGTCTTTAACCCTCAATCATTAATTTATCTTTCTTTTGCATAGTGAGAAAGAATGGAAGTTTGCTTGCTACAAAACAAGCATTATGTTTTTTTGCACTTTTCAGACAAGCAAAGGCAAGTGCGATCTTGTTATGCCCCATACCTGCTTCATACTTGCCTTTGCTCGCCTGAAACAGACAAAAAATAAGCCTGCTCTGCAGGTGAAAGCCATATGGGCACTGGAGAGCTGGAAGGAGCTTGATGTGAAAGGGTTGGGGATAATTTATTGATACCTCAGATAAAAATGTAACATCACACTTAACATTGGCAATGTCTAACTTGCAATAACATTAAAATCACTACGGCTCTTATTTAGCTGTGTTCAGGGGTGATTGAACACTTCAACCACACCCAGATTGGTCTCTTCTTGGAGGTGTTTGATAATTATCATATTTGCAATAATATCTGTCAATTCAAAGTAATGTGTGCACATGCCTTGAAAGGGTAAAGAGGGCTAGGATCTCACCCTTCAGATCAAATCTGGCTTATAGGATGTGGGTTTTGTTCCAGCCAAAAGCCTCTATGTAAAGGCAGGTCCTAACCAAACAGTGGCGGATTCAGACTTTCGGATTTGGGGGGGGGGGGGGGGGGGTATTCATCCAGACTCTGAGATGAGGGAGGGGCTCTGTCTCCAAAAATAAGTTTTCAGCTGTTTGGGCCTCATTTTGGTCCAAAAATAAGGGGTCCCCACAGGTTCCTCCCCCGGCCTGGGTCCACCCTGCCAAATTTCCTAAGTTATTTATGACTGTTTTCATGCACACACAATTTGAAAATACCTCCCTGTCAATATTTCTTAGTTAGGGAAAAAGAGATATATGGGCAAAATTTTATAAAAATTAAACCAATAAAACATTTTGGAGCACTCAAAGTGCTTTTGAATATGATCAAGAATCTTGTGACCTCTTTGGAGTGAGTTTTGTGGAGGTTAAGTCCAGGCTTGTGGCACTGAGATGGTGTATGCAAGATTTTATCCGTCTGTGCAAATTAAACCAGTGATATGTTGTCCTCCATGTAGTTCGAGTACTTTTGACGGGGTGGGGCCGATCACTCCATCTCTGCTAAACTTTCCCCACCCTTCCCTCCCATTTTCCTCCCCTCTCCCACCCTCACCCCACCCACGGTACCATTCCCAACAGTTGTGCACTCGATGAAGGACTGGAACTAGCAAAACAAATTTTGTCTTTGGTCATTTGAACGAGGAACAACCATCGTCATTTTAACTCCCAGGATTTCGACAATTTCACAGAGGGGAAGTGATCTTTGAACTTCAGCAAGATAAAATAATAACCCCTATTGATTACTCAAGATTTGTGCACCTCTTGAAATAATTTGAAACCTTATACGGTTCACGTGAGTTTTAGTGGTGGCCGAGTCTACACGCTGCAGTTTCCTACCGCGATTCGAATGGCAATAACTTCGAACTTGAACACACCTTTTGTCGCCTGCTACATTTGAGCTGATAAAAAGGAATTTATGTCGAGTCACAGCTTTTCAAAGTAAGATATTTTTTGCTACGAAATTTATTGAGGATGCATGGGAAGATGGCACGATTTTTACGGTACAATTTGGCAACTGGATGAGTGATGGAGACGAACTACGATGGAAGCGAGGAAGAACAGATATTTTACGATACAGTTAGGGAATATGTGGTAAGCAATGAACAGTCTTTTATAATGTTTTTAATTCTTTGATGTACAAATTGAGCCCAAACGCCAAAGGTCAATAAAAGGGTAATCGTTTGGTGACGAAAATATGCATTGCTAATTAATTTTTTTATGGCATATTTTCCACCAACTTATTTGCACGTTTGAGCTTAGAGGGTAAACTAACGTGGATCGGAGTTAATTAAGTTTATTAGTTCTTATTTTAGATCACTTTAAATCAGTAATTGTAATAATAACACATTTACACACAATTCATTACACAACTGTCCTTGGTGTGCACTGTTGCACAGCAAGATAATCTAAAATGTAAACAAGTTGATTTGATTGATGCCTGCATATATTACCTCAGCCTTGACAAAACCCTATGTCAATAGGGTTTTGTTGTAGTATATTATTTTGTTATTGGTATAGATCGTTTTCGTATAAATGACCCATAAACTACCACAGATGCTTTGGGGGAGTTTGCTAAGCATGAATGAGGTGTTATAATCCTCCTAAGTGCAACCAACACCGCGGCAAAACGCACTGTGCATGAGCACAAAATTTAACATCCGGTCAGCTTTTTATTTCCGGTCTAGTATATAAACCAATTGGGTAAGCATAACATTGCCGTCGCACCAAGTTTAAAAGCAAAAAGGGAGAAACAGACAAAAAAGGGGGCGAAAAAAATCACTTCATTCGAAAGCTTATATATTTTTCCAGAGTCAAACTTTTGCACCACATGGTTATCTGGTTGCACCAATGCTGAAAATGATGTTTGAAGTTTGCAGGTCGCGAGCGCTCGACAAGACAAATTTGTTTTTACTGGCTTTCTTGCATGCTACTGGTTTGGCATAAGTTAATTTGGGAGAAGGCAATAACTAAGAAAAGAATGGCAATACTTATGAAAGAAACCAAAATAAAGACGTCATCATTATCATTAACACTAGAACCAGGGGATAAAATTTTAGTCCTTTCAATAATTTTTTTATTATCAGAGAAAACAAGAATTCAAAACAAAATTGTGCGGGATTTAATAACAACCTCGACTTTGATGACTGCAGTCACGAACACCCGGAGCTTTCAGTGCCGGGAAACTAAACATACCTATAAATGACTTTCATTCAAGAAAATGCCTATTTAATTCTTTTACATGTTTGTGTTTGGTTGAAGACTTCAATAATTTCAGACTGTGCAGCTCGGCTGCATCTCATGCAAACACTTCAACTTCTAAAAGCCATCGAACCAGCTTTCGCTCTCTTATTCTGAGAATGAAAAAAATAGATAAAGTTGTCAACTTGCTGTCAACCTCAACAGTATAATTAAGCTTATGTTTCATGGCAATCAACTCAGAAGAGTTTCGTTTCAAAACACGATGAAACTCACTGGTAAATAAAAGTACAAAGCGATTGTGTGTTGTCGTTTTCCAAATAAAGCTTGAATCAGCTTTAAGACATGAAGACTGAGAAATTGAAGAACTGACTTTTTCTTCCCCTTCAGTCTTGAAATATGCACCCCTTGTCCAATCCTGATGTACTCATAGGCAGCGCCTTTGGTTTTGGAGAAATGTACATTTAAATCATCCATACTCAAAAGTATGCATAGCTGCTATATAATTTTTAGTCCGACTTAACATCTAGAACAGTGAAAACAAGAATGCTCGTCACATTGTTAACACTGAAGGTGGCAATAGTTACCCTTCATACGTTTCATTACCCGTCCACGCCCTACTGACACAAAGACAATCCTTGTCACAAATTGTTGAAACAGAAGCCATTTGTCTTAAATTTTCTACAGATTTCTTACAATCACTCTTCACACCTTTATTCTCACTCAAATGTGCCCCTCTCCTTCCCCAATGTTGAGCCATGCGTATTTTGGAGCACTGAGATGACTGCAATACCTAAATCAACATTGGGGAAGGGGGAAATCACACAAGTGTTTCAAGATTTGTGACGAGTATTGTAGCTTACTGGTAGTAAATGTAAAGTGGGTCAGCCCAGTCAGCCCTACTTACTGGGCTGGCTTACCCAATATAAACAGGTCATTGGACATGTAGTCATATCTCCTCTCAGGTGTTCAGAGATGGGGGAGGAAGTAACACAAAATTGGCTTCTTCATAGTTACATGTACCTTGTTTAATTACTTACTCTCACATTTTTTGGTAAAATATTGATGGTGTCCTTTTTTCATTTTTTCATTTTTAGATTTTCCTCCTCGTGTTTATTATTTTGTATGGTATTTCACATGTCATTATCAGTACTTACAAGAGAAAGAGAGATGAACTTGATTCAGGTAGGCAAGAATAAGGAATAGCCTATAATTTCCTGAAATTTTTGGTACATTTTTTAATCATTAAAACCTTAAATTTTGTTATTTTTTATGTATTTGCCTTCATTAGACGAGGAAGATGCCTTTGTGTATAGGATATCGTAAGTATAACTGGTAGCTAAAAGTTGAATATAAGGGCACTTGTTGAAGTTGTTATTGATGGCAATTGTCTTGTTTATGTTACAGACTTTATTCCATGTATGAATTATAAAAGTATGGAAAAATGACCGAGTAGTGCAAAGTTTCACACTAACAAAATAGGCCATTTTACAGTCATCAGGGCTGAAAAGAACGGTCAGCAGGTTGCCGTCATGATGACCGCCCAAATATTTTTTAGCGCGGACAAACCCCAATTCTGGCCGGTCAAATAATGCATGAATACTAATAATTTTTTTTTTCCCTAAGGAATATCCAATTATGCTGGCAATAGATCGTTATTACTACATTGATGTTCACATTTTTGACAGCAAATTGGTGAAAAATGCATTTGCAAGTTGTAGAGTTCCTTTCTGCGGTTTTCGCGTGTTTTAATGTTACCTTCTACCTTGAGTATCATTGCACGGCAGTGTCTGAAGTCTCTAGAGGTAAAAAGTGAAGCGTAAATCCTTTTCAAACTCCCAAGGTTCAGGAAATGGAATACACATACAGTTCAGCAAACTTTAGAAATTACGAAAAAAAACAACAAAAAAATTGGGTTATTTTACAAAATCTGCACACGCTTGTTTTACGTTGATGTTCTGAAATGAACATCGGTGAAACTTGATCTTTTTCCTTGCCTGGCACGTGATCGAAAGTCACTTCCTCAAAGAAGAAACGTCGCTGATATTTTCGGCAAAGAAGTTGATTTGTATTGGCGAGAAGTTTGTTCCACAAACAGCGTGCTGATGATCAGATGTCAATAAATAAATCTGGGTCATCGCGCAACATTTTATCGCGAAGGGCTCAAATGTCAACAGAAATTTGCATAAAGTTGTTTACAAGAACGAGAATCTAGCGCCGTGATAGACGACGACCTTCCCTCTTGAGTAGCTTAAATTTTTATCAGACCATTCTGGAATCAAATCTGCAAACGAGATTCATGTTCGACATAAAAGAAATTATTATTAATTGATGCGCTAACATTAATTCCCGGAGAAACACAGGACGACCTGTTGAGAATTGTGATTGATTTGCCTGAATTCCTTCGAATTCCCAAAGAAGGTCTTATTGCTGATTACAGCAAAGCAGAAAGTACAGTGCGACTTGCAACATTGCGTTACTTTCCAACTCAGTCTGTTATTCACTTTGTTGCGTTAGATTACGACATGACGACATGAAATTAATTTATTGCAGCGTTCTTTTTCTTAGAAGGGTTTAGTGCAAAGCAGCAAAAAACGCCAAAGAAAAAAGAAATCATTGCAGCGTTATAGAGCATTAAGCGACAACTGTATGGAAAATAAAGTGTTTCTATCCAAAAATGACCGGTCAATATGACCGGCAAGACCGGAGTTTGATTGGTCAAGTCTGCGATCAGGCCGGACATTGTCCGTTGATAGTGTTCTCCTTATCAGGCAGTAACCGGTGAAATTTACCGCCTGAAGCAACACTTCTTACCGCCTGCAACTGCTTAAAGGTTTGCCAAAATTACATAATTTTTTAAAAAAAATATGCAAGTTGTGATCCGATCCGATCCTCACAAGAAAATGAATGAATAAATTATATGGAAAAGTATAGCCACCTAAGTACAAAACATACAGCCCAAAAATCATGCGAGTGCAGGAACTTCTTTTTGCGTCCGCAAGCTGCAACTTCGTGCGGCTTTTTGCAGGGCGCTTGCGCTTGAATCCAGCAAGACGTAAGAACTTCTTGTGCGGTTGTAAATTTAACTGGAAGAATTTCTTTGCTGTGGGATTTTCTAACCGCAGCGCAACAACTTCTTTCAGTGCGGTAAGATTGCGGCAGACAAGTGAAAATTTATTATGACAACAAAATAGCTGTGTCGCCCCCTGTATTTGTCAGCGGATCACTAATCTATACTTTAGGCACATATTTTTGAACATTCAAAACTCTAAACCTGTTTCGTTCCTGCTGATTTACAATGACAGGAATGTATAGATAACAAGTGTAAACAAAAAAGATAAACTAAAACTACTTTCATGTTTCATGATCGGTGAATTTAGAAACGGTATATACAAAATCAACTTGTCCAAAGCTAACCTTTTAAGCAAGGAACTGTGTACAATTTTGATAAAAAAAGCAGGGCTTCAAAAATAGGGAACGATCGTAGTATGTTTCACAAAAGAGCCGTGTAATTTGAGACCGCATGTGCAACTGTGTCAACTTAAAGCGCTCTTGGAAAAAAAAATACTAAAGTAAAGTAAGGAATATTTTCACTAAAGGCTCTTTCAAATTAGTGTAATAAAGTAATAAATAATTCCCATGTTTTCTTGTGGCAGAAATTCAACACCTTTGGTTTGTTTTGCCGAGACTATGGTATTGTACTATGAAATGATCCAAATGATCGAGATGTTCAAAACTACAGATCGTTTCGTTAAACAAACGCCTCACACGCTTTATATAACTTTGGAAAAGCTGAACGACTGAAGTGTTCACTTTTCAGAAAAAGCAGAGAAAGCTGTTTGCCTTCTCAGGCAACTTTTTACATGTGTCCTTGCATGATTTACCTTTTACTGCCACAGAGTGAATTAGTATCAACGCTACAAAACGATGTTGTAACAAAAAGGCGACAAACACCATTAACCTTATTTCAGGTTAACACTTATAAAGAACTTCATGCGCCTTCTTGAGGCTTGCGAAAATTTTCTAGGTTCTTGCTGTGAAGATTTTTGACTTATTTCGTTTCAAAGTTCTTGTGGTGAAGATTGTTGACTTCTTACATTTCAAAGTTCTTGCGGGTAAACCACAAAGGGTCCCCAAAACACGGTACTTTCACTTCTTGCGGTGGCTTGCATGTTCTTGCGGCGCAGCAACTTCTTACACCACTTTTTGCCCGTGCATAATTTTGGTTCTGTACTGTGTATACAGCTTTCCTGTTTAGGGACATGCATTTTGGAAAGAGATCATTAAAGACATAGTAAAATTATTGGAATCAAACATTTTAACTTGTTGTCTAAAGATAACGACAGCAGATTTGTGTAAAATAGGTCTTAAAATATGGGAATAAAAAATTTCCCAGTGAGGGCGGGTCCATGTCCCTCAGTCCACTGTCTCCCCCTCCCCCCCTCTTAGAAAAGTATATATTTTGCCTTACCGTCCATAAATGGTCCCTTACCTTCTGAGCTAAATTTTAGGGAGAACACTGCGTTGACCGGCCGTTATTTGCAGCCCTGAGTTATTGGCAGAAGTGAGGCTGAGGGTGACCTTGTTTTGATATAAACCTTCTTTGCTTTGTTATGGAAATTGTTCTTGAAAAATACTAGTTAGCATAAGAATAACTTGATTTACATAACAAAGGAGGAAGGTTTGTATCAAAACAAGGTCACCTTCAGCCTTGCTTCTGTCCATGACTGTAAAATGGCCCATTACATGTATAAATAAATGAACTTGGTTAAGTCTGGTGCTCGAGCTTTGTAATTAATTTGCTTGCTACACTGCAGTGCATTATCTGCTAGACTAATCTACAAACGGTAAGCCCTTCAATAGCCAATGAGAAGACATGTAGTGGCAATTACAATGGGGCCAGCAGTTTCTGCTGGTGCACACCCCTAATTAATTTCAATATATTTTTTGCACTGCATATATTCAGGGCTCCGAAAAAACTTGAATTGATCCAGCTTGTCCTTTGGGCAAGCAGTTCATGTCTTTGCTAACCCTTTAGGTCCCAAGAGTGACCAAAATCAATTTTCTCCTAACAACATCAGCAGGTGCCGGTTGTTCAAACGTTGGATAGCGCTATCCACTGGATAAATCACTATCTGCCAGATAGCGTAATTGATTTCTGTAATACTTATCCGCTGGATAGTGACTTATCCGGTAAATAGAGCTATCCAACGTTTGAACAACCGGGGCCTGGTCATCAAATGTAAAGGTTATGAGAATTACTAAACTGATTAACAAAGGGAGAATGCTTTGATCTTAAACAGAGTTCCCTCAACTATTCCAAAAAGAAATGTATGGAGATTAGTTTGGAGAATTTGTACGTGGATCTTGGGGCTTAAAGGGTTAATTATTTTATTAGAGAGTTCCTTACCTGGACCCGAGAAGAAGTGTGACATAGGTAATTATGGTAGCAAAATTTCTGGATCACATCAATAGGGAACTTAAGCAATGATGCTGGCGACGGCAAAGAGAACTGGAAAAAACCAATAGGTTTATATCTACAAAACAAGAACTCTGCACTCATGCATCACGCTTTTTGTTCGTTTCTTAGCCATCGTTGCATGACTGCAACGAGAAACTTCCTAATTTCACGCACCCTCTTTACGAAGTAGGTGAGTAGTGTGTACAATGCCAAAATTCTCCTTCTTTTTCTTCTAACTTAGACACACTCCTTTTGGACTTAACCCCAGAAAATTTCGCCAACATTTGACATATTAAATAAATTTGAATAAGATCAATGAAGTTTGGAACAGTGCAAATTCCCTCTATAAGTGATGTTTTTGGTTTGTTGTCATCCAGAAATTTGCCACCATGGCAAAATGACGTTTACAACTTCTCCTCTCTATATACTTGTACGATACTACTGGACAGGACTTTTTTTGAGTACTGATATTTTTAAAATTCTATGTTGTATTACATTTCAGGTTTTGGTTGTGTAATTTCACCCTCACAGTGTCCTTGGGCGCAGTACTTCTCCTTCCAATGTCTATTTTTAGCAATGAGATCATGATTATGTATCCCAACAGTTACTATATCAAGTGGCTCAATGGTTCTCTTATTCATGGTGAGTAAAGTTACAGGATTATGTGCCATAAAGGCGAATGATTTACTTGAAAATGTAATTAGGAGCAGTAGACCCAATTCACAATACCCGCCACCTTTGCATGAAACTTGAGCCAAAAAACCCTATGCTCTTGCAGGCTAAGTACTGATGGGATAGAAACAATCTCAAGTGGTTTCTCATTGGCCAACAAGAGATAAATGTTGCTAATGCAAAAAAAATTGCCAAATTTTTTTTTATTCTAGGCAACAGAAAGTGGAAAACTTTTCGTCATAAATATGATAATGGAAAATTATGGATTGAAGTGATTACTTCTTAATTTAATGCAGCAGTGACCATAGTAGCCTGTGTACAGCCACCTTCTCCCCTCAGAAAAAAAAAACAGAGAAGGGACGTGTCTGTAATTGACTTTTACTAATCGTTTACAGGAATAATTACACATCAATTAAAAATAGTTTTCACTGACCAAAATTTGCTCCTGGCAAAGTTAAAAGGAATTTTAAACCTTATTTTATCAAGTATAAGACTTTTAAGATGGATTTTTCATTCTACTGTAATTTAATAAGACAATTCGATAAGACAATTTTCAACTGTTCCTTTATCTTTTCTAAAATTAAAAATGTTCTTGTCCCATGGACAAGTCATGTCAAAAGGCTACATGTCCGAACTAAATTTCTACCTGTCCCGGACAATCGGACATACTACGTTTTGCCACACCCAGGTAAATTAAAACTAGTTTCCGCTGACATGCATGTAGTTTTCTATAATGTGTTTCGCAGGAAAACAAACACATAACGCTAGGGATATGTGTTTCCCACGTGGGGGAACATAACACTAGGGATATGTGTTTCCCAGGCGGGGGATCACATAACACTAGGGATATGTGTTTCCCAGGTGGAGGAACACATAACACTAGGGATATGTGTTTCCCAGGTGGGGGAACATAACACTACGGATATGTGTTTCCCAGGTGGGGGAACACATAACACTAGGACTATGTGTTTTCCAGGTGGGGGAACTCAAATCACTAGGGATATGTGTTTCCCAGGTAGGGAAACTCAAATCACTAGTTATATGTGTTTTTCAGGTGGGGAAACACATAACACAAGGGATATGTGTTTCCCACAGGGGGGAACACATAACACTAGGAATATGTGTTTCCCAGGTAGGGGAACACAAATCACTAGGGATATGTGTTTTCCAGGTAGGGGAACACATAACCCTAGGGATATGTGTTTCCCAGTTGGGGGAAGACATAACACTAGAGATATGTGTTTCCCAGGTAGGGGAACTCAAAGCAGTAGGGATATCTGTTCCCAAGGTAGGGGAACACATAACACTAGGGATATGTGTTTCTCAGGTGGGGGAAGACATAACATTAGGGATACATTACAACTTCACGCCGATTTAAGTGTGTATTTCAGAAATGGGCATAACCGCTGGATTTTGTACCCTGAAGGCTCAATTTATTTCTCCGGACTTTCCCTTCGAGAGTACTCGTTTTGACTCGGTTCAAAGAAGGTGAGATTTTATGGCGGAAGACTCAGAAGCGAATTCAAAGGAATTGAACAATGGCTTAATTAAGCTGGCCAGGGCCGCGAAGTTTTAAAGGTATCCTTTTGTTCTAAGTGTGTCAATAAAACTGCAGAAAATTATCGCACATATTGCGGTAGAAGTTTATGGATAAGTCTTTCGCAAAACTTCTTCGACTTGGACACGTATTTTTCAAAAAGGAGAATTTTGAGAGCTTCAAAAAGAGATCTTGAGCGAGAAATTTCGACCACTGTGGACCGAGATTGGATTTTTTTTTCTTGTCGAGGTTTCGAAGTACAAAGCAAGCCGCTGAAGCATTTTTTCTCGCCCATCGCTTAATAAAATCCGGCCGAGAGTTATCCATTCATTCAATCATAACAGTTATTCATTTCTCCAGAGCAATGAAACTATACAAGCGTTTCTACAAAATTATTTCGAGGAATTATGAACTCCGCAAGTTTTGATCTGTCGATTACAGCTCTTGTTTTGATTTTAGATATTTCCTGTCTCACTGACAATACGCGGTTATTTCGGGGCCTGCAGTCACGTAACTGAAACGCCAGGTTTTGTTCAACAAAAAAAACTGAAAGGCAAGCGAAAACGTCCAAAAAAGTGAAATTACACTCTAATAAAACTGTGTCATCCCGTTAAATGCATTCACCGCTTGCGTTGTTTACATTTTGAAAAGAGTTGTTCGCTCTTGATTGCAGAGCTACTGAATGAATAAAACGTTCTAATAAATAACCTCCGCAGCAATTCTTTAAACGCCAAATTATTTTCAAGGAAAGAGAGTATTTAATAAAAAAATACTATTGGAGACCAGGTATTTATAAGCTTTTATCAACTTCAAATTTATTAGGCTTGTTTCCTTTGTAATACGGTGCGTGACCGAAAATACGTTATGCAACCAGAGTTGTCCGCCATGCATAAAAGACTTGTAAGAGTTCCCACAGACTGCAGCAAATTTAACAGGCAAGTCCGAGTATTTTAATGGGTAAATTTAAAACTCATCAGGTAACAATGGGGATTAAAAAGTCAATCAAGCAACAAAATTCGAAACAAAACAGACATATCGCACCTAAATCAAAGGAATTCCGCTCGTGGATTCTTCGGAAGGTAATCGACAATGGCAAGAACAATAGCCTGAATATATGAATACTTGATAACCCCAAAATTTGGGGGTACACACTTAAATCGGCGTGAAGTTGTAATGTATGTGTTTTCCAGATGGGGGAACACATAACACTAGGAATATGTGTTTCCCAGGTGGGGGAACACATAACACTAGAGATATCTGTTTCCCAGGTAGGGAACTCAAGTCACTAGGCATATGTGTTTTCCAGGTGGGGGAACACATAACACTAGGGATGTGTGTTTCCCAGGTAGGGAACTCAAGTCACTAGGCATATGTGTTTTCCGGGTGGGGGAACACATAACACTAGGGATACGTGTTTCCCAGTTGAGGGAACTCAAATCACTAGGGATATGTTTTTTTCAGGTTGGGGAACACATAACACTAGGGATATGTGTTTCTCAGGTGGCTGAACTCAAATCACTAGGGATATGTGTTTCCCAGCTGGGGAACACATAACCCTAGAGATATGTGTTTCCCAGGTGGGGGAACACAGAACACTAGGGATATGTGTTTCCCGGGTAGGGGAACTCAAGTCACTAGGGATATGTGTTTTCCAGGTGGGGAAACACATAACACTAGGGATATGTGTTTTCCAGGTGGGGGAACACGTAACACTAGGGATATGTGTTTCCCAGGTGGGGGAACTCAAATCACTAGGGATATGTTTTTCCCAGGTAGGGGAACTCAAATCACTAAAGATATGTGTTTTCCAGGTGGGGGAACACATAACACTAGGGATATGTGTTTCCCAGGTGGGGGAACACATAACATTAGGGATATGTGTTCCCCAGGTGGGGGAACACATAACTCTAGGGATATGTGTTTCCTAGGTGGGGGAACATATAACACTAGGGATATGTGTTTCCCAGGTAGGGGAACTCAAGTCACTGGGGATATGTGTTTCCCAGGTAGGGGAACTCAAGTCAGTAGGGATATGTGTTTCCCAGGTGGGGGAACACATAACACTAGGGATATGTGTTTCCCAGGTAGGGGAACTCAAGTCAGTAGGAATATATGTGTTTTCCAGGTGGGGGAACACATAACACTAATAATATGTGTTTCCTAGGTGGGGGAACTCAAATCACTAGTTATATGTGTTTTCAAGGTGGGGGAACACATAACACTAGGGATATGTGTTTTCCAGGTGGGGGAACACATAACACTAGGGATATGTGTTTCCCAGGTGGGGGAACACATAACATTAGGGATATGTGTTTCCCAGGTGGGGGAACACATAACACTAGAGATATGTGTTTCCCAGGTAGGGGAACTCAAATCACTAGGGATATTCGTTTCCAGGTGGGGGAACACATAACACTAGGGATATGTGTTTCCCAGGTGGGGGAACACATAACATTAGGGATATGTGTTTCCCAGGTGGGGAACACATAACACAAGGGATATGTGTTTTCCAGGTAGGTGAACACATAACACTAGGGATATGTGTTTCTCAAGTAGCGGAACTCAAATCTCTAGTTTTATGTGTTTCCCAGGTAGGGGAACTCAAATCACTAGGGATATGTGTTTTCCAGGTGGGGGAACACATAACACTAGGGATATGTGTTTCCCAGGTAGGGGAACTCAAGTCAGTAGGGATATGTGTTTTCCAGGTGGGGGGACACATAACACTAGGGATATGTGTTTCCCAGGTGGGGGAACACATAACACTAATAATATGTGTTTCCTAGGTGGGGGAACTCAAATCACTACTTATATGTGTTTTCAAGGTGAGGGAACACATAACACTAGGGATATGTGTTTCCCAGGTGGGGGAAGACATAACACTAGGGATCTGTGTTTCCCAGGTGGGGGAACACAAATCACTAGTTCTATGTGTTTTCCAGGTGGGGGAACACATAACACTAGGGATATGCGTTTCCCAGGTACGGGAACTCAAATCACTAGGGATATGTGTTTTCCAGGTAGGGGAACTCGAATCACTGGGGATATGTGTTTTCCAGGTGGGGCAACACATAACACTAGGGATATGTGTTTTCCAGGTAGGTGAACACATAACACTAGGGATATGTGTTTCCCAGGTGGGGGAACACATAACATTAGGGATATGTGTTTCCCAGGTGGGGAACACATAACACAAGGGATATGTGTTTTCCAGGTAGGTGAACACATAACACTAGGGATATGTGTTTCTCAAGTAGGGGAACTCAAATCACTAGTTCTATGTGTTTCCCAGGTAGGGGAACTCAAATCACTAGGGATATGTGTTTTCCAGGTGGGGGAACACATAACACTAGGGATATGTGTTTCCCAGGTGGGGGAACACATAACATTAGGGATATGTGTTTCCTAGGGGGGGGGGAACACATAACACTAAGGATATGTGTTTGCCAGGTAGGGGAACACATCAATCAATAAAAAAGAATGCTTTATTAACGGTATCACTTCATTAAAAATGCTCTTCGAGAGAGCCGTTTACAAAACAAAATTTTCAGAGAAACTACATTAATGCTAAAATATATCTATATATTAAGAAAATCTATCCTATAATTAATCACACAAAAATCAATCAACCTTAAAGGTACATTAAATAACTAAAATAAAATTCTATCTCAACTCCCTCAAGGCAATACCTGGTTCAAGACAAAGATAGGGCAGACTTGAAAGAGTTGAGATTGATCTCGTCTTTAAGCACATTTTCTAGGCCATTCCACATGACTGCTCCCCTATAGCTAAAGGCCCTCTTAGCACCTTCAGTACGGGGCCTTGGTACAAAAATGTTGTTTGAGGCACCTCGCACGTTGTAGGAATGAACCCCAGACGTTGGTTTAAACATGTTCTTTAAACTCTAAGGGTAAAGGTTATTTAGAGATTTAAAAACACTTATTGCGAGCTGTTTAGAGCGTCTTTGCTCAAGGGTATCCCATCTCAAGTCTTGGAGGATATCCGCAGATCTTGTATTATAAACACTAAATGTTATAATTTCCCAGCCCTATTTTGCAATCTCTGGAGTCGGTCACACAGACCTTTTCCCATACATCCCCAGACTTCGGAGCAATAATCAAAATAAGGAGCGACTAAGGCATCATACATTTTCATACATAACACTAGGAATATGTGTTTCCCAGGAAGGGGAACTCAAATCACTAGGGATATGTGTTTCCCAGGTGGGGGAACACATAACACTAGGGATATGTGTTTCCCAGGTGGGGGAACACATAACATTAGGGATATGTGTTTCCCAGGTGGGAGAACACATAACACTAAGGATATGTGTTTTCCAGGTAGGGGAACACATAACACTAGGGATATGTGTTTCCCAGGTGGGGGAACACATAGCACTAGGGATATGTGTTTCCCAGGTAGGGGAACTCAAGTCACTAGGGATAATATGTGTTTTCCAGGTGGGGGAACACATTACACTAGGGATATGTGTTTCCCAGGTGGGGGAACTCAAATCACTAGGGATATTTGTTTCCCAGGTGGGGAACACATAACACTAGGGATATGTGTTTCCCAGGTAGGGGATCTCAAGTCACTAGGGATATTTGTTTTCCAGGTCGGGGAACACATAACAGTAGGGATATGTGTTTCCCAGGTGGGGGAACACATAACACTAATGATATGTGTTTCCTAGGTGGGGGAACTCAAGGAGCTAGTTATATGTGTTTTCCAGGTGGGGGAACACATAACACTAGGGATATGTGTTTCCCACGTGGGGAAAGGCATAACACTAGGGATATGTGTTTCCCAGGTAGAAGAACTCAAATCACTAGGGATATGTGTTTTCCAGGTGGGGGCACACATAACCCTAGGGATATGTGTTTCCCAGGTGGGGAACACATAACTCTAGAGATATGTGTTTCCCAGGTAGGGGAACTCAAAGCAGTAGGGATATGTGTTTCCCAGGCAGGGGAACCCATAACACTAGGGATATGTGTTTCCCAGGTGAGGGAACTCAAATTACTAGGGATATGTGTTTCCCAGGTAGGGGAACTCAAATCACTAGTTATATGTTTTTTCAGGTGGGGGAACACATAACACTAGGGATATGTGTTTCCCAGGTGGTTGAGCTCAAATCACTAGGGATATGTGTTTCCCAGGTAGGGGAACTCAAATCACTACTTATATGTGTTTTTCAGGTGGGGGAACACATAACACTAGGGATATGTGTTTCCCGGTGGGGAAACACATAACACTAGGGATATGTGTTTCCTAGGTGGGGGAACACATAACACTAGGGATATGTGTTTCCCAGGTGGGGGAACACGTAACGCTAGGGATATGTGTTTTCCAGGTAGGGGAACTCAAGTCACTATGGATATTTGTTTTCCAGGTGGGGGAACACATAACACTTGGGATATGTCCTTTCCAGGTGGGGGAACACGTAACACCAGGGATATGTGTTTCCCAGGTGGGGGAACTCAAAGCACTAGGGATATGTGTTTCCTAGGTAGGGGAACTCAAATCACTAGGGATATGTGTTTTCCAGTTGGGGCAACACATAAGACTAGGGATATGTGTTTCCCAGGTGGGGAACACATAACACTAGGGATATGTGTTTCCCAGGTGGGGGAACACATAACACTAGGGATATGTGTTTCCTAGGTGGGGGAACACATAACACTAGGGATATGTGTTTCCCAGGTAGAGGAACTCAAATCACTAGGGATATGTGTTTTCTAGGTGGAGGAACACATAACACTGGGGATATGTGTTTCCTAGGTGGGGGAACACATAACACTAGGGATATGTGTTTCCCAGGTAGGGGAACACATAACACTAGGGATATGTGTTTCCCAGGTGGGGGAACACATAACACTTGGGATCTGTCTTTCCCAGGTGGGGGAACACGTAACACCAGGGATATGTGTTTCCCAGGTGGGGGAACTCAAAGCACTAGGAATATGTGTTTCCTAGGTAGGGGAACTCAAATCACTAGGGATATGTGTTTTCCAGTTGGGGCAACACATAAGACTAGGGATATGTGTTTTCCAGGTGGGGAACACATAACACTAGGGATATGTGTTTCCCAGGTGGGAGAACACACACTAGGGATATGTGTTTCCCAGGTGGGGGAACACATAACACTAGGGATATGTTTTTCCCAGGTAGGGGAACACATAACACTAGGGATATGTATTTCCTAGGTAGGGGAACTCAAATCACTAGTTATATGTGTTTTTCAGGTGAGGGAACACATAACACTAGGGATATGTGTTTCCCAGGTAGGGGAACACATAACACTAGGGATATGTGTTTCCCAGGTGCGGGAAGTCAAATCAATAGGGATATGTGTTTTCCAGGTGGGGAAACACATAACACTAGGGATATGTGTTTCCCAGGTAGGGGAACTCAAATCACTAGTTATATGTGTTTTTCAGGTGGGGGGACACATTACGCTAGGGATATGTGTTTCCCATGTGGGGGGACACATAACACTAGGGATATTTGTTTCCCAGGTGGGGAACACATATTACTAGGGATATGTATTTTGCAGGTAGGGGAACTCAAATCACTCGGGATATGTGTTTTCCAGGTGGGGCAAGACATAGTACTAGGGATATGTGTTTCTTAGGTGGGGGAACATACACTAGGGATATGTGTTTCCCAGGTAGGGGAACACATAACACTAGGGATATGTGTTTCCCAGGTGGGGGAACACATAACACTAGGGATATGTTTTTCCCAGGTGGGGGAACACATAACACTAGGGATATGTATTTCCTAGGTAGGGGAACTCAAATCACTAGTTATATGTGTTTTTCAGGTGAGGGAACACATAACACTAGGGATATGTTTTTCCCATGTAGGGGAACACATAACTCTAGGGATATGTGTTTCCCAGGTGGGGGAAGTCAAATCACTAGGGATATGTGTTTTCCAGGTGGGGAAACACATAACACTAGGGATATGTGTTTCCCAGGTAGGGGAACTCAAATCACTAGTTATATGTGTTTTTCAGGTGGGGGAACACATTACGCTAGGGATATGTGTTTCCCAGGTGGGGGGACACATAACACTAGGGATATTTGTTTCCCAGGTGGGGAACACATAACACTAGGGATATGTATTTCGCAGGTAGGGGAACTCAAATCACTAGGGATATGTGTTTTCCAGGTGGGGCAAGACATAGTACTAGGGATATGTGTTTCTTAGGTGGGGGAACATATAACACTAGGGATATGTGTTTCCCAGGTGAGGGAACACATAACACTAGGGATATTTGTTTCTCAAGTAGGGGAACTCAAATCACCAGTTGTATGTGTTTTTCAGGTGGGAGAACACATAACATTAGGGATATGTGTTTCCCTGGTAAGGGAAGACATAACACTAGGGATATGTGTTTCCCAGGTGGGGGATCACATAACACTAGAGATATGTGTTTCCCAGGAAGGGGAACTCAAATCACTTGGGATAGGTGTTTTCAAGGTGGAGGAACTCAAATCACTAGTTATATGTGGTTTTCAGGGGGAGGAACACATAACACTAGGGATATGTGTTTCTTAAGTGGGGGAACACATAATACTAGGGATATGTGTTTCCCAGGTAGGGGAAGTCAATTCACTGGGAATATGTGTTTTCCAGGTGGGGAAACACATAACACTAGGGATATGTGTTTCCCAGGTGGGGGAACACATAACGCCAGGGATATGTGTTTCCCAGGTGGCGGAACACATAACATTAGGGATATGTGTTTGCCAGGTAGGGGAACTCAACTTACTGGGGATATGTGTTTCCCAGGTGGAGGAACTCAAATCACTAGTTATATGTTGTTTTCAGGGGGAGGAACAGATAACACTAGGGATATGTGTTTCTTAAGTGGGGGAACACATAATACTAGGGATATGTGTTTCCCAGGTGGGGGAACACATAACACTAGGGATATGTGTTTCCCAGGTGGCGGAACTCATAACATTTGGGATATGTGTTTGCCAGGTGGGGGAACTCAACTTACTGGGGATATGTGTTTCCGAGGTGGAGGAACTCAAATCACTAGTTATATGTTGTTTTCAGGGGGAGGAACACATAACACTAGGGATTTGTGTTTCTTAAGTGGGGGAACACATAACACTAGGGATATGTGTTTCCCAGGTGGGGGAACACAAATCACTAGCTATATGTGTTTTCCAGTTGCAGTGTTCTCCTTATCAGGCGGTAACCGGTAAAATTTACCGCCTGAAGTAACACTTCTTACCGCCTGCATCCGCTCGAAGGTTTACTAAAATTAAACAAGTTGTTTTAAAAAAATATGCAAGTTGTGATCCGATCCTATCCTCACAAGAAAATGAATGAATATATGGAAAAGTATAGCCTCCTAAGAACAAAACGTACGTATATACAGCCCAAAAAATAATGCACGTGCAAGAACTTCTTTTGCGTCCGCAAGCTGGCAACTTCATGTGGCTTTTTGCAAGGCGCTTGTGCTTGAATCCAGCAAGACGCAAGAACTTCTTCCGTCATTTTTACTTTCATAAATATATTTCATTGAAAGTTTTGCAGGCAAATTATTCAACAGGTCAGATCAAGGTCAAGTGAGGCGTTACGCTCAACGTTTGAGTCGTTTACATTTTCGTTTGGCAATTTTTTCGTTTGCATCATTTCTATCCTTTTCTAGTGATTTCTATTGTTTCTGACAGTTTTCGTTTGTTTCCCTTCTTTCAGTAGCTGTTTGAAGGAGTTTCACAAACGATCATCGGGTCATTTTGCGAGATTGCCGCAGACACGTGAAAATTTATTCTGACAATAAAATAGCTGTGCCACTTTCTGTATTTGTCAGCGGATCACTAATCTATACTTTAGGCACATGGTGTTTGAACATTCAAAACCCTAAAATTGTTTCGTTCTTGCTGGTTTACAATGACAGGGATGTATAGATAACAAGTGTAAACAAAAAAGATAAACTAAAAATACTTTCATGTTTTTTTAAAATGCACACTGCAGCTCGTTTTGCAAAGTAAGGATTAGTGAATTTTGAAACGGAATATATAAAATTATCTTGTGCAAAGGTAACCTTTTTAAAAGCAAGGAAATGTGTACAATTTCGATAAAAAAAGCAGCACTTCAAAAATAAGGAGCGATTGTAGTATGTTTCACAAAACTGAACGATTGAAGTGTTCACTTTGCGGAAAAAGCAGAGAAAGCTCTTCGCTTTCTCAGGGAACTTTTTACTTGTGTCCTTGCATGATTACCTTTTGCTGCCACAGAGTGAATTGATATCAAGGCTACAAAATGATGTAACAAAAAGGCGACAAACACCACAAACTTCTTTCAGGTGAACACTTATCAATAATTTGGTGCGCCTTCTTAATTAATTTTGTAGCTTCTTGTGGTGAAGATTTTTGACTTCTTTCGTTTCAAAGTTCTTCCGGGTAAACCACATAGGGTCCGCAAAAATATGGCACTTTCGTTTCTTGCGGTGGCTTGCATGTTCTTGTGGCGCAGTAACTTCTTATGCCACTTTTTGCACGTGCATTACTTTTGGGCTGTACTGTATATACCGCTTTCCTTTTTAGGGACATGCATTTTGGAAAGAGGACATTAAAGACATAGTAAAATTATTGGAATCAAACATTTTAATTTGTTGTCTAAAGATAACACGACAGCAGATTTGCGTAAAATAGGTCTTCAAATATGGGAAGAAAAAAATTTCCCAGTGAGGGCGGGGTCCATGTCCCTCACTCCACTGCCCCCCCCCCCACCCCCACCCCCTTCCAAGAAAAATATACATTTTTTGCCTTACCGTCCATGAATGGTCCCTTACCTGCTGAGCTAAAATTTAGGGAGAACCCTGCAGTTGGGGGAACACAAATCCCTAGGTATATGTGTTTTTTAGGTGGGGAACAGATAACACTAGGGATATATTTTTCTCGGGTTGGGGAACATGTATCAGTAAGAATATGTTTTTCACAGGTGAGGGAACACATATTACTAGGAATAGGTGTTTTAGGTAGGGAAATAGAAATCACTCGGAATATGTTTTTCCCAGGTTGGGGAACACAGAACACTAGGGATATTATTATTCTTTGCGCCCGACCTAAATATTCAATCCCTGGAAAATCTATGTATTGAAATTCTTAAATCTAAATCCAAGCCTTTTCTCATTGCTACCTGGTATAGACCTCCTACTTCATCAACAAAAATTTTCTCTTATTTTGAAACTTTGATCAGTAAACTTGATTCTGAAAATGGTCTTCATCAACTTATCAACCTCCTAACTCGAGTGACAAGTGCTTCCTTTTCCTTGATTGATGTAGCCTTTACAAATTGCTTGGACAGAGTTGTTTGTTCAGTTGTATCTCATTTAAGCCTAAGTAACCATAGTCTAGTTTATGTTTTTTGTAAGGTTTCGATTGATCCATCCTCTTTTAAAGGTCATTCTACAGTAACTTATAGGAAATTTAAAAATTTTAATTCCGCTAGGTTTGGTTTCGATATTTCCCAGCAAAACTGGGACAGTGTAAACAACTATGAAGACTCTAATGATATGTGGAAAGCTTGGAAAAGTCTTTTCTTTCAATGTGTCGATAAGCATGCCCCGCTACGTTCCAAGTACGGGATATGTGTTTCCTAGGTAGGAGGGAAGCAACAAGCAATTTTCAAGTGTTGCTGAGAAGTTGAACTTAAAGGATTAAGCTTTAACCCTTTAAGTCCCAATAGTGACCATCAACAAAGTTTTTGTGACAATATCCATATGTTGCCAAGAGAAATGGTTATGAGAGTTAATAAAATTGTCACTAAATAGAAAATGCTTTTATCTGTCTTCAAACTCTCAACTAATTCTCAGTTTGGGTTAAATGGGAATGTGGAGACGGAATTCAAGGCTGCAGGGCCTGACTTCTGCGCCATGCTGTCTCCTTACAAACTTAGTGATCTGGTATAGGGTAAGGATTGTAGGAATGGACTAAAAAATTATTTAAAAGGATTACAGTTTTTTCTGTTCCTAGAGTACCAGCAGCTAATGTGCTTTAGTAAACAAAAGTTTACGTAATGATACTAGTTACCATGAACCTTGTCCCACTCATGAGGACAAATGATAACAAAATTGTATTTTAATTTTCAGTCAACCTTTTTAATTGAAAATATTTTTTATTGTGGTTTTATATAGTTCTTACCAATCTGTAAATAATTATACCCTCTCACAATTCTTACATGCAGTTTACACAGACAAGTTGTTGCACAATGTTATCAACAAAGGTGGTGATCTGGCCGCTAGTTAAAAACTTGCAGCATAAATAGAATTTCCCTATCAAAATTATGTTATTCTGATGATTGAATAGTGAATAATAATTATAATAATTCTATTTTTGTACGAACAGGGATGTGGAATCAGATATTCCTAGGCTCCTACATGTCACTTTTTGTTGCCATTCCATTTGCCTATTTTTTCACGGAGTCAGAAGGATTTGCAGGATCAAGAAAGGTAAATTTGCTAAACATACAAGTAGTACTAGCCCCTTCCTGCTGCTCCAGACGGCCCTGTCTATGTAACATTCCTCAATCCTAAGCTCACAGTTACTAAATTAATGAGTACGTTAAGGGCGTGTCTCCGTAAGAACCGACTGGTGATTTTGGATTGAAAATTAATTTCCCTTATATTGTGGGATATTAAAGCCTCTACCTAAGTAATTCGAAATATATAGTTTAAAGAATTTTTGAATTTTCGGCCGGTTAGCACCCGCGCCATAGCCGTTGAAACTGCAGGAATCACCAACATTGGCGGCACTATAGATAGCAAACAACTGGCTCAAGTAGTAGGTGTTGGAGTTCTAAAGGCTATGGGGCCATTGCCAGCCTGTTGAAAATTCAAAAATTCTTAAAAAAATATATTTCGCATTTTTGGGCAAACGAAATGCATTTCTGTAACTACTTAGGTGGAGGCTTTAATATCCAGGATATAAGGGAAATTAATTTTTTGATCCAAACTCGCCGGTCGGTTCTTACGGAGACACGCTCCTTAAAATTGAGTAACATTTTCCTTTTCTGTAGTATTATTCTACCTCGGCCTGTTAAGGGGGACGTAGGGGGGAGGGGAGGGGGGTTTCCCATATATGGGCTAGACAAGTATGTGCCACCAAATAGGATATCATTTTTAATGTTTTATGTTGTTTTAGAGGGTCCAAGTTTCAGACCCGGGCTGGCACAGACCTATCTAGACCTCTACAGATAGAAAACTACCATCAAGTCACCAATCTGGCTTTCATTCTGCTCACTGTACTTTTACTGCCTTACTTGGCGCAACTGATAGTTGGTCATATTATATTGACCTCAGCAACATTAATGCTGTTGTCTTTCTGGACCTCAAAAAGGCTTTTAATACTTTTGACCATACCTTATTACTATCTAAACTTGACTGTTATGGTATAACTGGCCCCAAAGGAGACTGGTTACGGTCATATCTTAGTCATAGTACACATACCTTTGTAGTAAAGAACTGTAAGTCAGGTGAGGCATTTGTCATGAGTAGAGTGCCCTAGGGGACCATGATTGATTGATTGATTGATTGACTTAACACCATATAACTAAAGAAATACAGGAAACAAACTCGCAGTGCCACTTTCCCATACTGAAACCTTCAAAAAGAGTCTCAGTTATTCTTGGAGTAGTATTCTGGAATGGTTTACCGGTCGGGATCTTTTAAGGCAAGCCTCATCACTGACAAGTTTCAAATCAAGTTCTCGTTGCCACAATTTCCCAGAGTAAAGAAGTTTTTCTTACATGGTGTCCTTTTAAAGCAGGAAGTTTTCTTTTTTCCCGTTTGTGTTCATTTTAACTAGATTAATTTGTATATTCTATTGTACTGTGTATAATATCATTAGTTGCTTTCTTCTTTCTTTCTAGCTTTTCCTTTGTGATTGCCTGAAGGACTTTACCATGTCTAAATAAAGTTCTCTTATCTCAGTTATTCTAAAAATATGGAAATACCCCCAACAATGACTACCCCCCAAACCCCCTGACCCCCCCCCCCCCCCCAAAGAAACAAAGGAACAAAAAATAGAGTTCTTCAGGGGGCTTTATTGTTTAAATGTATTGTTTCTTTTCTTGTACTGTGCCTCAGTACCTACATGAAGGAACCAATATTTCTTTGTCTTGCAGGGAATTATGGCACGCGTGTACGAGACATTTGTGGTGCTAATATTGTTAGCAGTCCTTGTAACAAGCATTGTATGGGTAGGGTTAGCTCTGGTTGACAGGGGACGCACATCTGATGAAGGCAAGCAATGCAATCTTGTGTTTGACTGAAGATGCGTTAGATTAGATTAGTGGAAACCAGGGCGAATTTGACAACCAATCGAGTCAATTTACTTTTCAACAATACTGTCAGTAACACTTGAAACATTGCTAAAACACTTCACGTAATGTTATGCTGATAAAATGAATTTAAGGGAAAAGTTTGTATTTTGTGATTTAAACAAACTTGACAAAATTGAATTGGAGTGAACATGCATGCCTATTAAAGATAAAGGATTTGAGGAAATATCACAAATTGTCTCAAAAATGAAATTTGTCATTGTTTAGAAACAAGCTTAGTCATTATGCTAGTCAGTGGTTTCTAAGGACCTATTTACATGGAGGTGGGGGACTCCAGGTAGGTCAGGTAACCCGCCTGTCCATGTGATGTCTCATTATAATTAGAACAAGTTTACCTGATATGTGGGGTGACCCACCACATGTTACCTCACATATCTGCGGTCCCCCACGACCTTGTAAACAGGCCCTAGAGTACATGTTAGATTTAAACATTCAATCAGTGTGGGCACAAAGACACACAGCAGACAAACACGACCACTTAATGGAAGTTGTCCCTCAATAGAGGTTCATTATAAATTAGCATAATCCTCAGCAGAAAAATAATTTTCCACTGGCTAAGTGTAAAAAAATAAGTTGAAAATGTTTTTCTCACACACCACTGAGAGCATTACTGATCAACAATCGATTGTCACCCTCTGTCTTGGGCTGTCTTTTTCTTCCCCATAATCAATCTTTTCAATGAAGCGAAACTAAGTGGAAATCAGTGCATCAAGCGCTTGATGGCCCCTTAATAGTGTTAACACAGCCAACAGTGACAACACTAGTGACAACACCGGCAACAGTGACAACACCAACGGCAGTAAGAACAGGGACAACCGTAACAGCAGTAACAACAGGGACAACACTAACAACACTGACAAGAGTGGCAATAGTGTCAAAAGGGACAACGGGGACAAAAGAGGCAATGGTGGCAACACTCACAAAAAAAGACAATAGTGTCAAAACGGACAATAGTGACAACGGAGCCAAAAGTAAAAAAAATGCAAAAGGGAAACCCTGTGAAAAACGTGACAGAGGTGACAACAGTGACAACAGAGACAACAGGGACAACAGTGACAAAAGTGACAGCAGCGACAACAGTGACAGGAGCAACAACAGTGACAACAACAACAACAGCGACAACAGTGATAAAAGCAACAACAGTGACAACAGCAACAACAGTTACAACAGCGACAACAACCACATCATTAACAACAGGTACAACAGTGACAACAGCAACAACGGCAACAGCAGAGACAACAGTGACAACAGTGATAACTGCGACAACAGTGGCAAAAGTGACATCAGCGACAACAGTGCCAACAATGACAACAGTGACAACAGCAACAAAAGCGACAGAAATGACAAAAGTGACAACAGCGACAACAGTCATGACAGCAAGAACAGTGACAACAGTGATGACAGCGAGAACAGTTACAACAGCAACAACAGCGACAACTGCGCAAATAGTGACAAAAGTGACAACAGCGACAACAGTGACAAAAGTAACAACAACGAAAAAAAGTGACAACAGCGACAACAGTGATAATAGTGACAACAGCGAGAACAGCGACAACTGCGACAACAGTGAGAAAAGTGGTAACAACAACAACAGTGACAACAGCGACAACAGTGAGAACAGTGACAACAACGACAACAGCCACATCATTAACAACAGCAACAACAGTGGCAACTGTGACAACAGTGGCAAAAGTGACAAAAGTGACAACAGCAACAACAGTGACAACAGTCATAACAGTGACAACAGTGACAAGTCGACAACAGTGACAACAGCAACAACGACAACAATAGTGACAACAGCAACAACAGTGACAACAGCGACGACAGCCACAGCAGTGACAGCAGTGACAACAACGACAACAGCGACAAGTGAAAATAGTGACAACAGCAACAACAGCGACAACAGTGATGACAGTGACAACAATGGCAACTGGAAGAAAAGCAAAAATAGTAATGGCAGCAACAAAAGTGATAACAGTGTCAACGGCGACAGAAGTGACAAGAGTGACAACGGCGAGAAAAGTGACGACAGTTATGAGAGTGATAACAGTGAGAACAGCAAGAACACTGGGAAGAGTGACAACAGTGATGACACTGACACTAGCGAGAGCAGTGACAGCAATGACAACAGCGATAACAGTAATAACAATGACAACATCAACAAGAGCCACAACAGTAACAACAGGGACAATAGGGCAGCGAACAGTTTGCACAGTGAGATTAGGCAAAAGGTGGCGACACCTAACAGTCTTCTACAATTATTTCAGGACTTTGATTACTGGCTGTTTAATATAGGGTGGATGCTAAATCATGGCTCGACAGTAATTTTTGTGTGTAATCTCTTACAGAGGTTTGGATTCCTGGTCTGCCCTTTATTTATTCATGCATATCCCTTCTTGGAGGCCTTATGCTTTTGTGTAAGTATGATTATTTTATGTGTGAGTATGATTGTGAATGATACCATTAGTAAGTGTAATTAAATTAATTTTGACGAGTGAAATTAGAGGGAATAATTTCAGGGTTTGGACAAAATGCGAGTGAAATACATGTATTATTATTCCTTAATTTCATGAGTATATCATTTGATTACCCAATAATATCATGGGTGATGAAGTGCGTTCGCAATCGTGGATTTTTGACTTGTTTGTCATGGTTTTATCGTATTTGGCGATCAAGAACTCCAGCTGTTATGACATAAGTTTAGAGCTTAAATGTATTTTTATTTCAGAATTTTCAAAACTTTTCGATAAAATACCTGTTAGAATATGTCTTGATGTGCTCTTTCGTGTGTTTAGGTTTTCTAAATAGTCACTTTTAATGCCCTGCTATCTTCATTCATAAAATTTTAAAACCTCTTCGCCATCTTGGCACTGAGACGTATGGAAGGTTGCCATGGCAATTTTGTGATTTCACATTTGAAATTATGAATTAATCCTAAAATTTTCTGCCGAAATTACTGAGTAATTCGTCATGTATGGTATAATAATAATAAGAATAAGAATAATATTTTGCTAACAAAAGATTGAATATTAGGTGCTGTTTATTTTTTTTACAGAATTCTGGACAGAGTGGCATGTTCTAGGTTCCTAAGCATGATTATATTTTATACCAACGAATATTGAGTTCGATTGAAATAATTGCAATTGTCATTCACGAAAACAAAAAAAGTGATACTCTGCCAGATCTTTGAAACAGCGTCAACGGGCTAACTTGATTTCCTTGATTAGAATGTTCAATAATTTTATTCAGACACCTTATGCACATCATAGACTGTTCAACGTCCCTTTAAGTTTTCTAGCCAAGATTGTCCACAGCTATCACCGAGTATGCATGAGGCAGCGTGGCCGAGTGGTTAGTGCTCTGACTGCCAGCTGGATTTCGTCAGGGTAGTCCCGATTTCAAATCCTCGGCCACGCTTGTAAATAGCCAACTGGTTTGCCTCCGGCCAGTTGGGATTCTTAACCCTGTTGAGTTTCATTTGAATTATTTGTTTCAGGCATTTGCTCAGCCCCACTAGCATTAGGACTACAAATACTGCCGAGGATAAATAACGGAATCATATTTTTTATTTTATTTTTTTATGTCAAGGTCACTGTGTTGTTTTTGTAGTAGCATTATAGTGTCAATTTAAATCCTATTTCCCTCGTGGCTCGACCAACAAGAAGCACTACCCTTCATATGGTAGTGACAGGTCATCAGTTGGCATTGGTCACGAAATGTCTCCTGTTTTGCAGGCTAAGTAATTTATAGTGCTACCCAGAGCTTTAAACCGCTCTCTTTTTTTTCTAATTTTAGTATGCACTCCTGTTGGCTTTGCACGGATGTTTACTGTATTGGGCCAATATGTTGTCAAACCACAGGTAATTAAGTAGGCATTGTACGTTAAAAATAATTATTATATTTTAGAACAGTAAATAGTCTTACTTTGTGGTTGACATTTTTTGATAAAGAGTGGTTTTGAAATGTCAGAAGCACCTGGAACAGCCAAAAAACAGCTGTCACATGAAAGCAGCTGTTATTAGAATAGTCATCCTTGAGAAGTTTTTTCGAATAATTTAAAATTAGAATGAACTCGGCAATACCATATAAAAATTTCATTGTTTAGCATTCATTTAAAAGGTCACACTTGACTATTTCATCCATATATCATTAGGCTACAAGGGGTAACAATGGGTTACAGGAGATTAAAGGAATTGAAAAGGGGTTACAAAGGGTTACTAGAGATAACAAGGGATTACTTTGGGAACCAAGTGGTTACAGGGAATAAAGGGGGTCACAAGGGATTACAGAGGGTTTCGAATGTAGAATGTAATTTCGGGCTATAAATAGTAAGAAACGCTTAATTTTCCGTGTAAGTCGTCGCCAAAGAAGCACCTGCGTCACATTTGCGTCATATGTTTGTCAAATGTGACGAATGTCACGCACATTAAGCGCTGCTGTTGGTTTAGCGGATTCATGGACATGACTAGACTGCAAAAGAGTCGGTTTTAGACTCTGGTTACATGGAGTGGGGGACCCTGGTCTAGTGGGGTAGGTTTCTTTTTTTGTGTGTCCCCCAGAGCGTGAAAACAAAAGAAACCAACCCCATTACACCGGGGTCCCCCACTCCATGTAAACAGGGCCCTTAGAGTTGTTTTAGAGTAACGCAAGAATACCTCGAGAGTCTCACAAGCGCAAAGCGCGCGAGCTGTTTTTCAGTCTCCCTCCAGACCTTTTGTTTGACAGTTCGCGCGTACTTAATTATGCGGGGCCACTTTCCCCATGCAGAAACCCCCATACTGGCGTCATTAAGCTGGAATATGGGTAAAGGCAAGCCTCTTACGGAGACACCAAACATGCTTCGAAGTTCAGCAGACATGGCAGTTCACGAGTAAACTCATCTCTCTTGCCGTTCTGTGGACGGATTTTGACTTGTAAACAAAACAATCGATACACTATTTTGCGGGCAGCGCTGTGTAGCCCAACACTTCAAAATATAGCAAACAGGAATAGGAAACGTCCACGCTGACGGTATAAGTGAATTGCCAAGAATTCCTTTCGAGCACTATAGAGCCAAGTTACGATACTCTATACCGGCTCTAAAAGCATGTCCAGCGAAAACAGCGAGGGAAAAACGTACAACTAGATAGCAAAGTATGGCGTTGATGCTTGCGCAAATGTGGTCCTTCGATTGTTTAAATCAATTTTATGCCTAAAAAATCGACGACGAACAGGTTTAATTTTTGATAATGAATTTCGGCCAAAAAAACTGGCGTTTTGGACTGCTGCCAAACGAACTACGATATAAAGTGGATATTAAAAGTTGAAGTTGGTTTGTTTTCTTTCATAATTGTAAATCTGCCATTTCGTGCTATGAATAAATAACCAAAAGATTGCTACGAAGGTAAGACAAGAAGCAAATAGCTAGCGCATGTATAGTATTATTTAAGCAAATATGCTTTGTTACGCTTAAAAGGTTAACCCCCTTTAACCACTTGTAACCCCTTGTAGCCCCTTGTAACCCACTGTAACCAAAAATTGCTTTCGAGTACTAACGAACCATATAACCTCCTGTACTCCCCTGTATCCCCATGTAACAGATCGTGATAATCATCTTTTGTCAAATCAAAAGTAGATCGAAAAAAGTGTTTCCTGACGTTCTACATTGAAAAGAAGCCTTTCAATACTATTAGAACATCTGTTTATAAAAAAACAAACGACAAATTAGAATTTTTCCAAACGAGTTAGTCCATCGTTTTAGTTTCTTCAACTTTGATTTTTATGCAAAATAGACCAAGAAAAAGTATCTGGGAACGTACTAGTTAGAAAGCAAGTTTTCTGTAATCGCTTGTAACGCCCTGTCACCCCTTCAAACCCCTTGTAACCCCTTGTAACCTCCTGTCACCCATTGTAACCCCATGTATGCCCATGTAATAAATCGTAAAAATGAATCGTGAAAAACCGATTTTCGACGTTTTATATAAAAAAACAAGCCTTTCTGGACCATGAAAACATCGCTTTCAGAATCCCACAGAATTCGCATTTTTCCAAAGGAGTTAGTCCATGGTTTTGGTAGAAAATTTGAAATTTTGTTAACGTTTCCTTTTAAGCAAAATACACCAAGAAAAAGTATTTGGCGACGTTCCCGTTAGAAAACAAGTCTTTTCAGACGATAGAAACATGGATTTAAAAAAACGTAAATTTGGCATATTTGCAAAGGGGATAGTCTATGATTTTGGTCAAAAAGTTGAAGTTTTTTCATCTTTTGTGTTTATCAAAAACTGATCGAGAAAAAGTGGTTCCTGACGTTCTAGATAGAAATGAAGCCTTTAAAACTATAAGACTATCTGTTGATAAAAAAAACGCAAAATTTGCATTTTTCCAAAGGGGTTAATCCATCGTTTTCATCCAAAATTTGAGATTTCTTAAACTTTTATGTTTATGCAAAATAGACCAAGAAAAAGTATTTGGGGACGTTCTAGTTAGAAAACAATTTTTCTGCGATCCTTTGTAACCTGCTTTAACCCCTTGTAACCTCCTGTAATCCCTTGTAATCTCCTGTCACCCCTTGTAACCCCTTGTAATCCCCCGTCACCCCTTTTAACCCCCTGTATCTCCATAAAGAATAAATCGTGACAATGAATCTTGAAAAAACGATTTTCAACGTTTTACATTAAATTAAATAAACCCCCCTTAACCCCCTGTAATTTCCTCTACCCCCTTCTAACCTCCTGTAACCGCCCCCCCCCCCCCCCCGTCACCCCTTTTAACCCCTGTATCCCCACGTAATAGATCGCTAAAATAAATCGTGAAAAAACGATTTTCGACCTTTTATATAGAAAACAAGTCTTTCTGGACTATGAAAGCATCGGTTTTAAAAACCCATAGAATTCGCCAAGAAGATATTGCTAGGGACGTTCTAGTTAGAAAACAAGTTTTCTGTAATCCATCTTAACCACCTGTAACTCATTAACCGCTTGTAATCCCCTGTCACATCAGAAGTGCAAAAACCACAGAAATTTAATTAACAGGTTGACTTTTACTTTCGTTAGATATTCTGGTCGGAGTGTACTTTCTGCTTCGTAGTGGAAAGACGAGAACTTTTCATTCTCTAGGAAACATACCTGTGGTGATAGTAGGATTGAAAATGCAACAAACAGAAGAAGCTGTAAAGTCAGCCCACTAACGAAGAAGTTGCGCAGTAGTGACCATGCTCGCACAAAGAGCATTACTTAAACGTTCCCCCAGTATTAGTAATTTTATATGATTAACCATGCGCTTGTTACACTTACTGGAATTTAAGACCTGTTCATTTTAATCCTTATGGTAAATCATATTTCTCTCTTTTTGGGATTGGAGTCCTTCTTGCACATGTAGTACAACACACGACGTCTAATTTTCAAAGAAAAGACTGTAGTGGTAAACGTGATAAGTGTATCATTTTTTAGACTGCGAGCAGCCTCTAAAGTTTCTTTTGAGTCACAGTAGTTCCTTGTTACCATTAATATGCATAATACTACTTTTTGCGGCCGGCGCGCGTGTCTCTAGGGACCTTACAATCCGACAACGGCGACGCCCATGAAAACGTCCCCGAAAAACAGACTCCGCATCCTTTCAAACCATTTTGCCATTTTTCAAAGGGAATTTATGTTAGAGCTGAAGAGAGGAGGCCACGCTCGAGTTCAGACAGAGATCGTAGAATATGCGCCTTGTCGTCCCGTCCTCAAAAAAGACTTAAAATTTGGTCAGTTCACGTCGTAATCGTGCAGTGACGGCCAAAACAATATACAAAAAAGCGTGATGCATATGCAGAGTTGTTGTTTTGCTAGCTAAACTTATTGCCTTTTGACGCTGCCCTCGCCGTCGTTGTTTCGTAAGGTCCCTTCTGAGTAAAGAAGGGTGACGAGTCTTATTATTTTGGTGTTTCTTTCAGTTTCTTCGTGACCTCGATGATGAAATAACTGCGATTAAACTGGAAGAAGAGAGCCTAAAAAGGAAGATGAATGGTAAGAAAGAACTACAATCCTGGACAAAAGTCCGTGGGACAGTACTGCAATATTTATATTTTTCTGTCATTTCTCGGTTCCCTCTTAAAACAGTGCATCCTTTTCGACATTTTCTAGCAGTTGTCCCTCCTGCCACCCTATCCAAAGTTGAAACTCGGAAAAAAATGCTGGACACACGCGTCTAACGTTGTTTGTGGGTCGAGAAACATCCCAGAAACGCAAAAGTGTCCCACGACGTTTGTCTATGATTGTAGTATCTTGAAGTTTTAATTCACATTATGTGACCTGTACGAGCGTTGGGCCAATTTTCATCTTGGTTTTAAGGTAACATAGGTAACATGGTAGTTTCTTGGTGTCGTGGACGGGTTCCATCGCCAAATGACGTAATACAAAAAATTCAAGACACTAAACAATACCAACACCACAACACAAAAGTGAGGCAACGATGGTCAGACGATACCCTGTTTTGGGAGGATTCAATTGACCATAAAATGGATGTCTAATATCAAGTTAAACACAGGTTACAGGGTCCCATACTAGGTACAAAGTGCAACATTTTACATTGGTGTCGCTGTGGTGTGGACGGACAGGGAGACAGAGGTAGTTTCTTGGTGTTGCGGACGGTTACAATCACCAAATGACTTAATACAAAAGATTCAAAAGACACTGAAGAATACCCACACCACACAACATAAAAGGGAATCAACGATGGTTTCCTTAACACCAAGGGACACCTGGTAAAATGGTAGCATAGATAATGATACTGATAGCCTTCGTAGCGTGCTAACATCTTACAGCATGTAAACTGTCTTTACCTAGCTTTTTCATATTTTCTAACGAATTGGGGTACCTTACAGGTCCTGTTAAGTAACCAACGCTGCTGTGATTTTTTCCAGGTTATCACAATGGTGTCACGATCCATAACGGTATTGATCATAAAGCAAGTAAACTAAGAGAACTGGAAGTTGAGAGACTGGATCTGGGTTGGTATCGCTTTGCTTGAAAGGGTGTTATTTCTTTGTATACTGAGTCTTATTTCTTAATACCATTAAACGTAACGTGCCGTGCACTTGTCCTTTTGGCAGGTGAGCACTTTTCTCAAACGTTTTTGCTTTTAATTTCAGAAAGAAGTATCAGAGCATCATCTCTACAAAGAAATTGTGTCTATCCAATCCTTCTTCTTGCTCTTTTGCTGCTAACGGTAGTTACCGGAATATATTTGTTTTCAGTAGAGAAGTTTAAGCTTCACGTTTACGTCAAACAGCAAACACGATTTTGTACCACGTGACTAAGTTTCCCCTTTACTTGTCGTTTACTGTTCATTATTTCTACGTACAAGTTAGTAGTTTCACTCAATTTGTTTATCCATAAGAATTGTTTTTATTTGCTCATTTTCTATTTTGAGAAATTCTCAACTGGAATCTGACGTTTGACGTATACGTGAAGTTTAATCTCTCTAGTAACACAACCCTGACAGCCTTTCATCCAACACTAGACTGACCGCACTGTGACTGGAAGTCTCAGGCATCCTGAGTAATCCCAGTCATCCTAGTCATCCCATTCATCCCAATTACCCTAGTTATCCCAGTCGTCTTATATCCCAGTCACTCTAGTAATCCTAGTCGGCCAAATCGTCCCTATCATCTGGTGCTGTCAATTTACAAATAAACCGACTCGTGGGGTTAGTGGCCAACGATACCTCTTCCCCCTTTCCTTTCTTTTATTTTTTTGCTCTTGCTTCAACTTTCGTGCGATGCCTCGATGGGAAATGCTTGCTACGTAGGCTACACTCAACTCTAGTCTTCCCAGAGTAATTATCCCTGTCATTTCAGTTATTCTAGTCATTCCGGCAGTCGTCCTAGTGACTTACCGCATTTCGGTCACAACAGCCATCCCAGTCATTTTTGACATCCTACTTGTCTTAGTCATCCCAGTCACCCATGTGATCCATCTCAGTATTTTTTAGGCATCCCAGTTATCCCAGTAACCCGAGTCATCCTAATTATTTCAATTCTCCTGGTTCGAATCTGAGCAACCTTTTCTAGGATAGGAGTGTTGCTGCGTAGGAGACAAGCACATTGTGATTTGACTTTGTTTTTGTATATCTCCAGACCAGCTGCATGGCTATGGTAGCGTTAAATGTTCTCAGTTTGTTGTTTGTTCATGGAGCCCTTCCAAAGAAATCTACGGTATTTTTGTATTCACTTGTCTTCTTATAATACTCTGTACAATTTGTCAAGTTTAGGTCGTCTTCGATGATTATTGTTTATATGTTGGATCGGCTTTTTCGCAGGTGATGGTGCTGGGAAAGGTGTCCTCTTCAATGATGGGAACGTTTGGTGCTCTTCTGGAAATAATCCTAATATTGTATCTTTTTTGCCGAGTAAACCTTGCGTAATATACCTAAGTGCGAGTTGATGGGGACCATTCCGGTCACCAATATCTTTATTGACCATTTCTAGGTTGCTCTTTGGACTGGGTCTGTGTTGTGTCGAATTGCATTATGGTACCGTTTTTGGTGATGACTGTAGAGGAGTGATGACGTCACAACAATTAAATGTGCGGAATTTAGGGATAGTTTTGCATATTCAGGAAGAACAATGTGAAAAATGTCCACCTGCTAAAAATGAACCCGTTAGTGCAAATTGGTGGGGCGTCAGAGACGTAACCTCCATTATGATCTAAGCCAGTTTTAGCAGGGATTTGTATGGAGTCATTTAGGCATAACGGTCCTTAAATCTCTATGATTTTTGGCAAGGGGGTTTTTTTCATCTTGTACTTTCTGAGTATGACAACCATTTCCACAACTAGCCCAAGTTAGGGTAGGCACTTCTCTTCTCTATTGAACCAAGTTTTGGCGCAATATGCTATTAGTTAATGAAACAAGTGGTAGCGTCGCAAAACAGTACAGTTTGGACACAATACTGACCCATTGCACGATTTCAATAATGCCAATAGAAGTTACTGTTTTGTTTAATTCTCAATCTCTGTGACAAGCAGACCTGCTTTCTCTACCTTGGGCTAGTCGTCCTGCCCGAAAATTGACTTGCAAGAATATTAAGTCAATTATCGTGCCATTTTTTTGTATTCTTAACACACAACTCGACAGAGAACCCACGTTGTCATGTTGGAGTACATGCTCCAGTCTGTAATTTTCTTTATATTATCTTTCTACGAGTTGTATAGAGATACTCGCTGTTTACAACCATTGTTTTTGTTATTCAGTTACGTAACGAGCAAAACAAAAGCATCGTATTTCTCAAATTACAATGTGCTTCTGGTTACACATTAATATCAATGATGACGTCGGTGCGAGTATCGCTATTGTGAGAAAACCCTCTAGTAAAACATTCCTTAACATTTTTTAAGCTACTTGATGATAGCGTCCTTGGTAGGTCTGTACAGCGTTCCATACTTTAAGCGTATGCGACCTGTGGTTCGCGAAACTACCACTACAAAGGTGAGTTAAGTTACCAATAAGTTGCTCTTTATCGGTTTACATGGCACGTCTCAAAGCTTCATTTTGACATCGGCGTAATTTTTCACGATACAAATATACGACATGATAAAGATTCGCCACTAGAAAAGTTTCATGAAGCTGAGGTTCTCGTAGCTTGGATACCGGGTGCATTTAGCGTTGCGTGAAGCGGAAGAGGTGTCTCCCGTTTCGCGCTTGGCTTAATAACCAAGTTTCATTATCAGGGTGGGATATTTAGCAGTTTCTGAATGAGGCTGTAGAGGACGTGACGAATTTTGCCAATCGAGGAGGATGTTGTAGGCCGAGAAGGATAACAGCCTCGTACGAAACCAGAATAGGCCATATCCGAGTTCCCCGGGCCTCTGTTTCAAAACGAGGGTAGGTGCTCAGCTTTTGATATGAGCTCCGGCCGTGTGGGCCTTTGGCTCGTGTGCGCCTTTACCTTTCACCTCTTCTTTTTTTTTTTTTCAATTTAGGTTATCGCCAATTGCATCGTTCTCCTAATACTCAGTTCAGCTTTACCCGTTCTGTCTAGGACTCTTGGTAAGTCATTAGTAAACGTGAACAGACGTAATAATCCATGCTCTTGTCTCCAGTCTCTGTTGGGAAGGGTTAATCCAACGAAGCCTTGCCTTCGGACTGGCACGATAACTGGGCAAATAAAAAACTTACGACTATTATTATGAAGTGGCAGGTTTACTCATAAATTAAGAAATTAAACGGCGACTTAGTGTATGTCCCACAGCTTTTCTGGTTTGTTCGTCCTACTAAAACAGTTACCTCTCGTCCAACCTTTGTCCTTTCTTGAATGAGACATTATTGATTGCAGTCCTGCCCACCTCCATTTAATATTTTCTGGCACCCATTCGTCTACCGTAATTCAGTAGACGTGTGGAGGGCGAAGAACACGTCAAGAAACCACAGTTAAGCTGATAGAGAGGCTGAGAGGGTCCTTGCTCTTCGTGATTGTACGGAAAAAGTACAGTAGTGTATGGTATTGGAGGTCAGGTTGTTTATTTCGTGATGCACGAATCTTATATTTCAGGAATTACCAAGTTTGACTTGTTGGGCGAGTTCGGTCGGCTTGACTGGCTTGGCAACTTTCGCGTGGTTATCCTGTATAACTTAGTGTTTGAAGTCTCAACTGCTTTCTGTTTGGTAAACAAGTTCACTGCTTCTGTCAGAAACGCTTTATATGAGCAGGTACACGTTCCAACGATGCAGTTCTTTAGGCGACTCAGACCCAAGGCGAAGGCTTCTGTGTGAGTGTTCGGTTACCTAAAGGACGGTAAAGGGAACAAGGCTATTTTGAGGTGTAAAGATGACTTCCGGTCAATTACATGCAACTTTAGAGGTTGAGCTGTCTGGGTAACCCAAATGTGGCCTCACTTATCAAGTTGACTATTCGAAACTAAACATTGTGCTGCGTTTGTTTCGATTAACTGGATACCTTGTCTTAAGTCTGTTGTTCATGGAGATATAAAAAAGGAAGCTGAGTCGATAGTCAATGGAAATATATTGATTACGGTATAAACTGAACCAGTTCTTCGTATGAAAGACACATTGCAATGACGTTAAAGCTTTTTAGATTATTGTGGCTAAGATACTGTCAAGGAGTTACTTCTTGCCCCGATCCCTCTCGTGTCTGTAGAGGCCTGGTTGGGAAGAAAGAAGTACAGTATGGTGAGGTAATGTAACGCAACATTACACAAAGAAGAACCTGGCCTTTCCCAAAGACGTTCTTAGGGGTTCGCTACGCGTCACGTTTGTCACGCGGGGCAGGAGCGCGTGACTAACCCCTAAGAACGTCTGTGGGGGAGGCTAGAAAGAACCTTGGCGTCTTCCATTTAAGTGATGCATAGATGCTTTGCATCAATAGCGCGTATGCTGGTATGACCAGAATTATTTTGCAGGGACTAAGCTGCGATAGAAACTAAAGGAGGCAGTGGGGTTTCATTTACTGCCTACAAATATAGTGTTACATTTATTTATGGATATTCCTTTATCTTAATATATTAGCAGAAGAAATCCTTTTACTGTTAACCCTTTAAGCCTTAAGTATCGTCAAAATGAAATTTCTCCTTTAATATATTGTTACTTTATAAAACAGATTGGTCACAAGAATCAAGACATGATCGCATAACATGAATCTTATTGATGCTTCAAATGCTCCCTATTACTTTTGTTGAAAACGTATAATTACAGCAAGTGAGAATTTAAATTTTGACACTAGGGTTTAATCGGCTAAGAACAATTTTCAGATCCGCTCGCGTTTTTCTGCGCCTGTTTCCGTTTTGCTGGCGTAGTCAATCGATGAAAAGCGATTATCGGTAACCATGCGATCAATTCATGTTAATCGGTGGGTGTTAGTTAATTGATATCGATTGTTATTGGCCAATTTGTGATAAACAGAATAACTTCATTTTAAAGTTTCATCGATTTTCTATCGATAAAAATGGTATATCGCAGGGTAATTGATCTCATACCCTGCGAGGGCAGGAGAGAAACCTCTGATCGCAGGGTAATTGATCTCATGGAGAGATCATCGAGAAAGGTAATCCAACTAGTAAACAACGGATAAGTAAACGACGATAATCAGCAAAAAAGCAGTCATGGGTTGAGTAACAAAGTTTTCTCTCATCGATTGGTCATCGATTTCCGATATCAATCTATTAACGGAAGTCGATTGATAATGATTAGAAAGCATTGACTACTCTCCTACGCAGACGTTCTCAGGGGTTCGTTACGCGTTCCTGCAGGAACGCTTGGAAGGCTTAGCATTAACTGACCACACCAATTTTTGTTATGAAAAAGTGATTATTCTTGCATTTCTGATTTTGAACTCCTGGACGTTCAAATTGCTTGACGACATGAAAATCATGTTAACAGTTTTGACATTCGAAGCTGGTAGTGAAAAGTGCCCTTATATAGTTTTTTAGTAAAATAATGTGTAGTTGCAAAACAGATCGACATCATAGTTTATGTATCCATTCTTTACTCTTCAAAGGCTGTTAATTTATAAAGTAGACATCCTACTTTAATGCGGAGTTCTCCACATATGTAACAATTATTATAATTATCTTATAATAAGTGTTAAATTATTTTCATATTTATATGACTAGTTATATAAATAGTGCATATCTTTCATACTTAACACTTTGTCATCCGTTCACCATTGCAACTGTTCTCATTCGTATCCTAGTGCGTCGTATAGTTCGACATCTAGTACGTCATCTAGTACTTCATTTAAGTACGTTAAGTTATTGTTGTTTTGTACAAGACTCAGTGAAAATCAGTGGCACATTTTGTAAACTACAAATTTCTCCTGTAGCTGAATTTGTGGAACAAAAGGACATGTCACAAATAAAGTTAATCATTGTTATTTGATTCCTACATCAATGCTGTAGTAGTGGGGTTTACAGATTGTTACATACTGCGCTTAAAAAACAACACTCCTAACCAAGTCTGTGATCAATTTCTACCCTTAACTTCCCCACGACCCTATGTTTTGGCTGCTGAGCGCGAATAGTGGTTTTTTATTAAGGTTTAAAAATCCAGTGCTTCTAGGGACTTGATAAAAGACGAGTTATGGGTGTTTTAAACAGTTTTAACAGTTTCACCGGAGTATTTCATTTCTTTGGTTTTGCTAAATTATGTATTCTTTTTAAACGCGTTGATTATCAATGTTAAACAAAAGCAGCGAAAATAACAAAGGTTATCAAGTAAAGGTTATTCGACTTAGTTATTTTGTGAGGATGACATCCAACTTTGAAGCTCTCTGGTATCCCCACCTTTACTTTGATCGTAAGTCTAACATGAAGTATGGATAACATATAGATCAATCTACATTATAGCATAAAATTTTTGGCGATCGGAGTTAATGTCACGTGGTTATAGTGCCACGCCTCTTTGGGTTCTGAGTCGAAATTCTGCTGTTGACGTTATTTTTTCGATGAATTTCACCAATTACAACAGCCACTGAATCTGATTAAATCCATGCATTCAATTGGACAATATGCCCACTGAATATTTATTGAGTTAACAGCAAGCAGCCCATGAAGAAAGCACGAGCACTGATGCAAGGTAGGCCGGCTGTCTGCGTGCGACAAACGCAGACTGTAGACTTGCGGACTGGCAGGTCAACGAGGTAAACATTGTTGCGAAATGCTCTAACAGATTCCCAATCCGTTAACCCTTTAAAACCTAAGATCAAAATTTGGATTCTTATTTGTTGCCCCTATTAATTTCCCACAAAAGTAGTGGGGAGAAGTTGATAAAATATCAAGCACAATCATGTTGTGTGATCACGTCCGTCAATCTCATGACCACTCTGTTTTACAAAGCACTGATATCACAAGGAGAAATTTGATGCTGATCACTCTTAGGGCTTAAAAGGTTAACTAGACTTTTAGAAGACTTAAAGTTTAGGGATAGAGAATCTTTTAAAGCATTTCACAACAATTAATGTTTCCCTCGTTTACCTGCAAGTCTGGGTTTATCACACACCGGTGGAGATGTAAGCAACTTTTTGCTTCGATGACTCCGTATACATGTAAACCTTGTGGATGGATCGTTAGTTAACGTCATAGCGGCCCCAGGGGGATACTCTTCGGATTTTTAGTGACGGGGATGATCGAATGGGGGCAAAAATCAACCCAATGCTTAGGGCTTCCAATAAAACCCATAAAAACTCCTCGACCAAAAATTAACCCCCCAAAACTCCTATGCCAAATTTCCAAGCGTTTTAAAATTTTCCAGAAAGTATTAAATAATAAAACACGAAAACTAAATTAGAATAGAATGGTTGTTTGCGGCCAGGATACGTGGGCACTAGCACGAATCTTCAGATTGTTTTGAATACCGAAAAACACGACTGTTAAATTTTCCTAGCCAAAAAATCCAAGAATCGAAAAATACTCCTCCGATCATATCTGTCACTTGAAATCCGGAGTAACTTTCCCCCCGCCTGCAACATAGGCATAGCAATGACGTACGAGACACATGGGCCATCGGGACCTCAGGTGCGACAGGAGCCACAAGGGACACAGGATCCACAGAGGACACAAGGAGACACAGCGGACACAGGGGACACCGGGGCCACAGGGGACACAAGGGATACAAGCGACGCAGGGGACAAAGGGGACACAGGACCCACAAGGGACATAGTGGACACAGGGGACAAAGGAGATACAAGCGACACAAGGAACACAGGGGACACAGAGGAAAGAGGGGCCACAAAGGACACAGGGGACATACGTTTAAGGACAATTGGACGATCCTTGTTTGTATTTTCAAGCTTTACACTGTTAAAATACATTTGTTGCTGATGTCAACAAATTCTTTGTTTTCTTTTTTTGGTGTGGCATTCGCGGTAATTTCCCTCATTTTGAAATTTTATTCCCTCTCTTACGTTAATTACCTTTACTGGGAAGCAAATTTATCTTCAAATCGCGTTAATTTAAGTCGCGTTTATTTCAAATACCTTAATTAACACGAGCGTTAGCTCCGGTTCAAACGTCGAATTTCACATGTGCCGAACTTAACGCGAGAGTTAAATACATGTGAATTGCGACGTTCGAATCAATTAAATTCGACTGTTTAAATTAAATGCGACGTTTGCCGTATCTGCGACTGAAACAGTCGAAGATTCGACTTAGGTTCGACTTTTGATTCAAACGTCGCATTTCACATGTGCCGAACTTAATGAATGAATTTTAGTAAATTATTATTATATTACTGAGAATATTGACAGCGAAGAGAGTTAAATTCGACACAGTTCAGTGAGGTAAATTTGACGTTTGAATCAAATGCCGTATTTGACTATTTTAGTCGACTAAAATAGCAATTAAATTCGGCACGTGAAATTCGACGTTTGAACTGGGCCTTAATTTACAATGATAGGGTAGAACGTTTCTTTTTTCCAGGTAAGCGAGCATACAGTTACAAAGGGATATTCATACTCCATTTCTAGTTTACACACTGCACATTTTCTTTCTTCAGGTTTTTTTTAAGGTCAATATCGGCCCGTTTCTATTGCGAGTTTGTGGTTGCTTAATGGCAATTTTGTTAACATTATTCTGTGGCGGGTATTGGTAACCTGGCGAAGGTAATCCTCACATTTGTAATTTTCTATTGTTTTAAATTTTCGGTATGTTGTCATTTTGTTATTTTGGTCAGTATTCTTCTTACGTCGTTATATATTTCACTCATTCAGTGTCGGAGTTCTATATCCTTAAGCCTTTGCCTTATTGTATCTACAATTCCTTTTGAGCCCATATCATGTCCTTTTATCCAAAATTCTTCCAGTCCTATCAGATCTAATGTGCTTCTTTTCAATGTTGATTTTAAGTTTAAGTACACAAGTAAATGAAGTTCAGCGATGTTTTAGAGCAGAAAATATGACATCTGGACCATTAAGAGTAATTTTATGTTGGCAGTCATCTTAGGTTTTATGAATGGTGTCCGCCCACCTGTTTAACGCCAAAAAGCGCTTAACCCTATAAATCGGTAAAAAACGTTTTTAACCCTAAACAGCGCTTAACCCTAATCCGTTAAAAAAGTGCTTCACCCTAATCAGTAAAATGAGTAAAATGATGTTTAGTAATACTTTCCATAGAAATCATACTTTTCTAGACTGTTAAAAAATCGACTTTGATCAGTCATCGTGGGATGTGCGAAAGTAGCATAGAGTACATAGTCGCCAAATTAGATTTTTCCAATTCTAAGGGGTCAGGCAGTGATTTTTTGAAAATAATTGTCTACTGCCTGCTTATCTGCCAAATAGCCTAGGAATGATGTTTCGTGGAAGTTTAGAGAAAAATAGGCCTTCCACAATATAACTATCGATTATGTAGGCTCTCTAAATTGGATTTTTGCGAAGGGGTTTATATAATTGTTTTGGTCAAAACGTTTTTCATATAATAAATTTCGTTATCCCTTTTTTGGCAAAATAAGCCAAGAAATAATGATTACTGATGTTGACAAGGTGAGTATACACTATGTTAAGTTTATAGATAAGTCCCTGATTAAAGTCGATTGAGAAGTTGGAACAGAGAAAAATGTCGAAATTTGTTGTCATTCCCAGGGTCTTCTCGTTCTGCCTCGATAGCTAAGTTGCCGCGCCAAGCAACACGCGCCATGTTTGTGCTGCATGAAGGTGAATCCTTTGCACATTGGACTAATTAATTACACTACAGAAATGGTAAGAAGGGTAAAATGATTTGTTGTAGTGCGTGTTTTGATAGCATTCTTTTGGATGTTTTGGGACAAACTATCTAATTTGTCTTCACCATGTTTAGTTTTGCGACAAGAGTCAGAAAGTTTGCGTGTGATTGATTAGACCACGTTAATTGGCACCTTAACACTCCATCCGTTGAGTACGGGATCGAACGGAAGGCCACAGACATCAGGTAGGTAGATTTATAAGATAATTTTAAGATTGCGAGAATTAAACTTTGTGAGGCTTTGAATTCTTCCCCATCCGAACTTCTGGCCTCTAGTTTAATTATGCGTCAGTCAATTGAAACCCCGGCCTCCCGACCCCCGCGGCATAGCGGGAGATTGCGGGAATATCGAAGGTGACTCGACCCAGTTATTTTGTGAGGGTACCATCCTACTTTGAAGCTCTCTGGTATCCCCACCTTTACTTTGATCGTACGTCTTACATATAGCATGGATAACATATAGATCAATCTACAATATAGCATAAAATTTTTGGCGATCGAAGTAAATGTCACGTGGTTATAGTGCCATGCCTTTTGGGGTCTGAGTCGAAATTCTGCTGTTGCCGGCATTTTTACGTGAAAATTTCTCGCCTACTTATAGTTCGCGTTAGTGCCTTGTGTTGAACAGAGTTTCACCAAAATCGCAAAGACCCAATGTGAGAAATTCAGCAGTTTCCAAATTTAGGTCATAATTTATGTGAAAATGATAAGCAAACTTTAAACAATTATGTCTAATAAACTATGAGATTTATCCCTTTATTTTGGGGATCTTTATAACAGATGGGTCCTTGCAAGTCAGCAAAAAACTTTAGTGCCTTGTAAACACGCACGACTTCGAGCAATGCAAACATATAAAGATTATAGTTTTAGCTATTTGTTGACGTTTGTCAGCGTTTAAGAGTCCTTCTCACGAAAAAAGCATTTTCTTCAAAGCTCATAGTTTTTTTTTTCCTTCAAATTTTTTCAGGGCCACAATTGATTACCTTACTACCCGGATTCTGAATTTCATTGAAAAACTGTGACATTATCTTTTATAAGCCCAAACTTAAGTAAACATTGAAGATTTTTAGCGTTTTGGCTGAGTTTGTGCTTTGGGAGTTTTCTATTGTTTCTAGTCTGTCATTATACAGCATTCTTGTTTAGCTCGCGTGCAATGACCACACTTGGCTAACTTCCGATGCTCACCAAGATATGATAATTTTGGTACGGTGAGACAGGAGATCGCGTGATAAAAATAGGTTTAAGTCACGATTTTTAATTGTGCCTTTGTAAAAAAATGAAGAAATGCTACACAATCTCTCCTCCGTGAACTTCCTCTCTCACCCGAATAGTATTCAATAGCCGACCATTTTCTTTTTAGAGTTTTTAATTCTCGGCATGATGTACACTCAGCTCAATGGAGATGTTACGTGACGGGAATCCCTTCTATTTTCTCATACTAAATTATCATATCTCAGTGAGCATTCGGAAAGGAAACATACAAACCATTTATCATTTATCGTCTCGAGGATGTATCTCCATTTTGTAACAATTCAAACAGTAATGAATAATAAGTGTCTCTCACACAGGCCACCTTAGAAATCCCACTGCTTTATTTTCAATGCACAGGTACCCTTTACACTAGTGGTGGATCCAGGGGAGGGCACCAAGTACCCCCTTATTTTTAGACTCCAGTGAGGTCCAAAAGGCGGAAAAAATTTTTTTACGACCGCCCCCAGTTCCTCCCCCTCTCCACCCCACTGATTGTAAGAGTCCCAATTTTAAGACCCCTGCTTGTAAGAGTCCTGGTTGTAAGAGTCCTGATTGTAAGACCCATGGTTGTAAGTGTCCTGGTTGTAAGACCCCTGGTTGTAAGAGTCCTGGTGGTAAGACCCCTGGTTGTAAGAGTCCTGGTTAAAAGAGTTCTGATTGTAAGACCCATGATTGTAAGACTCCTGGTTGTAAGACCCCTGGTTGTAAAAGTCCTGGTTGTAAGACCCCCGGTTGTACGAGTCCTGGTTGTAAGACCCCTGCTTGTTAGACCCCGCTTGTAAGACCTCTGGTTGTAAGAGTGCTGGTTGTAACAGTCCTGATTGTAGGACCCCTGGTTGCAAGACCCCTGGTTGTAAGACTCCTGGTTGTAAGACCCGTGGTTGTAAGACCCCTGGTTGTAAGACTCCTGGATGTAAGACGCCTGGTTGTAAGAGTCCTGCTTGTAAGACCCCTTGTTCTAAGTGCCCTGATATTAAGAGTCCTGATTGTAAAACCCCTGCTTGTAAGACCCCTGCTTGTAAGACCGCTCTTACTAAGAGTCCTGTGTGTAAGATTCTCAATTGTAAGACCCCTTGTTGTAAGAGTCCTGGTTTTAAGTCCCCTAGTTGTAACAGTCCTGGTTGTAAGACCCCTGGTTGTAAGACCCCTAGTTGTAAGATCCCTTGTTGTAAGAGACCTAATTGTAATACCCCTGGTTGTAAGAGTACTGGTTGTAAGAACCCTGGTTGTAAAAGTCCTAATGGTAAAACCTCTGGTTGTAAGAGTCCTAGTTGTAAGACCCCTGGTTGTGAGAGTCCGGGTTGTAAGAGTCCCTGTTGTAAGACCCCTGGTTGTAAGAGTCCTGGTTATAAGAGTCCTGGTTGTAAGAGTCCTGGTTGTAAAAGTTCTAATGGTAAAACCTCTGGTTGTAAGAGTCCTGGTTGTAAGTCCCCTGGTTGTAAGAGTCCTGATTGTAAGACCCATGGTTGTAAGATCCCTGGTTGTAAGAATCCTGGTTGTAAGAGTCCTGATTGTAAAACCCTTGTTTGTGAGAGTCCTGATTGTAAGAGTCCCTATTGTAAGACCCCTGGTTGTCAGACCCATGGTTGTAAGACCTCTGCTTGTAAGATCCCTGGTTGTAAAAGTCCGGGTTTTAAGACCCCTGGTTGTGGAGTCCTGTTTGTAAGTCCCCTTTATGTAAGAGTCCTGGTTGTAAGAGTCCCGGTTGTAAGAGTCCTGATTGTAAAACCCTTGGTTCTGAGAGTCCAGGTTGTAAGAGTCCCTATTGTAAGACACCTAGTTGTAAGACCCCTGGTTGTGAGAGTCCTGGTTCTAAGAGTCCTGATTGTAAGACCCCTGCTTGGTAGACCCCTGGTTGTAAGACCCGTGCTTGTAAGACACCTGGCTGTAAGAGTCCTGGTTGTATGAGTTCCGATTGTAAGACTCCTTGTTGTAAGAGTCCTGGTTCTAAGAGTTCTGATTATAAAACCCCTGGTTGTAAGACGCCTAGTTGTAAGAGTCCTGGTTTTAAGACCCCTTATTGTAAGACCCCTGGTCGTAAGAACCCTGGTTGGAAGAGTCCTGATTGTAAGACCCGTGGTTGTAAGATTCCTGGTTGTAAGAGTCCTGGTTGTAAGACCCCTGGTTGTGAGACCCCTGGTTGTAAGAGTCCTGATTGTAAAACCCCTGGTTGTGAGAGTCCTGGTTGTAAGAGTCCCTATTGTAAGACCCCTGGTTGTAAGAGTCCTGGTGTTAAGACCCCTGGTTGTAAGACCCCTGGTTACGAGAGTTGTGGTTGTAAGTCTCCTGGTTGTATGAGTTCTGTTTGTAAGACACCTGGTTGTAAGAGTGCTGATTGTAATACCCCTGGTTGTTAGAGTCCTGGTTGTTAGAGTCCTGGTTGTAACAACTGTGGTTCTAAGTCGTTATGGTAAAACCGATGGTTCTAAGAGACTTGGATGTAGGACCCCTGGTTTTAAGAGTCCTGGTTTAAGAGTCCTTATCGTAAGACTTCTGGCTTTATGACCCCTGGTTGTAAGAGACCTAGTTGCAAGAGTCCTGATTGTAAGACCCCTGGTTGTCAGACCCTGGTTGTAAGAGTCCTGGTTGTAAGACCCCTGGTTGTAAGTTCCATGGTTGTAAGACCCCTGGTTGTATGAATCCTGGTTGTAAGAGTCCTGATTGTAAGGCCCCTGCTTGTAAGAGTTCTGGTTGCAAGAGTCCTGATTGTAAGAGTCCTGGTTGTAAGATCCCTGGTTTTAAGAGTCCTGGTTCTGGGACCTCCGGTGGTAAGAGTCCTGGTTGTAAGAGTCCTGATTGTAAGACCCCTGGTCATAAGACCCCTTGTTGTTGTAAGACCCCATGTTGTAAGAGTCCTGTTTGAAGGAGTCCTGATTGTACGAACCCTAGTTGTAAGAGTCCTGGTTGTAAGACCCCTTGTTGTAAGAGTCCTGGTTGTTAGACCGCTTGTTGTGAGAGTCCTGATTGTAAGACTTCTAGTTGTAAGACCCCTGGTTGTAAGAATGTAACACTATGGAGGTGTGTTTCCTAGGTGGGGGAGCACATAACGCTAGGGAGATGTGTTTCCTAGGCAGCAGAACACAAATCACTAGGGATATGTGTTTCACAGGTGGGGGAACACATAACACTAGGGATGATGTGTTTCCTAGGTAGGGGAACACCTAACACTAGGGATATGTGTTGCCCAGGTGAGGGAACACAAATCACTAGGGATATGTGTTTCCCCGGGTGCGGAACACAAATCACTACGGATATGTGCTTGCCAGGTGGGGGGACACATAACAGTAGAGATATGTGTTTCCCAGGTGGGGGAAACCAAATCACTAGGGATAAGTGTTTCCCAGGAAAGGAAACGCATAACACTAGGGATATGTGTTTCCCAGGTAGGGAAACTCAAATAACTTGGGATATCTGTTTCCCAAGTAGGGGAACTCAAATCACTAGAGATATGTGTTTCCCAGGTGAGGGAACACATAACAGTAGGGATATGGGTTTCCCAGGTGGGGGAACTCAAATTACTAGGGATATGTGTTTTTTCCAGGTGGGGGAACACATAACACTAGGGACATGTGTTTCCCAGGATGGGGAACACATAACAATAGGGAGATGTGTTTCCTAGGCGGGGGAATACAAATCACTAGGGATATGGGTTTCCCGTGTGGGGGAACACATAACACTAGGGATTTGTGTTTGCCAGGTAGGGGAACTCCAATCACTAGGAATATGTGTTTCCCAGGTGGGGGAAACACATAACACTAGGCATATCTGTTTCCCAGGTAAAAGAACTCAAATCACTAGGGATATGTGTTTGCCAGGTGGGGGAACACAGATCATTAGGGATATGTGATTCCCAGGTGTTGGAACTCAAATCACTGGGGATATGTGTTTCCCAGGTGGGGGAAACACATAACACTAGGCATATCTGTTTCCCAGGTAAAAGAACTCAAATCACTAGGGATATGTGTTTGCCAGGTGGGGGAACACAGATCATTAGGGATATGTGATTCCCAGGTGTTGGAACTCAAATCACTGGGGATATGTGTTTCCCAGGTGGGCGACGTGGAATTTTTTTTCAAATGAATAATAAAGCAGCTAATGAATTTGGCTTTCGTAGGGTATAAAGAATTATGCAGATCTCTGAGGGTGTTATCTACCAAAGCCAAACGGTGGATAACACCCTCCTTGATCTGCATAATTCCTCATAACTTACTCAGCCTCAATCATTAATTTCTAATTGTGTGCCTCATTCTCATATAAGAAATGGGTTATACCGGTGCTTCATTTTTAGTTCGAGCATGTTACGAGAATGCTTAGAACTTGACCAAAATTAATTTAATATGAAGGATCAAACGTAATAAAGCAACAGCTAGATGACCGGAAGTTTGCTCATGAGCTGATGTATTACACTGTAAAGAAAACTATCTGCATGTAAGCCGTGAAAACAAAAAAGTGTTTAGCCCACCATAGACAAAAGATGGTCAATGCAAACAATAATACCTGTTATGAAGACCAGTAACAGTGAAATATCTGGTAGCTTATTAATTGCTCAACAGAGAAGCTGACATAAATTTTGATATTTATATCTTGATATTTGTATTTTTCCCCTGGAAAAAAAAAACAAAAAAACACTGTAAACAACCCCCCAACTCCCTCAGAAATTGCCTCCTTTTGGACTCCCTCCCCCCGGAATTTCTGTTGCCCTTCATGGGGGATTATGGATGTTTTCTGGAACTACACAGGGAGGGAGGGAGGTAGGGAGGCCATAGAGGAAAAAAAGAATTTTAAAATTCTCCAGCAAAACAACCTTCTTACAGGACAGAAATACAAATGCAAACTACAACTGTCTCCCTTCAGAGTGCTCATATTGGCTACTGATTCACATACATTCATTTTTTGTAAACATTATTTCTCCAGAATAACATTCATGTTTAACATCTTTTGTCTTTTTTGTCGGGATAAAATGTTGGTAAAGGGAAATGATACATGTCCAGTTGAATAATGCATCAGATTTCAACAAGTCCATATGAAAAAGTTTGACAGGGACAGAATGGAACTACAAAGTAATAACCTGTCAACTTCTGGTAGGTTTAAGCCATAAAACTCCAATGAGGGTTGGCCCAAATAAAAGAAATTTGGGGACCACATGAGGCAAAGAGAACTTTTGGCCTTGGTATGATTCGCACCCACGTACGACCTTCAAGTTAGATCTGCTGTTGCTCTACTGATTATGCTGTGAACCCTGCATAGAACAAGTCGTGGGTAATTTGTGTGGCGGATCGCGTAGAGGGAGGAACGTTTAACCCTTTAAACCCTAAGATCAAAATTTGGATTCTCTTTTGTTGCCCCTATTCATTTCCTACAGATGTATTGGGGAGAAGTTGATAAAATATTAAGCAAATTTATCTTGTGTGATCATGTAATTCTCATGACCAATCTGTTTTACAAAGCATTGATATTAGAAGGAGAAATTCCATGCTGATCACTCTTAGGGCTTAAAGGATTAAATGGACATATCTATTGCCATAGCACTGTGTAGCAAATGATGAAAGAGCAAATCTGCAGCTCTTTGGAGCTAAGAAAAATCCTATAAACTCCAAACAGTGTTACCACTAACGTTATGTATGTACCCAACCTTAATAAAAAAGAATACTACGATGTATATTTCAAAGTTTTGTTACCCTTGCTTTCAGAGCTACTGTTGCTGCCTAACTAAGACAGAATTGATGTATAAGCTGCTAACTGTCCATGGTTACATTCTTAGTAGGAGTGTATTTCATTCTCGGCTTCAACAGGTGAGTGCTTTAAGTTTGCAAGTCTTCCGCTTCCTAGATTTCTGCCATTTTTTCTTCCCCTTTTCTGTTCCGTTAAAGAGCACATCAACTTTTATTACCCCAATCTAAAATTATCTACGCAGACTGTGGAAATCCTGGTTTCTTTGTGAACTGATTTTTTGTGGAAATTCGACGGAGTGTATAGCCGTTGAAACGTATTTTGCGTAAACCGGTGACACTCAAGCCGATAACACAATAAATCAGGGAACAGAGAAACAGGGATACCAATCTAAAATTATCAACGCAGACAACAGGAATCCTGGTTTCTTTAGGAACTGGTTTTTTTGTTGAAATTCGACCGAGTGTACAGCTGTTGAAACGTATTTTGCGTAAACTGGTGACACTCAAGCCGATAACACAATAAATCAGGGAACGGAGAAACGTAGGGATACCACTCTAATTTGGGAAACCATTTCATTAAGATACTTACCAAAGCAGAAACATTTTAGTTACCCTTAATCTTGACAGGTAATGGTTGAGCGCATTTTCTTCCTAGATTTCTAACTTTTTCCTTTTTTATCTCTAATATTGTTGTTTTAGATCGTCCACAACATTAACACTGGACTTTCTAGCTAATAGGCTTTGACTTTTATTCAGCCTTTCAGGGTCAAATGTGCATAATTCTTACTTAAAATTGTTGTGTAGAGATAAAAATCCTGAACCTGGACTGACAGTACATTGCTGCTTTTGGTTGAACTGTTGTATCCTCGAGTTTTAAAGTTTGGCTGGTGAGTATATCACATTATGAATTTCTTTTTAATTTTCCTTTTTAATATCTTAAGTCAGTGGTAAATACCCGCTGACAATTTGCCATTCCCTGTGTACATATATCCCGTCTGGGAGATTTGCATAGATTTAAATTTAGAAAGATCATAAATTGAAGCTTATGTCATTTCCATTTTAGCATTTATTAAGGTATCAATGTACTGTTTACCAAACTATTATTAGCATTGAACATTTGACTTTAGGTAGTTCATGAAGTTTGCTTCCTAGTTTTTTTTGTTTAGAGAAAGATTTAATTATATAAGTTAACAAAATCGTGCCGTAGCCAGACCAAACGGCCAACCGAGGCAGGCGGGAGTTGCTAGGGGGGTTCGGGGGTATGCCCCCCCCCCCCCCCCCGAGAAATTTTGAACTTTAGTCTCTCGGAAATGCGATTTGCAGCGTTTTCTGGGCCTTTCGGTAACTTTTTTTCGAGTTAATTTAAGTGGAATTTAAAAAGCAATAATCAGAAACAAGCTACATAATCTGGGTGACCGTTAACCTCGCCAATGGTTTTGATCAGTATTTGTTCAAAAAAAATTTGAGTTAACGTACGTAGCCCCTTGAGATCGATGATATGGTAATTTTTTCATAGTATATTGACTGAATTGCTGAATTCTTTGTAATATCATGATGCGTTAAAAATATCTGATGATCGCTTATGTAAAATAAAAATGATCGGCGAAATTCGTCAAAATTTTACCGAGGCGAGTGCCTCGGTTGGCCTCATACTAGCTACGGCGCTGATTCTTGTTTGCTAGGGCTGTAGTCGTGTTCTAGTTTTATTAATAGGCCCTATTTTATGTTGTAAACTTGTTTATTCGCAAAAGGTTTTTATGATTGATGGCTTGTTGAATATGTTCTGTACAAAGCAAACGTTAGTTGCACAGTAAACAATGCTAATGGTGACAAAATAAAGTTAAATTATTCTGTTTTCGGTTTAAGCAGAGATAATTAATCAAACACATTATTTTTTTCTTTCAATTTATTTTCAAACAATGTTTATAGAAGAAACAAGGCGAGAACTCCAGGCTCACAGACTCCAGTTATTACGATCGGTCTTGTAAGGAACATTTTGAATTATTGCTCATCAGTTACTTCTGCGTGCAGCTCTGAGAAGGTATGTTTACACTTGTTTTCCTGGCCTTGTTTACAATGAATGTCAGGTTACTTGGCTTATCTTACAAATGTACCCTTCTGTGAGTGTACCGTAACAGCTACTGCAAGAGACTGCGGCCCTCAGGGTGGTGAAATGTACAAATAACATTAGATTTCAAACAAAAACCTGCCATGTATATAATAGAACATTTTTCTCTTAAAGAAAACAATCACTAGCCTGTATGCAGACGCCCCCCCTCCCTCAGAAAAAAATCGGGGAGGGGGACGTCTGTAGACAGACTAAACAATTGTCCTCTGCACTGTACCACTTGAGGAAGCATTGTACAATATCAGCCAGGACCCATAAAACTGTTATTCTTGCCTTAGAATTCTCCCTTTTTTGAGCTGTTTTGAAAAAAAAAAAGCTCATATGTCAGTAGTCTAAGCGTATATATCTTTGTGGGTTTGTGGCTTCGTCTGTTCGGATGTGTGTTGCTCAGGCCAATAAGGTTCGAGGAACTATGAGTTGATTACTAGGAACCAATGAGATTTTGGCCTCTTAAAGCATTATGAACCCGTTAACTAAGCATTAAAACGGCTTGGGAAAGCATTCAAAGCCGTGAGTAAAACCATTAGAAAAATTTACCTTATAGTGACCATTGGAAGTGTTAGCGAAACTGTTAAAAGCGTTAGTCCAGAGGTCGTTCAAAGCATGAGAAAAAGTCATTCGAAATTTCGTTTCAAAATGTCTAAATCGTACGCAAAGTTGTTAGGTTTGCGTTCTAGGATGTTTAATGACTTTAGCGAAGCCTTAGGCAGTTCTTTTTATTGTTCTGTTTTATGTCCTATGAAATTATCATCATAAGGTTATCGCTCTACACTCGTTAGATTTTCACCCAATCTGTACTTGATTAAAACCTGCAAAACCTACATTTTCTCACATGTTCATGCATCTGTCGTTCAGGTTAAATTCGAAAACTTAAACACAAGCATTTTAACCAAATTATATTGAAGTAAAATACAGCAAAAACTTGAGAAGTGTTTTGAATCAAAATGGGAACTCAAATCACTGGGGATATGTTTCCCAGGTGGGGGAACACAAATCACTATTGATATGTGTTTCCCAGGTAAAGGAATACATAACGCTAGGAATATGTGTTTCCCAGGTGGGGGAACACATAACACTAGGGATATGTGTTTCCCAGGTGGGGGAACACATAACAGTAGGAATATGTGTTTTCGAGGTGGGGGAACACGTATCACTAGAGCTGTGTTTCCCAGGTAGGTGAACACATAAAACTATTGATATAAGTTTCCCAGCTGAGGGACCAAAAATCACTAGGGCTATGTTTTTCCCAGATGGGGAACACATAAAACTAATGATATTTTCCCAGGTGGGTGAACACATAAAACTATTTATATGTGTTTCCCAACTGAGGGAATTAAAATCACTCAGGATATGTGTTTCCCAGGTGGGGGAACACATAAGACTAAGGGTATGTGTTTCCTACGTGGGGGAACACATAACACTAGAGATATGTGTTTCCCAGGTGAGGGAACACTAGCGATATGCGTTTCCCAGGTGGGGAAAACAAATCACTAGGGATATGTGTTTCCCTATGGTATAATTGGCTCCAAAGGAGACTGGGTCAGGTCATATCTTAGTCATAGTACACATACCTTTGTAGTAAAGGACTGTAAGTCAGGTGAGACATTTGTCATGAATAGTGTGCCCTAGGGGACCATTTTAGGCCCCTTATTATTTTTATTGTACATAAATGACTTGCCCAATTGTCTGCATTATCGTCAATTGAGAGTGTACACCAACGGGATGATGTACTAGCATTACCTTTGCTAATAGTTATATCAACGATATTAATGTGCGGCTTAATTATAATCTGAATAAGGTCTATGTTTTGCTTGTAGATAACAAGCTCACGCTAAACATGAAAAAAAAAACAGAGATTCTCTTCATTGGCTTAAGATCTAGACAGAGACTATCTAACGAATTGGAGATTCAATGATGCTCCGGTTAAACAGGTCTTGGTTTCTAAATTTCTTGGTGCAAAAATTGACTGCAACCCGAATCAGGAGGACCATATTCACATGATCTCTTAAAAAACTGCTTGTGACATTAGTTCAATTAAGCCTTTCTCACTGTCAGAAACGTTGTGAAACACTTCTCACTATATTTATCGCACTCTTTTATGGCCTCAGTTCAGTTACTGGTGCGCAGTTTGTAGAAATTGTTACTAGGGCCTCTCCCAGAACCTCCAGAAACTACAGAACCCCGTCACTCGACCAGCCTGTTTAGGTACTTCTTCAAATTACGATACTAGCCTGGATGAGCTATTTTAGTCACCCAATTGGCGTAAACTTGAGCTGCAACGTAAGGTTGATTTATGTATTCTCACGCATAAGGCTATTAATAATGAGACTACTGAGTTCAAAATTTATTAATCGTAATGACTTCAAAAGTAAATTGTACGATTTTTGCTTTTTAGAACGTGTCTTATATTGCACGATTGTAGCTTTTTAGAACGTGTATTATAGTTTTCCAGTCGCGTTTTTAGTATATGGCTTTTCAGTAGGTTTTTAGCTTTTTATATTTTGTGTCTTTATTACTAAGTTTTTACATATTTAGTGAGTTGTTTTTAAAATTGAATAATATTATAACATAGCTGTAATTATTACAGATTTTATTTATACACCTTTGTATTTTGATTGTATTTGATTTGTATTTGATTGATTGATGGACTTAACGCCATATAACTAAAGAAATACAGAAAACAAACTCACAGTGCTACTTTCCCATACTGAAACTTTCAAAAACAGTTTCAGTTATTCTTGGAGTGGTATTGTGGAACGGTTTACTGGTCGGGATCTTTTAATGCAAGCCTCATTACTAACAAGTACCAAGTCTAAATAAAGTTCTTACCTCAATTATTCCAAAAATATGGAAATACCCCCAACAATGACCACCCCTCAAACCCCCTGACCCTCCCCCCCCAAAAGAAACAAAGGAACAAAAAATAGAGTTCTTCAGGGGGCTTTATTATTTAGTTGTTTTGTTTCTTTTGTTGTACTGTGCCTCAGTACCTACAGGAAGGAACCAATATTTCTTTGTCTTGCAGGGAATTATGGCACGCGTTTACGAGACATTTGTGGTGCTAATATTGTTAGCAGTCCTTGTAACAAGCATTGTACAGGTAGGATATAACTTTCTGTTTTGTGATTTAAACTTGACAAAATATTTATTGCATTCGAGTGAACATGAATCCCTATGAAAGATAGAGGATTTGAGGAAAAATCACAAATTGTCTTAAAAATGAAATTTGTCATTTTTTAGAAACAAGCTTAGTCATCCCCGTCATCCCAGTCATCCCTAGTTATCCCAGTCATCCCTGTCATCCCTAGTCATCCGTACTCATGCCTAGTTATCCCAGTCATCCCTGGTCGTCCCTACTCAACCGCTCGCATACCTTGTTATCTCTACTCATCGCTTCTCATCCCAGTCATCCCTAGTCATCCTAGTCATCCCTAGTCATCCCAGTCATGCCTACTCATGCCTAGTCATCCTAGTCATCCCTAGTCAGCCGTAGTCATCCCTTGTCATCTCTACTCATCACTTGTCATCGCAGTCATCCCTTGTCATCCTAGTCATCCCTAGTCATCCCAGTCAACTCTAGTCATCCCTAGTCATCCCAGTCATTCCAGTCATTCCTAGTCATTTCTAGTCATCCCTAGTCATTTCTAGTAATCCCAGTTATCCCTGGGCATCCCTAGTCAACCCTACTCACCCCTAGTACTCTAGTCATCCGATTCATCTCTAGTCATCCCACTCATCCCTGTTATCCCTAGTCATCCCTGTCATCCCAGTCATCCCTAGTCCTCCCAGTCATCCCTAGTCGTCCCAGTCATCTCTAGTCATTCCTACTCATCCCTTGTCATCTCTGGTCATCGCTTGTCATCCCAGCCATCCCTAGTTATCCTAGTCATCCCTAGTCATCCCAGTCATCCCAGTCATCCCTAGTCATCCATGTCATCCCTGCCATCCCTGTCATCCCTAGTCATCCCAGTCACCCCTAGTCATCCCTAGTCATCCCTAGTCATCCCTACTCATCCCTAGTCATCCCTAGTCATCCCAGTCATCCCTAGTCATCCCTAGTCAGCCCTACTCATCCCTTGTCATCTCTAGTCATCGCTTGTCATCCCAGTCATCCCTAGTGATCCCAGTCATCTCTAGTCATCCCTGTCATCCCACTCATCCCTAGTCATCCCAGTCATCCCTAGTCATCCCTAAACATCCCTTGTCATCCCTTGTCCTTTAGTCATCGGTTGTCATCCCAGTCATCCCTAATCATCCCAGTCATCCCTTGTCATCCCAGTCATCCCTAGTCATCCCAGTCATGCCTAGTAATCCCAGTCATCCCTAGTCATCTCTAGTCATCTCTAGTCATCCTAGTCATCCCTAGTCAGCCGTAGTCATCCCTTGTCATCTCTAGTCATCGCTTGTAATCCCAGTCATCCCTTGTCATCCTAGTCATCCCTAGTCATCCCTACTAAATCCCAGTCAACGCTAGTCATCACTAGTCATCCCAGTCAACTCTAGTCATCCTTGTCATCCCAGTCCTCCCTAGTCATCCCAGTAATCCCTAGTCATCTTTAGTCATCCTTACTCATCCTTATTCATCCCAGTCATCTTTAGTCATCCGTAGTCATCCCAGTAATCCTTAGTCATCCCTAATCATTCCTAGTCATCCCTACTCATCCTTTGTCATCTCTAGTCATCGCTTGCCATCCATGCCATCCCTAGTCATCTTAGTCATCCTCTGTCATCCCAGTCATCCCTAGTTATAACAGTCATCCCTCTCATCCTTAGTCATCCGTACTCATCCCTATTCATCCCAGTCATCCTTGGTCGTCCCTAGTCAACCACTCGCATACCCTGCTATCTCTACTCATCGCTTCTCATCCCAGTCATCCCTAGTCCTCCTAGTCATCCCTAGTCATCCCAGTCATGCCTAGTCATGCCTAGTCATCCCTAGCCATCTCTAATCATCCTAGTAATCCGTAGTCGGCCGTAGTCATCCCTTGTCATCTCTAGTCATCGCTTGTCATCAGAGTCATCCCTTGTCATCCTAGTCATCCCTAGCCATCCCTAGTCATCCCAGTCAACTCTAGTCATCCCTAGTCATCCCAGTCATCCCAGTCATCCCTAGTCATTTCTAGTCATTTCTAGTCATCCCAGTTATCCCTAGGCATCCCTAGTCAGTCCTACTCACCCCTAGTACTCTAGTCATCCGATTAATCTCTAGTCATCCCACTCACCCCAGCCATCCCTAGTCATCCCAGTAATACCTGACATCCCTAGTCATCCGTAGTCATCCCTAGTTATCCCAGTCATCCCTGGTCGTCTCTAGTCAACCACTCGCATCTCTTGTTATCTCTACTCATCGCTTCTCATCCCAGTCATCCCTAGTCATCCTAGTCATGCCTAGTCATCCCTAGTCATCCCTAGTCATCCCAGTAATCCCTAGTCATCCCTAGTCGTCCCTAGTCATCCCTAGTGATCCCTACTTATCTCTAGTCATCACTAGTAAGCCGTAGTCATCCCTCGTCATCCCAGTCATCCCTAGTCATCCCTAGTCATCCCAGTCATCCGTAGTCATCCCTGTCATCCCAGTCATCCATACTCATCCCAGTCATCCCTAGTCATCCCTTGTAATCCCTTGTCCTTTCTAGTCATCGATTGCCATCCCAGTCATCCCCAGTCGTCCTTAGTCATCCCAGTCATCCCTAGTTATCCCTAGTCATCCCAGTCATTGCAGCCATCTCTAGTCATTCCAAGTCATCCCAGATATCCCTAGTCATCTTTAGTCATCCTAAGTCATCCCAGTCATTTCTAGTCATTCTTATTCATCCATAGTGAGCCTAGTCATCCTTAGTCATCCTTAGTCAATCCCACTCATCTGAGTCATCTCTAGTCATCCCAGTCACACCTAGTCATCCCCAGTTATCGCTCGTCATCTCAAGTCATCCCAGTCATCCCTAGTCATCCCTAGTCATCCCACTCATCCCTTCTCATCCCTAATATAGTTGAACCTCCGATAAGACGCCACAGCCATGGCTTATAATCCCACTCATCCCTAGTCATCCCTGTCATCCCAGTCATCCCTAGTCATCCCAGTCATCCCTAGTCATCCCTAGTCATCCGAAGTCATCCCTACTCATCCCAGTCATCCCTAGTTATCCCTAGTCAGCCCTACTCATCCCTTGTCCTTTCTAGTCATCAGTTGTCATCCCAGTTATCCCTAGTCATCCCAGTCATTCCTAGTCATCCCAGTCATCCCTAGTCATCCCTGTCATCCCAGTCATTCTTAGTCATCCCAGTAATCCCTAGTCATGCTTAGTCATCCCTACTCATCTTTAGTCATCCCAGTCATCCCTAGTCATCCCTAGTCATCCCAGTAATCCCTAGTAATCCCTATTCGTCCCTAGTCATCCCTAGTCATCCCTACCCATCCCTTGTCATCTTTAGTCATGGCTTGTCATTCCAGTTATCCCCAGTCATCTTAGTCATCCTCAGTCATCCCCGTCATCCCAGTCATCCCTAGTCATCCCTGTCATCCCTAGTCTTCTGTAGTTATCCCTAGTTATCTCAGTCATCCTTGGTCATCGCTAGTCAGCCACTCTCATCCCTTTTTATCTCTAGTCATCGCTTTACATACCAGTCATCGCCAGTCACCCCTACTCATCCCACTCATGCCTAGTTATCCCAGTCATCCCTAGTCATCCCTAGTAATATCTAGTCATCTTAGTCATCCGTAGTCAGCCGTAGTCATCCCTTGTCATCTCTAGTCATCGCTTTTAATCCCAGTCATCCCTTGTCATCCTTGTCATCCCTACTCATCCCTAGTCATCGCAGTCAACTCTAGTCATCCCTAGTCATCCCAGTCAACTTTAGTTATCCCTGTCATCCCAGTCATCCCTAGTCATCTCAGTAATCCCTAGTCATCCTTAGTCATCCCTACTCATCCTTAGTCATCCCAGTCATCCCTAGTCATCCCTAGTCATCCCAGTTATCCCTAGTCGTCCCTAGTCATCCTAGTCATCCCTACTCATCCCTTGTCATCTTTACTCATCGCTTTTCATCCCAGTCATTCCTAGTCATCTTAGTCATCCCCCAGACATCCCCGTCATCCCTGTCATCCCTAGTTAGCCCAGTCATCCCTGTCATCCCTAGTCATTGCTAGTCATCCCTAGTTATCCCAGTCATCCCTGGTCATCCCTAGTCAGCCACTCGCATCTTTTGTTACCTGTAGTCATTGCTTCTTATCCCAGTCATCCCTAGTTATCCTAGTCATCCCTAGTCATCCCAGTCATGCCTAGTCTTCCCAGTCATCCCTAGTTATCTCTAGTCATCCCTACTCATTCCTTGTCATGTCTTGTCATCGCTTGTCATCGCAATCATCCCTAGTCACATTATTCATTCCCAGTCATCCCCGTTATCCTAGTCATCCCTAGTCATTCCACTCATCCCTAGTCATCCCTAGTCATCCCTTGTCATCCCTTATCCTTTCTAGTCATCGGTTGTCATCCCAGTCATCCCTAGTCATCCATAGTCATCCCAGTCATCCCTAGTCATCCCTAGTCATCCCTAGTCATCCTTAGTCATCCCCGTCATCCCTCGTCATCCCTAGTCATCCGTAGTCATCTGTAGTCATCCCAGTCATCTCTAGTCATCCCTAGTCATCCCTAGTCATCCCAGTCATCCCTAGTAATCCGTAGTCATTTTAAGTCATCCCAGTTATCGCTAGTCATCCCTAGTCATCCCAGTCATCCCTAGTCGTCCCTAGTCATCCCAAGTTATCCCAGTCATCGCTAGTCATCCCTAGTTAAACCTAGTCATCCCTAGTCTTCCCTAGTCATCCCAGTCATCCCTAGTCATCCCTACTTATCCATGCATCCCAAGTCATCCCCGTCATCCCTAGTCATCCGTAGTCACCCCTAGTCATCCGTAGTCACCCCTAGTCATCCCTAGTCATCCCTAGTCATCCCTGGTCATCCCTAGTTATCCCAAGTCATCCCAGTCATCCCTAGTCATCCCAGTCATCCCTAGTAATCGTTAGTCATCCCTAGTCATACCTAGTCATCCCAGTTATCCCTAGTCATCCCTAGTCATCCCAGTCATCCCTTGTCATCCCTACTCATCCCAGTCATCCTTTATCACCCCTAGTCTTCCCTAGTCATTCCAGTTATCCTTAGTCATAGCTATCAATCCGTAGTTATCCCTAGTCATAGCTAGTAATCCGTAGTCATGCCTAGTCATCCCTTTTTGTCCCAAGTCATCCCAAGTAATGATTAGTCTTCCTTAGTCATCCCTAGTCATCCTAGTCATACTTAGTGATCCCTAGTCATACCTAGTTATCCCAGTTATCCTTAGTCATCTCTTGTCATCCCTAGTGATCTTAGTGATCGCTAGTCATCCCTAGTCATCTCTAGTCATCCCTAGTGATTCTTGTCATACCTAGTCATCCCCAGTTATCTTTAGTCATCCCTAGTCATCCCTAGTCATCCCAGTCATCCCTAGTCATCCCAAGTCATCCCAGTCATCCCTAGTCATCCCTAGTCATCCCTAGTCATCCCAGTCATCCCTAGTCATCCCTAGTGATCTTAGTCATCCCTAGTCATCCCTAGTCATCTTTAGTCATCCCTAGTCATCCCTAGTCATCCCAGTCATCCTTAGTCATCCCAAATCATCCCAGTCATCGCTAGTCATCCCTAGTCATCCCTAGTCGTCCCAGTCATTCTTAGTCATCCCTAGTCATCCCTAGTCATCCCAGTCATCCATAGTCATCCCAGTCATCCCTAGTCATCCCTAGTCATCCCTAGTCATTCCTAGTCATCCCAGTCATCCCTAGTCATCCCTCGTCGTCCCAAGTCAAACCAAGTCATGATTAGTCCCCCTTAGTCATCCCTAGTGACCCCAGTCATACGTAGTCATCCCTAGTCATGCCTTGTCATCCCAGTTATCCTTGCTCATCCCTTGTCATCTTTAGTCATCCCAGTCATCCCTAGTCAACCCTAGTCATCCCAAGTTATTCCAGTCAGCCCAGTCATCCTTAGTCATCCGAATTCATCCCTAGTCATTCAAGTCATCCCTAGTCATCCCTAGTCATCCCTAGTCATCCCAGTCATCTCTAGTCATCCCTAGTCATCCCTAGTCATCCCCAGTTATGTTTAGTCATCCCTAGTCATCCCAGTCATCCCTAGTCATCCCAAGTCATCCTACTCATCCCTAGTCATCGCTTTTCATCCCAGTCATCCCTAGTCACATTACTCATCCCCAGTAATCCCCGTCGTCATAGTCATCCCTAGTTATCCCCGTCAACCCTAGTCATCCCAGTCATCCCAGTCATCCCTAGTAATCCCTAGTCATCTTTAGTCATCCCAGTTATTGCAAGTCATCCCTAGTCATCCCAAGTCATCCCAGTCATCCCTAGTCATCCCTACTTATCGCTCTTCATCCCAGTCATCCCTAGTTATCCCTAGTCATCCCTAGTCATCCCAGTCATCCCTAGTCATCCCTAGTCATCCCTAGGCATCTCTAGTTATCCCTAGTCATCCCTAGTCATCCCAGGCATCCCTAGTCATCTTTAGTCATCCTAGTCATCCCTAGTCATCCCTACTCATCCCTAGTCATCCCAGTCATCCCTAGTAATACCTAGTCATTTTTAGTCATCCCAGTCATTGCTAGTCATCCCTACTCATCTTAGTCATCCCTAGTCATCCCTAGTCATCCCTGTCATCGCTAGTCATCCCTAGTTATCCCTAGTCATCCCTAGTCATCCCTTGTCATCCCAGTCATTCCTTGTCATCCCTACTTATCCCTAGTCATCGCTAGTCTTCCAAGTCATCCCTAGTCATCCCAAGTCATCCTTGTCATCCCTTGTCATCCCTAGTCACCCCTAGTCATGCCTAGTCATCCCTGGTCATCCCTAGTCATCCCACGTCATCCCAGTCATCCCAGTCATCCCTGGTCATCGTTAGTCATCTCTAGTAATCCCTAGGCATCCCTAGTCATACCTAGTCATCGCAGTCATCTTTAGTCATCCCTAGTCATCCCTGTCATCCCTTGTCATCTCTACTCATCCCAGTCATCCTTAATCATCCCTAGTCATCCCTAGTCATTCCAGTCATCCCTAGTCATAGCTAGTTATCCCTAGTTATCCCTAGTCATCCCAGTCATCCCTAGTCATCCCTTGTTGTCCCAGGTCATCCCACGTCATTATTAGTCCTCCTTAGTCATCCCTAGTCATCCCAGTCATACCTAGTCATCCCTAGTCATCCCTAGTCATCCCTAGTCATTCCAAGTCATCCCAGTCATCCCTAGTCATGCCTAGTTATCCCTAGTCATCCCTAGTCATCCCAGTCATCCCTAGTCATCCAACTTCATCGCTAGTCATCCAAGTCATCCCTAGTTATCCCTAGTCATCCCAGTCTTTGCAGCCATCTCTAGTCATTCCTAGTCATCCCAGATATCCCTAGTCATCTTTAGTCATCCTAAGTCATCCCAGTTATTTCTAGTCATTCTTATTCATCCATAGTGAGCCTCGTCATCCTTAGTCATCCTTAGTCAATCCCACTCATCTGAGTCATCTCTAGTCATCCCAGTCACACCTAGTCATCCCCAGTTATCGCTCGTCATCTGAAGTCATCCCAGTCATCCCTAGTCATCCCTAGTCATTCCTAGTCATCCCTAGTCATCCCAGTCATCGTTAGTCATCCCTAGTCATCCCTAGTGATCTTAGTCATCCCTACTCATCCCTAGTCATCTTTAGTCATCCTTAGTCATCCCAGTCATCCCTAGTCATCCCAAATCATCCAAGTCATCGCTAGTCATCCCTAGTCATCCCAGTCATTCTTAGTCATCCATAGTCATCCCAGTCATCCCTAGTCATTCCAGTCATCCCTACTCATCCGAATTCATCCCTAGTCATCCCAGTCATCCCTAGTCATCCCTAGTTCTCCCAGTCATCCCTAGTCATCCGTAGTCATCCCAGTTATTCCTAGTCATCTTTAGTCATCCCAGTCATCCCTAGTCATCCCTAGTCATCCCTAGTCATCCCAGTCATCCCTAGTAATCCCTAGTCATTTTTAGTCATCCCAGTCATCGCTAGTCATCCCTAGTCATCCCATTCATCCCTAGTCATCCTTAGTCATCCCAGTCATCGCTAGTCATCCCTAGTTATCCCTAGTCATCCCTAGTCATCCCTTGTCATTCCAGTCATCCCTAGTCATCCCTACTTATCCCTAGTCATCCCTACTCTTAAAAGTCATCCCTAGTCCACCCAAGTCATCCCCGTCATCCCTAGTCATCCCTTCTCACCCCTAGTCATGACTAGTCATCCCTGGTCATACCTAGTCATCCCAAGTCATCCCTAGTCATCCCTAGTCATCCCAGTCATCCCTTGTCATCCCTACTCATCCCAGTCATCCATAATCATCCCTAGTCATCCCTAGTCATTCCAGTCATCCCTAGTCATAGCTAGTCATCCCTAGTTATCCCTAGTCATTCCAGTCATCCCTAGTCATCCCAAGTCATTCCAGTCATCGCTAGTCATCCCTAGTTATCCCTATTCATCCCAGTCATTGTTACTCATCCCTAGTCATCCCTAGTCATCCCAGCCATCTTAAGTCATCCCTAGTCATTCCAGACATCCCTACTCATCCGAATTCATCCCTAGTCATCCCAGTCATCCCTAGTCATTGTTAGTCATCCCAGTCATCTCTAGTCATCCCTAGTCATCCCAGTCATCCCTAGTAATCCCTAGTCCTTTTTAGTCATCCCAGTTATCACTAGTCGTCCCTAGTCATCCCAAGTTATCCCAGTCATCGCTAGTCATCCCTAGTTTAACCTAGTCATCCCTAGTCTTCCCTAGTCATCCCAGTCATCCCTAGTCATCCCTTCTTATCCAGGCATCCCAAGTCATCCCCGTCATCCCTAGTCATCCGTAGTCACCCCTAGTCATCCCTGGTCATCCCTTGTCATCGCAAGTCATCCCAGTCATCCCAGTCATCCCTGGTCATCCCTAGTCATCCCAGTCATCCCAGTCATCCGTAGTAATCCCTAGTCATCCCTAGTCATACCTAGTCATCCCAGTTATCCCTAGTCATCCCTAGTCATCCCAGTCATCCCTTGTCATCCCTACTCATCCCAGACATCCTTTATCATCCGTAGTCATCCCTAGTCATTCCAGTTATCCCTAGTCATAGCTAGTAATCCGTAGTTATCCCTAGTCATCTCAGTCATCCCTAGTCATCCCTTTTCGTCCAAAGTCATCCCAAGTAATGATTAGTCTTGCTTAGTCATCCCTAGTCATCCTAGTCATACTTAGTGATCCCTAGTCATGCCTAGTTATCCCACTTATCCTTAGTCATCTCTTGTGATATTTAGTCATCCCAGTCATCCCTAGTCAACCCTAGTCATCCCAAGTCATCCCAGGCATCCCTAGTCAGCTCAGTCATCCCTAGTCATCCGAATTCATCCCTAGTCATCCAAGTCATCCCTAGTCATCCCTAGTCAACCCTAGTCATCCCAGTCATCCCTAGTCATCCCTAGTCATCCCAAGTCATCCCAGTCATCCCTAGTCATCTTAAGTCATCCCAGTCATCCCTAGTCATCCCTAGTCATCCCTAGTAATCCCAGTCATCCCTAGTCATCCCTAGTCTTCCCTAGTCATCCCTCGTCATCCCAGTCATCTCTACTCATCCCTAGTCATCCCTTCTCATCCCTAGTCATCCCTATTGATCTTAGTCATCGCTAGTCATCCCTAGTCATCTCTAGTCATCCCTAGTCATGTTTAGTCATCCCAGTTATTGCAAGGCATCCCTAGTAAGCCCAGTCATCCCTAGTCATCCCAAGTCATCCCAAGTCATCCCAGTCATCCCTAGTCATCCCTACTCATCGCTAGTCATCCCAGTCATCCCTAGTCATCCCTCGTCATCCCTAGTCATCCCAGTCATCCCTAGTCATCCCTAGTCATCCCTAGTCATCTCAGTCATCCCTAGGCATCCCTAGTTAACCCTAGTCATCCCTAGTCTTCCTAGTCATCCGTAGTCATCTTTACTCATCCCAGTCATCCCTAGTCACCCCTAGTGATCCCTAGTCATCCCTAGTCATCCGTAGTCATTCCAGTCATCCCTAGTAATCCCTAGTCATCCCAAGTCATCCCAGTCATTGCTAATCATCCCTAGTTATCCCTAGCCATCCCTAGTCATCCCTAGTCATCCCTAGTCATCAAAGTCATGCCTAGTCATCCCAAGTCATCCCCGTCACCTCTAGTCATCCCTAGTCATCCCTTGTCATCCCTAGTCATCCCAAGTCATCCCAGTCTTCCCAGTCATCCCTCGTCGTCCCTAGTCATCCCAGTCATCCCTAGTAATCCCTAGTCATCCCTAGTCATACGTAGTCATCCCAGTCATCCCTAGTCATCCCTAGTCATCCCAGTCATCCCAGTCATCCCTAGTCATCCCAGCCATTCTTAGTCGTCCCTAGTCATCCCTAGTCATCCCAGTCATCCCTAGTCATCCCTAGTCATTCCAGTCATCCCTACTCATCCGAGTTCATCCCAGTCATCCCTAGTCATCCCTAGTCATCCCTAGTCATCCCAGTCATCCCTAGTCATCCCTAATTGTCCCAGTCATCCCTAGTCATCCGTAATCATCCCAGTTATCCCTAGTTATCCCTAGTCAGCCCTACTCATCCCTTGTCATCTCTAGTCATCGCTTGTTATCGTAGTCATCCCTAGTTATCCCAGTCATCACCAGTCAGCCCTGTGATCTCAGTCATCCTTAGTCATCCTAAGAATCCCTAGTCATCCTTAGTAATCCCAGTCATCCCTAATCATCGATCGTCATCCCTAGCCATCTCTAGTCATCTTTACTCATCCCTTGTCATCTCTAGTCATCGCTTGTCATCCCAGTCATCCCTAGTCACATTAGTCATCCCCAGTAATCCCTGTCATCGTAGTCATCCCTAGTCGTCGCCGCCATCCCTAGTCATCCCAGCCATCCCTAGTAATCCCTAGTCATCTTTAGTCATCCCAGTTATTGCAAGTCATTCCTAGTCATCCCTAGTCATCCCAGTCATCCCTAGGCATCTTTAGTCATCTTTACTCATCCCAGTCATCTCTAGTCATCCCTAGTCATCCCAGTCATCCCAGTCATCCCTAGTAATCCCTAGTCAATTTTAGTCATCCCAGTCATCCCTAGTCATCCTTAGTCATCCCTAGTCATCCCAGTCATCCTTAGGCATCTCTAGTTATCCCTAGTCATCCATAGTCATCCCAGTCATCCCTAGTCATCTTTAGTCATCCCAGTCATTCCTAGTCACATTAGGCATCCCCAGTAATCCCCGTCATCGCCAGTCATCCCAGTCATCCCAGTCATCTTTAGTCATCCCAGTTATTACAAGGCATCCCTACTTATCCCAGTCATCCCTAGTCATCCCAACTCATCCCAGTCATCCTTAGTCATCCCTACTCATCGCTAGTCATCCCAGTCATCCCTAGTCACCCCTCGTCATCCCTAGTCATCCCAGTCATTCCTCGTCATCCCTAGTCATCCCTAGTCATCCCTAGTCATCTTAAGTCATCCCAGTCATCCCTAGTCATCCCTAGTCATCCCTAGTAATCCCAGTCATCCCTAGTCATCCCTAGTCTTCCCTAGTCATCCCTCGTCATCCCAGTCATCTCTACTCATCCCTAGTCATCCCTTCTCATCCCTAGTCATCCCTATTGATCTTAGTCATCGCTAGTCATCCCTAGTCATCTCTAGTCATCCCTAGTCATGTTTAGTCATCCCAGTTATTGCAAGGCATCCCTAGTAAGCCCAGTCATCCCTAGTCATCCCAAGTCATCCCAAGTCATCCCAGTCATCCCTAGTCATCCCTACTCATCGCTAGTCATCCCAGTCATCCCTAGTCATCCCTCGTCATCCCTAGTCATCCCAGTCATCCCTAGTCATCCCTAGTCATCCCTAGTCATCCCTAGTCATCTCAGTCATCCCTAGGCATCCCTAGTTAACCCTAGTCATCCCTAGTCTTCCTAGTCATCCGTAGTCATCTTTACTCATCCCAGTCATCCCTAGTCACCCCTAGTGATCCCTAGTGATCCCTAGTCATCCGTAGTCATTCCAGTCATCCCTAGTAATCCCTAGTCATCCCAAGTCATCCCAGTCATTGCTAATCATCCCTAGTTATCCCTAGCCATCCCTAGTCATCCCTAGTCATCCCTAGTCATCAAAGTCATGCCTAGTCATCCCAAGTCATCCCCGTCACCTCTAGTCATCCCTAGTCATCCCTTGTCATCCCTAGTCATCCCAAGTCATCCCAGTCTTCCCAGTCATCCCTCGTCGTCCCTAGTCATCCCAGTCATCCCTAGTAATCCCTAGTCATCCCTAGTCATACGTAGTCATCCCAGTCATCCCTAGTCATCCCTAGTCATCCCAGTCATCCCAGTCATCCCTAGTCATCCCTAGTCATCCCAGTCATCCCTAGTCATCCCTAGTCATTCCAGTCATCCCTACTCATCCGAGTTCATCCCAGTCATCCCTAGTCATCCCTAGTCATCCCTAGTCATCCCAGTCATCCCTAGTCATCCCTAATTGTCCCAGTCATCCCTAGTCATCCGTAATCATCCCAGTTATCCCTAGTTATCCCTAGTCAGCCCTACTCATCCCTTGTCATCTTTAGTCATCGCTTGTTATCGTAGTCATCCCTAGTTATCCCAGTCATCACCAGTCAGCCCTGTGATCTCAGTCATCCTTAGTCATCCTAAGCATCCCTAGTCATCCTTAGTAATCCCAGTCATCCCTAGTCATCGATCGTCATCCCTAGCCATCTCTAGTCATCTTTACTCATCCCTTGTCATCTCTAGTCATCGCTTGTCATCCCAGTCATCCCTAGTCACATTAGTCATCCCCAGTAATCCCTGTCATCTTAGTCATCCCTAGTCGTCGCCGCCATCCCTAGTCATCCTAGCCATCCCTAGTAATCCCTAGTCATCTTTAGTCATCCCAGTTATTGCAAGTCATTCCTAGTCATCCCTAGTCATCCCAGTCATCCCTAGGCATCTTTACTCATCTTTACTCATCCCAGTCATCTCTAGTCATCCCTAGTCATCCCAGTCATCCCAGTCATCCCTAGTAATCCCTAGTCAATTTTAGTCATCCCAGTCATCCCTAGTTATCCTTAGTCATCCCTAGTCATCCCAGTCATCCTTAGGCATCTCTAGTTATCCATAGTCATCCATAGTCATCCCAGTCATCCCTAGTCATCTTTAGTCATCCCAGTCATTCCTAGTCACATTAGGCATCCCCAGTAATCCCCGTCATCGCCAGTCATCCCAGTCATCCCAGTCATCTTTAGTCATCCCAGTTATTACAAGGCATCCCTAGTTATCCCAGTCATCCCTAGTCATCCCAAGTCATCCCAGTCATCCTTAGTCATCCCTACTCATCGCTAGTCATCCCAGTCATCCCTAGTCACCCCTCGTCATCCCTAGTCATCCCAGTCATCCCTAGTCATCCCTAGTTATCCCTAGTCATCCCAGTCATCCCTTGTTATCCCTAGTCATCCCTAGTCATCCCTAGTCTTCTTTACTCATCCCTAGTCATCCTTAGTCATCCCAGTCATCCCTAGTCATCCCAAATGTTCCCAGTCATCGCTAGTCATCCGTAGTCATCCCTAGTCGCCCCAGTCATTCTTAGTCATCCCTAGTCATCCCAGTCATCCCTAGTCATCCCAGTCATCCCTACTCATCCGAATTCATCCCTACTCCTCCGAGGCATCCCTAGTCATCCTAGTCATACTTAGTGATCCCTAGTCATACCTAGTTATCCCAGTTATCCTTAGTCATCTCTTGTCATCCCTAGTGATCTTAGTCATCGCTAGTCATCCCTAGTCATCTCTAGTCATCCCTAGTGATTCTTGTCATACCTAGTCATCCCTAGTCATCCCTAGTCATCCCAGTCATCCCTAGTCATCCCAAATGTTCCCAGTCATCGCTAGTCATCCGTAGTCATCCCTAGTCGTCCCAGTCATTCTTAGTCATCCCTAGTCATCCCTAGTCATCCCAGTCATCCCAGTCATCCCTATTCATCCGAATTCATCCCTACTCCTCCCAGGCATCCCTAGTCATCCTAGTCATACTTAGTGATCCCTAGTCATACCTAGTTATCCCAGTTATCCTTAGTCATCTCTTGTCATTCCTAGTGATCTTAGTCATCGCAAGTCATCCCTAGTCATCTCTAGTCATCCCTAGTGATTCTTGTCATACCTAGTCATCCCCAGTTATCTTTAGTCATCCGTAGTCATCCCTAGTCGTCCCAGTCATTCTTAGTCATCCCTAGTCATCCCTAGTCATCCCAGTCATCCCTAGTCATCCCAGTCATCCCAGTCATCCCTACTCATCCGAATTCATCCCTACTCCTCCCAGGCATCCCTAGTCATCCCTAGTCACCCCTAGTCATCCCAGTCATCCCTAGTCATCCCTTGTCATTCTAGTCATCCCTAGTCATCCCTACTTATCCCTAGTCATCTTTAGTCTTAAAAGTCATCCCTAGTCCTCCCAAGTCATCCCCGTCATCCCTAGTCATCCCTAGTCATTCCAGTCATCCCTAGTCATCGCTAGTCATCCCTAGTCATCCCAGTCATCCCTAGTTATCCCTAGTCATTCCTAGTGATCTTAATCATCGCTAGTCATCCCTAGTCATCTTTAGTCATCCCTAGTCATCCCTAGTCATCCCAGTCATCCCTAGTCATCTCAAATCATCCCAGTCATTCCTAGTAATCCCTGGTCATCCCTAGTCATCCCAGTCATCCCTAGTCATCTCCAGTCATCCCAGTCATCCCAATCATCCCTAGGCATCTCTAGTCATCCCTAGTCTCTCTTGTCATACCTAGTCATCCCCAGTTATCTTTAGTCATCCCTAGTCATCCCAAGTCATCCCAGTCATCCGTAGTCATACCTAGTTATCCCTAGTCATCCCAGTCATCCCTTGTCAACCCTAGTCATCCCTAGTGATCTTAGTCATCCCTAGTCATCCCTAGTCATCTTTAGTCATCCCTAGTCATCCCAGTCATCCCTAGTCATCCTAAATCTTCCCAATCATCGCTAGTCATCCGTAGTCATTCCTCGTCGTCCCAGTCATTCTTAGTCATCCCTAGTCATCCCTAGTCATCCCAGTCATCCCTACTCATCCGAATTCATCCCTACTCATCCCAGACATCCCTAGTCATCCCTAGTCATCCCTAGTCATCCCAGTCATCCCTAGTAATCGCAAATCATCCCAGTCATCCCTACTCATCCCTAGTCATCCCTAGTCATCCGTAGTCATCCCAGTCATCCCTAGTAATCCCTAGCCATTTTTAGTCATCCCAGTCATTGCTAGTCATTCCTAGTCATCCAAGTCATCCCTAGTCATCCCTTGTCATTCCAGTCATCCCTAGTCATCCCTACTTATCCCTAGTCATCTTTAGTCTTAAAAGTCATCCCTAGTCCTCCCAAGTCATCCCCGTCATCCCTAGTCACCCCTAGTCATGACTAGTCATCCCTGGTCATCCCTAGCCATACCTAGTCATCCCAGTCATCCCTAGTCATCCCTAGTCATCCCAGTCATCTCTAGTAAACCCTAGTCATCCCTAGTCATCCCTAGTCATCCCAGTCATCCCTAGTCATCCTTAGTCATCCCTAGTGATCTTAGTCATCCCTAGTCATCCCTAGTAATCCCTAGTCATCCCAGTTATCCCTAGTCATCCCAAATCATCCCAGTCATCGCTAGTCATCCCTAGTCATCCCTAGTCATCCCTAGTCATCCCAGCCATTCTTAGTCATCCCTAGTCATCCCAGTCATCCCTAGTCTCCCTAGTCATCCCAGTCATCCCTACTTATCCGAATTCATCCCAGTCATCCCTAGTCATCCCTAATCATCCCAGTCATCCCTAGTCATCCCAAATCATCCCAGTCATCGCTGGTCATCCCTAGTCATCCCAGTCATTCTTAGTCGTCCCTAGTCATCCCTAGTCATCCCAGTCATCGCTAGTAATCCCTAGTCGTCTTTAGTTATCCCAGTTATTGGAAGTCATCCGTAGTCATCCCAGTCATCCGTAGTCATTCCTAGTTATCCCAGTCATCCCTAGGCATCTTTAGTCATCTTTAGTCATCCCAGTCATCTCTAGTCATCCCTAGTCATCCCTAGTCATCCCAGTCATCCCTAGTAATCCGTAGTCATTTTTAGTTATCCCAGTCATCGCTAGTCATCCCTAGTCATCCCTTGTCATCCCTAGTCATCCCTTGTCATCCCTAGTCATCCCAGTCATCCTTAGTCATCTCTAGTTATCCCTAGTCATCCATAGTCATCCCAGTAATCCCTAGTCATCTTTAGTCATCCCAGTCATCCCTAGTCACATTAGTCATCCCCAGTAATCCCCGTCATCGCTAGTCATCCCAGTCATCTTTAGTAATCCCTAGTCATGTTTAGTCATCCCAGTTATTACAAGGCATCCCTAGTCATCCAAGTCATCCCAAGTCATCCCTAGTCATCCCAGTCATCCCTAGTCATCCCTAGTCATCCCTAGTCATCCCAGTCATCCTTAGGCATGTCTAGTTATCCCTAGTCATCCCTAGTCATCCTAGTCATTCCTAGTCATCTTTAGTCATCCCAGTCATCCCTAGTCATCCCTAGTCACCCCAGTCATCCCTAGTCATTCCTAGTCATCTCAAGTCATCCCAGTCATCGCTAATCATCCCTAGTCATCACTAGTCATTCGAGTCATTCCTAGTCATCCCTACTCATCCCTAGTCATCCCTAGTCATCAAAGTCATCCCTAGTCATCCCAAGTCATCCCCGTCATCCCTAGTCATCCCTAGTCACCTCTAGTCATCCCTAGTCATCCCTAGTCACCTCTAGTCATCCCTAGTCATCCCTGGTCATCCCTAGTCATCCCAAGTCATCCCAGTCTTCCCAGTCATTCCTAGTCATCCCTAGTCATCCCAGTCATCCCTTGTAATCCCTACTCATCCCTAGTCATACCTAGTCATCCAAGTCATCCCTAGTCATCCCTAGTCATCCCATTCATCCCTAGTCATCCCTACTCATCCCAGTTATCCTAAGGTATCCCTTGTCATCCCTTAACATTCCAGTCATCCCTAGTCATAGCTAGTCATTCCTAGTTATCCTTAGTCATCCCAGTCATCCCTAGTCATCTCCTGTCGTCCCAAGTCATCCCAAGTCATGATTAGTCCTCCTTAGTCATCCCTAGTCATGTCAGGAATACCTAGTAATCCCTAGTCTTGCCTACTCATCCCAGTTATCCTTAGTCGTCCCTTGTCATCTTTAGTCATCCCAGTCATCCCTAGTCAATTCTAGTCATCCCAAGTCATCCCAGTCATCCCTAGTCAGCCCAGTCATCCCTAGTAATCCGAATTCATCGCTAGTCATCCAACTGATCCCTAGTCATCCCTTGTCATCCCTAGTCATCCCAGTCATCCCTAGTCATCCCTAGTCATCCCTAGTCGTCCTTGGCATCCCTAGTCATCCCCAGTCATCTTTACTCATCCCTAGTCATCCCTAGTCATCGCAGCCATCCCCAGTCATCCCAAGTCATCCCAGTCATCCCTAGTCATCCCTAGTCATCCCTAGTCATCCCAGTCATCCTTAGGCATCTCTAGTTATCCCTAGTCATCCATAGTCATCCCAGTCATCCCTAGTCATCTTTAGTCATCCCAGTCATCCCTAGTCACATTAGTCATCCCCAGTAATCCCCGTCATCGCTAGTCATCGCAGTCATCCCAGTCATCTTTAGTAATCCCTAGTCATGTTTAGTCATCCCAGTTATTACAAGGCATCCCTAGTCATCCCAGTCATCCCTAGTCATCCCTAGTCATCCCAGTCATCCCTAGTCATCCCTAGTCATCCCTAGTCATCCCAGTCATCCTTAGGCATGTCTAGTTATCCCTAGTCATCCCTAGTCATCCTAGTCATTCCTAGTCATCTTTAGTCATCCCAGTCATCCCTAGTCACCCCTAGTCATCCCTAGTCATCCCTAGTCATCCCTAGTCATCCCAGTCATCCCTAGTCATTCCTAGTCATCCCAAGTCATCCCAGTCATCGCTAATCATCTCTAGTCATCACATGTCATTCGAGTCATTCCTAATCATCCCTACTTATCCCTAGTCATCCCTAGTCATCAAAGTCATCCCTAGTCATCCCAAGTCATCCCCGTCATCCCTAGTCATCCCTAGTCACCTCTAGTCATCCCTCGTCATCCCTGGTTATCCCTAGTCATCCCAAGTCATCCCAGTCTTCCCAGTCATTCCTAGTCATCCCTAGTCATCCCAGTCATCCCTTGTAATCCCTACTCATCCCTAGTCATCCAAGTCATCCCTAGTCATCCCTAGTCATCCCAGTCATCCCTAGTCATCCCTACTCATCCCAGTTATCCTAAGGTATCCCTTGTCATCCCTTAACATTCCAGTCATCCCTAGTCATAGCTAGTCATTCCTAGTTATCCTTAGTCATCCCAGTCATCCCTAGTCATCTCCTGTCGTCCCAAGTCATCCCAAGTCATGATTAGTCCTCCTTAGTCATCCCTAGTCATGTCAGGCATACCTAGTCATCCCTAGTCTTGCCTACTCATCCCAGTTATCTTTAGTCGTCCCTTGTCATCTTTAGTCATCCCAGTCATCCCTAGTCAACTCTAGTCATCCCAAGTCATCCCAGTCATCCCTAGTCAGCCCAGTCATCCCTAGTAATCCGAATTCATCCCTAGTCATCCAAGTCATCCCTAGTCATCCCTTGTCATCCCTAGTCATCCCTTGTCATCCCTAGTCATCCCAGTCATCCTTAGGCATCTCTAGTTATCCCTAGTCATCCATAGTCATCCCAGTAATCCCTAGTCATCTTTAGTCATCCCAGTCATCCCTAGTCACATTAGTCATCCCCAGTAATCCCCGTCATCGCTAGTCATCCCAGTCATCTTTAATAATCCTCAGTCATGTTTAGTCATCCCAGTTATTACAAGGCATCCCTAGTCATCCCAGTCATCCCTAGTCATCCCTAGTCATCCCAGTCATCCCTAGTCATCCCTAGTCATCCCTAGTCATCCCAGTCATCCTTAGGCATGTCTAGTTATCCCTAGTCATCCCTAGTCATCCTAGTCATTCCTAGTCATCTTTAGTCATCCCAGTCATCCCTAGTCATTCCTAGTCATCTCAAGTCATCCCAGTCATCGCTAATCATCCCTAGTCATCACTAGTCATTCGAGTCATTCCTAAACATCCCTACTCATCCCTAGTCATCCCTAGTCATCAAAGTCATCCCTAGTCATCCCAAGTCATCCCCGTCATCCCTAGTCATCCCTAGTCACCTCTAGTCATCCCTAGTCATCCCTAGTCACCTCAAGTCATCCCTAGTCATCCCTGGTCATCCCTACTCATCCCAAGTCATCCCAAGTCATCCCAGTCTTCCCAGTCATTCCTAGTCATCCCTAGTCATTCCAGTCATCCCTTGTAATCCCTACTCATCCCTAGTCATACCTAGTCATCCAAGTCATCCCTAGTCATCCCTAGTCATCCCATTCATCCCTAGTGATCCCTACTCATCCCAGTTATCGTAAGGTATCCCTTGTCATCCCTTAACATTCCAGTCATCCCTAGTCATAGCTAGTCATTCCTAGTTATCCTTAGTCATCCCAGTCATCCCTAGTCATCTCCTGTCGTCCCAAGTCATCCCAAGTCATGATTAGTCCTCCTTAGTCATCCCTAGTCATGTCAGGAATACCTAGTAATCCCTAGTCTTGCCTACTCATCCCAGTTATCCTTAGTCGTCCCTTGTCATCTTTAGTCATCCCAGTCATCCCTAGTCAATTCTAGTCATCCCAAGTCATCCCAGTCATCCCTAGTCAGCCCAGTCATCCCTAGTAATCCGAATTCATCGCTAGTCATCCAAGTGATCCCTAGTCATCCCTTGTCATCCCTAGTCATCCCAGTCATGCCTAGTCATCCCAGTCATCCCTAGTCATCCCTAGTCATCCCTAGTCATCCCTAGTCATCCCAAGTCATCCCAGTCATTGCTAATCATCCCTAGTTATCGCTAGTCATCCTTAGTCATCCCAGTCATGCCTAGTCATCCCTACTCATCCCTAGTCATCAACGTCATCCCTAGTCATCCCAAGTCATCCCCCTCATCCCTAGTCATCCCTAGTCACCTCTAGTCATCCCTGGTCATCCCTTGTCATCCCTAGTCATCCCAAGTCATTCCAGTCATCCCAGTCATCCCTAGTCATCCTTAGTCATCCCATTCATCCCTAGCAATCCCTAGTCATCCCTAGTCATACCTAGTCATCCCCGTCATCCCTAGTCATCCCAGTCATCCCTAGTCAACCCTACTCATTCCAGTTATCCTAGGTTATCCCTTGGCATCCTTTAACATTCCAGTCATCCCTAGGCATAGCTAGTCATCCCTAGTTATCCTTAGTCATCCCCTTTTATATTTAGTCAGCCCAGTCATCCCTAGTCAACCTTAGTCATCCCAGGTCATCCCAGTCATCCCTAGTCAGCGCAGTCATCGCTAGTCATCCGAATTTATCCCTAGTCATCGAAGTCATCCCTAGTCATCTCTTGTCATCCCTAGCCATCCGAGTCATCCCTAGTCTTTCCTAGTCATCCCTAGTCATCCTTGTCATCCCTAGTCATCCGCAGTCATCTTTAGTCATCCCTAGTCATCCTTAGTCATCCCAGTCATCCCTAGTCATCCCAAGTCATCCCAGTCATCCCTAGTCATCCCTAGTCATCCCTAGTCATCCCAGTCATCCCTAGTCATCCCTAGTCATCCCTAGTCATCCTTAGGCATCCCAGTCGTCCCTACTCATCCCTTGTCATCCCTACTGATCTTAGTCATCCCTAGTCATCCCTAGTCATCTTTAGTCATCTCTAGTCATCCCTAGTCATCCCAGTCAGCCCTAGTCATCCCTAGTCATCCTTTTCATCCCTAGTCATCCCCAGTCATCTTTAGTCATCCCTAGTCAACCTTAGTCATCCCAGGTCATCCCAGTCATCCCTAGTCAGCGCAGTCATCGCTAGTCATCCGAATTTATCCCTAGTCATCGAAGTCATCCCTAGTCATCTCTTGTCATCCCTAGCCATCCGAGTCATCCCTAGTCTTTCCTAGTCATCCCTAGTCATCCTTGTCATCCCTAGTCATCCGCAGTCATCTTTAGTCATCCCTAGTCATCCTTAGTCATCCCAGTCATCCCTAGTCATCCCAAGTCATCCCAGTCATCCCTAGTCATCCCTAGTCATCCCAGTCATCCCTAGTCATCCCTAGTCATCCCTAGTCATCCTTAGGCATCCCAGTCGTCCCTACTCATCCCTTGTCATCCCTACTGATCTTAGTCATCCCTAGTCATCCCTAGTCATCTTTAGTCATCTCTAGTCATCCCTAGTCATCCCAGTCATCCCTAGTCATCCCTAGTCATCCTTTTCATCCCTAGTCATCCCCAGTCATCTTTAGTCATCCCTAGTCATCCTTAGTCATCCCAGTCATCCCTAGTCATCCCAAGTCATCCCAGTCATCCCTAGTCATCCCTAGTCATCCCTAGTCATCCCAGTCATCCCTAGTCATCCCTCGTCATCCCTACTCATCCCTAGTAATCCTTAGGCATCCCAGTCGTCCTTACTCATCCCTTGTCATCCCTACTGATCTTAGTCATCCGTAGTCATCCCTAGTCATCTTTAGTCATCTCTAGTCATCCCTAGTCATCCCAGTTATCCCTAGTCATCCCTAGTCATCCCAAGTCATCCCAGTCATCCCTTGTCATCTCTTGTCATTGCTAGTCATCCCAGTCATCCCTAGTCGTGCGAGTCATCCCTAGTCATCCCTTGTCATCCCTAGTCATCCCAGTCATCCCTTGTTATCCCGAGTCATCCTAGTCATCCTTAGTCATCTTTAGTCATCCCTAGTCATCCCAGTCATCCGTAGTCATCCTTATCATCCCTACTTATCCCTTGTCATCTCTAGTCATCGCTTGTCATTCCAGTCATCCTTAGTGATCCCAGTCATCTCTAGTCATCCCTGTCATCCCACTCATCCCTAGTGATCCCAGTCATTCCCAGTTATCTCTAAACATCCCTTGTCATCTCTTGTCCTTTTTAGTCATCGGTTGTCATCCAAGTCATCCCTAGTCATCCCAGTCATCCCTTGTCATCGCCGTCATCCCTAGTCATCCCAGTCATCTCTAGTCATCCCTGTCATCCCACTTATCCCTAGTCATCTCCGTCATCCCTAGGTATCCCTAAACATCACTTCTCATCCCTTGTCCTTTTTAGTCATCAGTTGTCATCCCAGTCATCCCTAGTCATCTCAGTCATCCCTAGTCATCTCTAGTTATTCTAGTCATCCCTAGTCATCCCTAGTCATCCCAGTCAACCGTAGTCATCACTAGTCATCCCAGTCAACTCTATCATCCCTGTCATCGCAGTCCTCCCTAGTCATACCAGTAATCCCTAGTTATCCTTAGTCATCCCTACTCATCCTTACTCATCTCAGTCATCTTTAGTCATCCCTAGTCATCCCAGTAATCCTTAGTTATCGTAGTCATTCCTAGTCATCCCTACTCATCCTTTGTCATCTCTAGTCATCGCTTGCCATCCAAGCCATCCCTAGTCATCTTAGTCATCCCCTGTCATCCCAGTCATCCCTAGTTATCCCAGTCGTCCCTGTCATCCCTAGTCATCCGTACTCATCCCTAGTTATCGCAGTCATCCCTGGTCGTCCCTAGTCAACCACTCGCATACGTTGCTATCTCTACTCATCGCTTCTCATCCCAGTCATCCCTAGTCCACCTAGTGATCCTTAGTCATCCCAGTCATGCCTAGTGATGCCTAGTCATCCCTAGCCATCTCTAGTCATCCTAGTAATCCCTAGCCATCCCTAGTCATCCCAGTCAACTCTAGTCATCCCTAGTCATCCCAGTCATCCCTAGTCATCCCTAGTCATTCTTGTCATCCCTAGTCATCCCCAGTCATCTTTAGTCATCCCTAGTCATCCCTAGTCATCCCAGTCATCCCTAGTCATCCCTAGTCATCTCTAGTCATCCCAGTTATCCCTAGTCATCCCTAGTCATCCCTAGTCATCCCTAGTCATCCCAGTCATCGCTAGTCATCCCTAGTTATCCCTTGTCATCCCTAGTCATCCCTTGTCATCCCAGTCATCCGTAGTCATCCCTACTTATCTCTTGTCATCCCTAGTCTTCGAAGTCATCCCTAGTCATCCCAAGTCATCCCTGTCATCCCTAGTCACCCCTAGTCATGCCTAGTCATCCCTGGTCATCCCTAGCCATCCCAAGTCATCCCAGTCATCCCAGTCATCCCTGGTCATCACTAGTCATCCCAGTCATCCTTAGTAATCCCTAGTCATCCCTACTCATACCTAGTCATCCCAGTCATCCCTAGTTATTCCTTGTCATCCCAGTCATCCATAATCATCCCTAGTCATCCCTAGTCATCCCCAGTCATCTTTAGTCATCCCTAGTCATCCCTAGTCATCCCAGCCATCCCCAGCCATCCCAAGTCATCCCAGTCATTCCTAGTCATCCCTAGTCATCCCAGTCATCCCTAGTCATCCCTAGTCATCCCTAGTCATCCCTAGTCATCCCAGTCATCGCTAGTCATCCCTAGTTATCCCTTGTCATCCCTAGTCATCCCTTGTCATCCCAGTCATCTGTCGTCATCCCTACTTATCTCTTGTCATCCCTAGTCTTCGAAGTCATCCCTAGTCATCCCAAGTCATCCCTGTCATCCCTAGTCACCCCTAGTCATGCCTAGTCATCCGTGGTCATCCCTAGCCATCCCAAGTCATCCCAGTCATCCCAGTCATCCCTGGTCATCACTAGTCATCCCTGTCATCCTTAGTTATTCCTTGTCATCCCAGTTATCCATAATCATCCCTAGTCATCCCTAGTCATTCCAGTCATCCCTAGTCATCCCTGGTCATCCCAGTCATCGCTAGTCATCCCTAGTTATCCCTTGTCATCCCTAGTCATCCCTTGTCATCCCAGTCATCCGTAGTCATCCCTACTTATCTCTTGTCATCCCTAGTCTTCGAAGTCATCCCTAGTCATCCCAAGTCATCCTTGTCATCCCTAGTCACCCCTAGTCATGCCTAGTCATCCGTGGTCATCCCTAGCCATCCCAAGTCATCCCAGTCATCCCAGTCATCCCTGGTCATCACTAGTCATCCCAGTCATCCTTAGTTATTCCTTGTCATCCCAGTCATCCATAATCATCCCTAGTCATCCCTAGTCATTCCAGTCATCCCTAGTCATCCCTTGTCGTCCCAAGTCTTCCCAAGTCATGATAAGTCCTCCGTAGTCATCCTTAGTCATCCCATTCATACCTAGACATCCCTAGTCATGCTTAGTCATTCCAGTTATCCTTAGTCATCCCTTGTCATCTTTAGTCATCCCAGTCATCTCTAGTCAACCCTAGTCATCCCAAGTCATCCCAGTCATCCCTAGTCAGCCCTTATACATGACTAGTCATCCCTGGTCATACCTAGTCATCCCTAGTCATCCCAGTCATCCCTAGTCATCCCTAGTCATCCCTAATCATCCCTAGCTATCCCAGTCATCCCTAGTCATCCCTAGTGATCTTAGTCATCCCTAGTCATCCCTAGTCATCCCAGTCATCCCAAGTCATCCCTAGTTATCCCAGTCATCCCTAGTCATCCCTAGTCATCCCACTTATCCCCAGTCATCCCTAGTCTGCCCTTCTCATCCCTTGTCACCTCTAGTCATCGCTTGTCATCGCAGTCATCCTTAGTTATCCCAGTCATCACTAATAAGCCCTGTCATGCCACTCATCCCTAGTCATCCTAAGCATCCCTAGTCATCCCTTGTCATCCCTAGTCATCCTTTGTTATCCCAGTCATCCCTAGTCATCCCTAGTCATCCCTAGCCTTCTCTAGTCATCTTTAACCATCCCTTTGTTATCTCTAGTCATCGCTTTTCATCCCTTTCATCACTAGTAGCATTAGTCATCCTTAGTAATCCACGTCGTCGTAGTCATCCCTAGTTATCCCCGTCATCCCTAGTCAACCCAGTCATCCCAATCATCGCTAGTAATCCCTAGTCATCTTTAGTCATCCCAGATATTGCAAGTCATCCCTAGTCATCCCAGTCATCCCTAGACATCCCAAGTCATCCCAGTCATCCCAAGGCATCCACGTCATCCCTAGTCATCCGTAGTCACCCCTAGTCATGCCTAGTCATCCCTGGTCATCCCTAGTCATCCCAAGTCATCCCAGTCATCCCAGTCATCCCTGGTCATCCCTATTCATCCCCGTCATCCCAGTCATCCCTAGTAATCCTTAGTCATCCCTAGTAATTCCTAGTCATCCCAGTTATCCCTAGTCATCCCTAGTCATCCCAGTCATCCTTTATCATCCCTAGTCATCCCTAGTCATTCCAATTATCTTTAGTCATAGCTAGTAATCCGTAGTTATCCCTAGTCATCCCAGTCATCCCTAGTCATCCCTTTTCGTCCCAAGTCATCCCAAGTAATGATTAGTCTTTCTTAGTCATGCTTACTCATCCCAGTCATACTTAGTGATCCCTAGTCATGCCTAGTTATCCCAGTGATCCTTAGTCATCCCCTTGTCATATTTAGTCATCTTAGTCATCCCTAGTCAACCCTAGTCATCCCAAGTCATTCCAGGCATCCCTAGTCAGCCGAGTCATCCCTAGTCATCCGAATTCATCCTTAGTCATCCAAGTCATCCCTAGTCATTCCTAGTCAACCTTAGTTATCCCAGTCATCCCTAGTCATCCCCAGTCATCCCAAGTCATCCCAGTCATTCCTAGTCATCTTAAGTCATCCCAGTCATCCATAGTCATCCCTAGTCATCCCTAGTAATCCCAGTCATCCCTAGTCATCCCTAGTCATCCCTAGTGATCTTAATCATCGCTAGTCATCCCTAGTCATCTTTAGTCATCCCTAGTCATCCCTAGTCATCCCAGTCATCCCTAGTCATCCCAAATCATCCCAGTCATCCCTAGTCATCCCAGTCATTCCTAGTCATCCCTAGTCATCCCAGTCATCCCAATCATCCCTAGTCATCACTAGTCATCCCGAGTCATTCCTGTCATACCTAGTCATCCCTAGTTATCTATATTCATCCCTAGTCATCCCAAGTCATCCCAGTCATCCCAATCATCCCTAGTCATCCCTAGTCATCCCTAGTGAACTTAGTCATCCCTAGTCATCCCTAGTCATCTTTAGTCATCTCTAGTCATCCCTAGTCATCCCAGTCATCCCTAGTCATCCCAAATCATCCCAGTCATCGCTAGTCATCCGTAGTCATCCCTAGTCGTCCCAGTCATTGTTAGTCATCTTTAGTCATCCCTAGTCATCTCAGTCATCCCTACTCATCCGAATTCATCCTTCGTCATCCCAGGCATCCCTAGTCATCCCTAGTCATCCCTAGTCATCCCAGTCATCCTTAGGCATGTCTAGTTATCCCTAGTCATCCCTAGTCATCCTAGTCATTCCTAGTCATCTTTAGTCATCCCAGTCATCCCTAGTCACCCCTAGTCATCCCTAGTCATCCCTAGTCATCCCTAATCATCCCTAGTCATCTCAAGTCATCCCAGTCATCGCTAATCATCGCTAGTCATCACTAGTCATTCGAGTCGTTCCTAGTCATCCCTACTCATCCCTAGTCATCCCTAGTCATCAAAGTCATCCCTAGTCATCCCAAGTCATCCCCGTCATCCCTAGTCATCCCTAGTCACCTCTAGTCATCCCTAGTCATCCCTGGTCATCCCTAGTCATCCCAAGTCATCCCAGTCTTCCCAGTCATTCCTAGTCATCCCTAGTCATCCCAGTCATCCCTTGTAATCCCTACTCATCCCTAGTCATACCTAGTCATCCAAGTCATCCCTAGTCATCCCTAGTCATCCCATTCATCCCTAGTCATCCCTACTCATCCCAGTTATCCTAAGGTATCCCTTGTCATCCCTTAACATTCCAGTCATCCCTAGTCATAGCTAGTCATTCCCAGTTATCCTTAGTCATCCCAGTCATCCCTAGTGATCTCCTGTCGTCCCAAGTCATCCCAAGTCATGATTAGTCCTCCTTGGTCATCCCTAGTCATGTCAGAAATACCTAGTAATCCCTAGTCTTGCCTACTCATCCCAGTTATTCTTAGTCGTCCCTTGTCATCCTTACTCATCCCAGTCATCCCTAGTCAACCCTAGTCATCCCAAATCATCCCAGTCATCCCTAGTCAGCCCAGTCATCCCTAGTCATCCGAATTAATCCCTAGTCATCCAAGTCATCCCTAGTCATCCCTTGTCATCCCTAGTCATCCCAGTCATCCCTAGTCATCCCTAGTCATCCCTAGTCGTCCTTGGCATCCCTAGTCATCCCGAGTCATCTTTAGTCATCCCTAGTCATCCCTAGTCATCGCAGCCATCCCCAGTCATCCCAAGTCATCCCAGTCATCCCTAGTCATCCCTAGTCATCCCTAGTCATCCCTAGTCATCCCAGTCATCCTTAGGCATCTCTCGTTATCCCTAGTCATCCATAGTCATCCCAGTCATCCCTAGTCATCTTTAGTCAGCCCAGTCATCCCTAGTCACATTAGTCATCCCCAGTAATCCCCGTCATCGCTAGTCATCGCAGTCATCCCAGTCATCTTTAGTAATCCCTAGTCATGTTTAGTCATCCCAGTTATTACAAGGCATCCCTAGTCATCCCAGTCATCCCTAGTCATCCCTAGTCATCCCAGTCATCCCTAGTCATCCCTAGTCATCCCTAGTCATCCAGTTCATCCTTAGGCATGTCTAGTTATCCCTAGTCATCCCTAGTCATCCTAGTCATTCCTAGTCATCTTTAGTCATCCCAGTCATCCCTAGTCACCCCTAGTCATCCCTAGTCATCCCTAGTCATCCCTAGTCATCCCAGTCATCCCTAGTCATTCCTAGTCATCCCAAGTCATCCCAGTCATCGCTAATCATCCCTAGTCATCACTAGTCATTCGAGTCATTCCTAATCATCCCTACTCATCCCTAGTCATCCCTAGTCATCAAAGTCATCCCTAGTCATCTGAAGTCATCCCCGTCATCCCTAGTCATCCCTAGTCACCTCTAGTCTTCCCTCGTCATCCCTGGTTATCCCTAGTCATCCCAAGTCATCCCAGTCTTCCCAGTTATTCCTAGTCATCCCTAGTCATCCCAGTCATCCCTTGTAATCCCTACTCATCCCTAGTCATACCTAAACATCCAAGTCATCCCTAGTCATCCCTAGTCATCCCAATCATCCCTAGTCATCCCTAGTCATCCCTAGTGAACTTAGTCATCCCTAGTCATCCCTAGTCATCTTTAGTCATCTCTAGTCATCCCTAGTCATCCCAGTCATCCCTAGTCATCCCAAATCATCCCAGTCATCGCTAGTCATCCGTAGTCATCCCTAGTCGTCCCAGTCATTCTTAGTCATCTTTAGTCATCCCTAGTCATCTCAGTCATCCCTACTCATCCGAATTCATCCCTAGTCATCCCAGGCATCCCTAGTCATCCCTAGTCATCCCTAATCATCCCAGTCATCCCTAGTAATTCCTAGTCATCTCAAGTCATCCCAGTCATCGCTAATCATCCCTAGTCATCACTAGTCATTCGAGTCATTCCTAGTCATCCCTACTCATCCCTAGTCATCCCTAGTCATCAAAGTCATCCCTAGTCATCCCAAGTCATCCCCGTCATCCCTAGTCATCCCTAGTCACCTCTAGTCATCCATAGTCATCCCTCGTCATCCCTAGTCATCCCAAGTCATCCCAGTCTTCCCAGTCATTCCTAGTCATCCCTAGTCATCCCAGTCATCCCTAGTCAGCCCAGTCATCCCTAGTCATCCGAATTCATCCATAGTCATCCGAGTCATCCCTAGTCATCCCTTGTCATCCCTAGTCATCCCAGTCATCCCTAGTCATCCCTAGTCATCCCTAGTCGTCCTTGGCATCCCTAGTCATCCCGAGTCATCTTTAGTGATCCCTAGTCATCCCTAGTCATCGCAGCCATCCCCAGTCATCCCAAGTCATCCCAGTCATCCCTAGTCATCCCTAGTCATCCCTAGTCATCCCTACTCATCCCTAGTCATCCCTAGTCATCAAAGTCATCCCTAGTCATCCCAAGTCATCCCCGTCATCCCTAGTCATCCCTAGTCACCTCTAGTCATCCCTAGTCATCCCTGGTCATCCCTAGTCATCCCAAGTCATCCCAGTCTTCCCAGTCATTCCTAGTCATCCCTAGTCATCCCAGTCATCCCTTGTAATCCCTACTCATCCCTAGTCATACCTAGTCATCCAAGTCATCCCTAGTCATCCCTAGTCATCCCATTCATCCCTAGTCATCCCTACTCATCCCAGTTATCCTAAGGTATCCCTTGTCATCCCTTAACATTCCAGTCATCCCTAGTCATAGCTAGTCATTCCCAGTTATCCTTAGTCATCCCAGTCATCCCTAGTGATCTCCTGTCGTCCCAAGTCATCCCAAGTCATGATTAGTCCTCCTTGGTCATCCCTAGTCATGTCAGAAATACCTAGTAATCCCTAGTCTTGCCTACTCATCCCAGTTATTCTTAGTCGTCCCTTGTCATCCTTAGTCATCCCAGTCATCCCTAGTCAACCCTAGTCATCCCAGTCATCCCTAGTCATCCCTAGTCATCCCTAGTCATCCCAGTCATCCCTAGTCATCCCTAGGCATCCCTAGTCATCCTTAGGCATCCCAGTCGTCCCTACTCATCCCTTGTCATCCCTACTGATCTTAGTCATCCCTAGTCATCCCTAGTCATCTTTAGTCATCTCTAGTCATCCCTAGTCATCCCAGTCATCCCTAGTCATCCCTAGTCATCCTTTTCATCCCTAGTCATCCCCAGTCATCTTTAGTCATCCCTAGTCATCCTTAGTCATCCCAGTCATCCCTAGACATCCCAAGTCATCCCAGTCATCCCTAGTCATCCCTAGTCATCCCAGTCATCCCTAGTCATCCCTCGTCATCCCTAGTCATCCCTAGTAATCCTTAGGCATCCCAGTCGTCCTTACTCATCCCTTGTCATCCCTACTGATCTTAGTCATCCGTAGTCATCCCTAGTCATCTTTAGTCATCTCTAGTCATCCCTAGTCATCCCAGTTATCCCTAGTCATCCCTAGTCATCCCAAGTGATCCCAGTCATCCCTTGTCATCTCTTGTCATTGCTAGTCATCCCAGTCATCCCTAGTCGTGCGAGTCATCCCTAGTCATCCCTTGTCATCCCTAGTCATCCCAGTCATCCCTTGTTATCCCGAGTCATCCCAGTCATCCTTAGTCATCTTTAGTCATCCCTAGTCATCCCAGTCATCCGTAGTCATCCTTATCATCCCTACTTATCCCTTGTCATCTCTAGTCATCGCTTGTCATTCCAGTCATCCTTAGTGATCCCAGTCATCTCTAGTCATCCCTGTCATCCCACTCATCCCTAGTGATCCCAGTCATTCCCAGTTATCTCTAAACATCCCTTGTCATCTCTTGTCCTTTTTAGTCATCGGTTGTCATCCAAGTCATCCCTAGTCATCCCAGTCATCCCTTGTCATCGCCGTCATCCCTAGTCATCCCAGTCATCTCTAGTCATCCCTGTCATCCCACTTATCCCTAGTCATCTCCGTCATCCCTAGGTATCCCTAAACATCACTTCTCATCCCTTGTCCTTTTTAGTCATCAGTTGTCATCCCAGTCATCCCTAGTCATCTCAGTCATCCCTAGTCATCTCTAGTTATTCTAGTCATCCCTAGTCATCCCTAGTCATCCCAGTCAACCGTAGTCATCACTAGTCATCCCAGTCAACTCTATCATCCCTGTCATCGCAGTCCTCCCTAGTCATACCAGTAATCCCTAGTTATCCTTAGTCATCCCTACTCATCCTTACTCATCTCAGTCATCTTTAGTCATCCCTAGTCATCCCAGTAATCCTTAGTTATCGTAGTCATTCCTAGTCATCCCTACTCATCCTTTGTCATCTCTAGTCATCGCTTGCCATCCAAGCCATCCCTAGTCATCTTAGTCATCCCCTGTCATCCCAGTCATCCCTAGTTATCCCAGTCGTCCCTGTCATCCCTAGTCATCCGTACTCATCCCTAGTTATCGCAGTCATCCCTGGTCGTCCCTAGTCAACCACTCGCATACGTTGCTATCTCTACTCATCGCTTCTCATCCCAGTCATCCCTAGTCCACCTAGTCATCCTTAGTCATCCCAGTCATGCCTAGTGATGCCTAGTCATCCCTAGCCATCTCTAGTCATCCTAGTAATCCCTAGCCATCCCTAGTCATCCCAGTCAACTCTAGTCATCCCTAGTCATCCCAGTCATCCCTAGTCATCCCTAGTCATTCTTGTCATCCCTAGTCATCCCCAGTCATCTTTAGTCATCCCTAGTCATCCCTAGTCATCCCAGTCATCCCTAGTCATCCCTAGTCATCTCTAGTCATCCCAGTTATCCCTAGTCATCCCTAGTCATCCCTAGTCATCCCTAGTCATCCCAGTCATCGCTAGTCATCCCTAGTTATCCCTTGTCATCCCTAGTCATCCCTTGTCATCCCAGTCATCCGTAGTCATCCCTACTTATCTCTTGTCATCCCTAGTCTTCGAAGTCATCCCTAGTCATCCCAAGTCATCCCTGTCATCCCTAGTCACCCCTAGTCATGCCTAGTCATCCCTGGTCATCCCTAGCCATCCCAAGTCATCCCAGTCATCCCAGTCATCCCTGGTCATCACTAGTCATCCCAGTCATCCTTAGTAATCCCTAGTCATCCCTACTCATACCTAGTCATCCCAGTCATCCCTAGTTATTCCTTGTCATCCCAGTCATCCATAATCATCCCTAGTCATCCCTAGTCATCCCCAGTCATCTTTAGTCATCCCTAGTCATCCCTAGTCATCCCAGCCATCCCCAGCCATCCCAAGTCATCCCAGTCATTCCTAGTCATCCCTAGTCATCCCAGTCATCCCTAGTCATCCCTACTCATCCCTAGTCATCCCTAGTCATCCCTAGTCATCCCAGTTATCGCTAGTCATCCCTAGTTATCCCTTGTCATCCCTAGTCATCCCTTGTCATCCCAGTCATCTGTCGTCATCCCTACTTATCTCTTGTCATCCCTAGTCTTCGAAGTCATCCCTAGTCATCCCAAGTCATCCCTGTCATCCCTACTCACCCCTAGTCATGCCTAGTCATCCCTGGTCATCCCTAGCCATCCCAAGTCATCCCAGTCATCCCAGTCATCCCTGGTCATCACTAGTCATCCCAGTCATCCTTAGTTATTCCTTGTCATCCCAGTCATCCATAATCATCCCTAGTCATCCCTAGTCATTCCAGTCATCCCTAGTCATCCCTGGTCATCCCAGTCATCGCTAGTCATCCCTAGTTATCCCTTGTCATCCCTAGTCATCCCTTGTCATCCCAGTCATCCGTAGTCATCCCTACTTATCTCTTGTCATCCCTAGTCTTCGAAGTCATCCCTAGTCATCCCAAGTCATCCCTGTCATCCCTAGTCACCCCTAGTCATGCCTAGTCATCCGTGGTCATCCCTAGCCATCCCAAGTCATCCCAGTCATCCCAGTCATCCCTGGTCATCACTAGTCATCCCAGTCATCCTTAGTTATTCCTTGTCATCCCAGTCATCCATAATCATCCCTAGTCATCCCTAGTCATTCCAGTCATCCCTAGTCATCCCTTGTCGTCCCAAGTCTTCCCAAGTCATGATAAGTCCTCCGTAGTCATCCTTAGTCATCCCATTCATACCTAGACATCCCTAGTCATGCTTAGTCATTCCAGTTATCCTTAGTCATCCCTTGTCATCTTTAGTCATCCCAGTCATCTCTAGTCAACCCTAGTCATCCCAAGTCATCCCAGTCATCCCTAGTCAGCCCTTATACATGACTAGTCATCCCTGGTCATACCTAGTCATCCCTAGTCATCCCAGTCATCCCTAGTCATCCCTAGTCATCCCTAATCATCCCTAGCTATCCCAGTCATCCCTAGTCATCCCTAGTCATCCCTAGTGATCTTAGTCATCCCTAGTCATCCCTAGTCATCCCAGTCATCCCAAGTCATCCCTAGTTATCCCAGTCATCCCTAGTCATCCCTAGTCATCCCACTTATCCCCAGTCATCCCTAGTCTGCCCTTCTCATCCCTTGTCACCTCTAGTCATCGCTTGTCATCGCAGTCATCCTTAGTTATCCCAGTCATCACTAATAAGCCCTGTCATGCCACTCATCCCTAGTCATCCTGAGCATCCCTAGTCATCCCTTGTCATCCCTAGTCATCCTTTGTTATCCCAGTCATCCCTAGTCATCCCTAGTCATCCCTAGCCTTCTCTAGTCATCTTTAACCATCCCTTTGTTATCTCTAGTCATCGCTTTTCATCCCTTTCATCACTAGTAGCATTAGTCATCCTTAGTAATCCACGTCGTCGTAGTCATCCCTAGTTATCCCCGTCATCCCTAGTCAACCCAGTCATCCCAATCATCGCTAGTAATCCCTAGTCATCTTTAGTCATCCCAGATATTGCAAGTCATCCCTAGTCATCCCAGTCATCCCTAGACATCCCAAGTCATCCCAGTCATCCCAAGGCATCCACGTCATCCCTAGTCATCCGTAGTCACCCCTAGTCATGCCTAGTCATCCCTGGTCATCCCTAGTCATCCCAAGTCATCCCAGTCATCCCAGTCATCCCTGGTCATCCCTATTCATCCCCGTCATCCCAGTCATCCCTAGTAATCCTTAGTCATCCCTAGTAATTCCTAGTCATCCCAGTTATCCCTAGTCATCCCTAGTCATCCCAGTCATCCTTTATCATCCCTAGTCATCCCTAGTCATTCCAATTATCTTTAGTCATAGCTAGTAATCCGTAGTTATCCCTAGTCATCCCAGTCATCCCTAGTCATCCCTTTTCGTCCCAAGTCATCCCAAGTAATGATTAGTCTTTCTTAGTCATGCTTACTCATCCCAGTCATACTTAGTGATCCCTAGTCATGCCTAGTTATCCCAGTGATCCTTAGTCATCCCCTTGTCATATTTAGTCATCTTAGTCATCCCTAGTCAACCCTAGTCATCCCAAGTCATTCCAGGCATCCCTAGTCAGCCGAGTCATCCCTAGTCATCCGAATTCATCCTTAGTCATCCAAGTCATCCCTAGTCATCCCTAGTCAACCTTAGTTATCCCAGTCATCCCTAGTCATCCCCAGTCATCCCAAGTCATCCCAGTCATTCCTAGTCATCTTAAGTCATCCCAGTCATCCATAGTCATCCCTAGTCATCCCTAGTAATCCCAGTCATCCCTAGTCATCCCTAGTCATCCCTAGTGATCTTAATCATCGCTAGTCATCCCTAGTCATCTTTAGTCATCCCTAGTCATCCCTAGTCATCCCAGTCATCCCTAGTCATCCCAAATCATCCCAGTCATCCCTAGTCATCCCAGTCATTCCTAGTCATCCCTAGTCATCCCAGTCATCCCAATCATCCCTAGTCATCACTAGTCATCCCGAGTCATTCCTGTCATACCTAGTCATCCCTAGTTATCTATATTCATCCCTAGTCATCCCAAGTCATCCCAGTCATCCCAATCATCCCTAGTCATCCCTAGTCATCCCTAGTGAACTTAGTCATCCCTAGTCATCCCTAGTCATCTTTAGTCATCTCTAGTCATCCCTAGTCATCCCAGTCATCCCTAGTCATCCCAAATCATCCCAGTCATCGCTAGTCATCCGTAGTCATCCCTAGTCGTCCCAGTCATTCTTAGTCATCTTTAGTCATCCCTAGTCATCTCAGTCATCCCTACTCATCCGAATTCATCCTTCGTCATTCCAGGCATCCCTAGTCATCCCTAGTCATCCCTAGTCATCCCAGTCATCCTTAGGCATGTCTAGTTATCCCTAGTCATCCCTAGTCATCCTAGTCATTCCTAGTCATCTTTAGTCATCCCAGTCATCCCTAGTCACCCCTAGTCATCCCTAGTCATCCCTAGTCATCCCTAATCATCCCTAGTCATCTCAAGTCATCCCAGTCATCGCTAATCATCCCTAGTCATCACTAGTCATTCGAGTCGTTCCTAGTCATCCCTACTCATCCCTAGTCATCCCTAGTCATCAAAGTCATCCCTAGTCATCCCAAGTCATCCCCGTCATCCCTAGTCATCCCTAGTCACCTCTAGTCATCCCTAGTCATCCCTGGTCATCCCTAGTCATCCCAAGTCATCCCAGTCTTCCCAGTCATTCCTAGTCATCCCTAGTCATCCCAGTCATCCCTTGTAATCCCTACTCATCCCTAGTCATACCTAGTCATCCAAGTCATCCCTAGTCATCCCTAGTCATCCCATTCATCCCTAGTCATCCCTACTCATCCCAGTTATCCTAAGGTATCCCTTGTCATCCCTTAACATTCCAGTCATCCCTAGTCATAGCTAGTCATTCCCAGTTATCCTTAGTCATCCCAGTCATCCCTAGTGATCTCCTGTCGTCCCAAGTCATCCCAAGTCATTATTAGTCCTCCTTGGTCATCCCTAGTCATGTCAGAAATACCTAGTAATCCCTAGTCTTGCCTACTCATCCCAGTTATTCTTAGTCGTCCCTTGTCATCCTTAGTCATCCCAGTCATCCCTAGTCAACCCTAGTCATCCCAAATCATCCCAGTCATCCCTAGTCAGCCCAGTCATCCCTAGTCATCCGAATTAATCCCTAGTCATCCAAGTCATCCCTAGTCATCCCTTGTCATCCCTAGTCATCCCAGTCATCCCTAGTCATCCCTAGTCATCCCTAGTCGTCCTTGGCATCCCTAGTCATCCCCAGTCATCTTTAGTCATCCCTAGTCATCCCTAGTCATCGCAGCCATCCCCAGTCATCCCAAGTCATCCCAGTCATCCCTAGTCATCCCTAGTCATCCCTAGTCATCCCAGTCATCCTTAGGCATCTCCCGTTATCCCTAGTCATCCATAGTCATCCCAGTCATCCCTAGTCATCTTTAGTCAGCCCAGTCATCCCTAGTCACATTAGTCATCCCCAGTAATCCCCGTCATCGCTAGTCATCGCAGTCATCCCAGTCATCTTTAGTAATCCCTAGTCATGTTTAGTCATCCCAGTTATTACAAGGCATCCCTAGTCATCCCAGTCATCCCTAGTCATCCCTAGTCATCCCAGTCATCCCTAGTCATCCCTAGTCATCCCTAGTCATCCAGTTCATCCTTAGGCATGTCTAGTTATCCCTAGTCATCCCTAGTCATCCTAGTCATTCCTAGTCATCTTTAGTCATCCCAGTCATCCCTAGTCACCCCTAGTCATCCCTAGTCATCCCTAGTCATCCCTAGTCATCCCAGTCATCCCTAGTCATTCCTAGTCATCCCAAGTCATCCCAGTCATCGCTAATCATCCCTAGTCATCACTAGTCATTCGAGTCATTCCTAATCATCCCTACTCATCCCTAGTCATCCCTAGTCATCAAAGTCATCCCTAGTCATCTGAAGTCATCCCCGTCATCCCTAGTCATCCCTAGTCACCTCTAGTCTTCCCTCGTCATCCCTGGTTATCCCTAGTCATCCCAAGTCATCCCAGTCTTCCCAGTCATTCCTAGTCATCCCTAGTCATCCCAGTCATCCCTTGTAATCCCTACTCATCCCTAGTCATACCTAAACATCCAAGTCATCCCTAGTCATCCCTAGTCATCCCAATCATCCCTAGTCATCCCTAGTCATCCCTAGTGAACTTAGTCATCCCTAGTCATCCCTAGTCATCTTTAGTCATCTCTAGTCATCCCTAGTCATCCCAGTCATCCCTAGTCATCCCAAATCATCCCAGTCATCGCTAGTCATCCGTAGTCATCCCTAGTCGTCCCAGTCATTCTTAGTCATCTTTAGTCATCCCTAGTCATCTCAGTCATCCCTACTCATCCGAATTCATCCCTAGTCATCCCAGGCATCCCTAGTCATCCCTAGTCATCCCTAATCATCCCAGTCATCCCTAGTCATTCCTAGTCATCTCAAGTCATCCCAGTCATCGCTAATCATCCCTAGTCATCACTAGTCATTCGAGTCATTCCTAGTCATCCCTACTCATCCCTAGTCATCCCTAGTCATCAAAGTCATCCCTAGTCATCCCAAGTCATCCCCGTCATCCCTAGTCATCCCTAGTCACCTCTAGTCATCCATAGTCATCCCCCGTCATCCCTAGTCATCCCAAGTCATCCCAGTCTTCCCAGTCATTCCTAGTCATCCCTAGTCATCCCAGTCATCCCTAGTCAGCCCAGTCATCCCTTGTCATCCGAATTCATCCCTAGTCATCCGAGTCATCCCTAGTCATCCCTTGTCATCCCTAGTCATCCCAGTCATCCCTAGTCATCCCTAGTCATCCCTAGTCGTCCTTGGCATCCCTAGTCATCCCCAGTCATCTTTAGTCATCCCTAGTCATCCCTAGTCATCGCAGCCATCCCCAGTCATCCCAAGTCATCCCAGTCATCCCTAGTCATCCCTAGTCATCCCTAGTCATCCCAGTCATCCTTAGGCATCTCTAGTTATCCCTAGTCATCCATAGTCATCCCTAGTCATCTTTAGTCATCGCAGTCATCCCTAGTCACATTAGTCATCCCCAGTAATCCCCGTCATCGCTAGTCATCGCAGTCATCCCAGTCATCTTTAGTAATCCCTAGTCATGTTTAGTCGTCCCAGTTATTACAAGGCATCCCTAGTCATCCCAGTCATCCCTAGTCATCCCTAGTCATCCCCGTCATCCCTAGTCATCCCTAGTCATCCCAGTCATCCTTAGGCATGTCTAGTTATCCCTAGTCATCCCTAGTCATCCTAGTCATTCCTAGTCATCTTTAGTCATCCCAGTCATCCCTAGTCACCCCTAGTCATCCCTAGTCATCCCTAGTCATCCCTAGTCATCCCAGTCATCCCTAGTCATTCCTAGTCATCCCAAGTCATCCCAGTCATCGCTAATCATCCCTAGTCATCACTAGTCATTCGAGTCATTCCTTATCATCCCTACTCATCCCTAGTCATCCCTAGTCATCAAAGTCATCCCTAGTCATCCCAAGTCATCCCCGTCATCCCTAGTCATCCCTAGTCACCTCTAGTCTTCCCTCGTCATCCCTGGTTATCCCTAGTCATCCCAAGTCATCCCAGTCTTCCCAGTCATTCCTAGTCATCCCTAGTCATCCCAGTCATCCCTTGTAATCCCTACTCATCCCTAGTCATACCTAGTCATCCAAGTCATCCCTAGTCATCCCTAGTCATCCCAATCATCCCTAGTCATCCCTAGTCATCCCTAGTGAACTTAGTCATCCCTAGTCATCCCTAGTCATCTTTAGTCATCTCTAGTCATCCCTAGTCATCCCAGTCATCCCTAGTCATCCCAAATCATCCCAGTCATCGCTAGTTATCCGTAGTCATCCCTAGTCGTCCCAGTCATTCTTAGTCATCTTTAGTCATCCCTAGTCATCTCAGTCATCCCTACTCATCCGAATTCATCCCTAGTCATCCCAGGCATCCCTAGTCATCCCTAGTCATCCCTAGTCATCCCAGTCATCCCTAGTAATCTTAAATCATCCCAGTCATCCCTAGTCATCCCTAGTCATCCCTAGTCATCGCTAGTCATCCCAGTCATCCTTAGTAATCCCTAGTCATTTTTAGTCATCCCAGTCATTGCCAGTCATTCCTAGTCATCCCAGGAATCCCTAGTCATCCCTTGTCATCCCAGTCATCCCTAGTCATCCCTACTTATCTCTAGTCATATCTAGTCTTAAAAGTCATCCCTAGTCTGCCATACTCATCCCTTGTCATCTCTAGTCCTCGCTTGTCATCGCAGTCATCCTTAGTTATCCCAGTCATCACTAATCAGCTCTGTCATGCCACTCATCCCTAGTCATCCTAAGCATCCCTAGTCATCCTTTGTCATCCCTAGTCATCTTTTGTTATCCCACTCATCCCTAATCATCCCTAGTCATCCCTAGCCTTCTCTAGTCATCTTTAACCATCCTTTGTCATCTCTAGTCATTGCTTTTCATCCCTTTCATCACTAGTCACATTAGTCATCCTCAGTAATCCACGTCATCGTAGTCATCCCTAGTTATCCCCGTCATCCCTAGTCAACCTAGTCATCCCAATCATCCCTAGTAATCCCTAGTAATCTTTAGTCATCCCAGTTATTGCAAGTCATCCATAGTCATCCCAGTCATCCCTAGTCATCCCAAGTCATCCCAGTCATCCCAAGTCATCCTCGTCATCCCTAGTCATCCGTAGTCACCCCTAGTCATCCCTAGTCATCCCTGGTCATCCCTAGTCATTCCAAGTCATCCCAGTCATCCCAGTCATCCCTGGTCATCCCTATTCATCCCAGTCATCCCAGTCATCCCTAGTAATCCTTAGTCATCCCTAGTCATACCTAGTCATCCCAGTTATCCCTAGTCATCCCTAGTCATTCCAGTTATCCCTAGTCATAGCTAATAATCCGTAGTTATCCCTAGTCATCCCAGTCATCCCTAGTCATCCCTTTTCGTCCCAAGTCATCCCAAGTAATGATTAGTCTTCCTGAGTCATCCCTAGTCATCTTAGTCATACTTAGTGATCCCTTGTCATGCCTAGTTATCCCAGTTATCCTTAGTCATCCCCTTGTCATATTTAGTCATCCCAGTCATCCCAGTCATCCCTAGTCAACCCTAGTCATCCCAAGTCATCCCAGGCATCCCTAGTCAGCCGAGTCATCCCTAGTCATCCGAATTCATCCCTAGTCATCCAAGTCATCCCTAGTAATCCCTTGTCAACCCTAGTCATCCCAGTCATCCCTAGTCATCCCTAGTCATCCCATGTCATCCCAGTCATCCCTAGTCATCTTAAGTCATCCCAGTCATCCCTAGTCATCCCTAGTCATCCCTAGTCATCCCAGTCATCCCTACTCATCCCTAGTCATTCCTAGTGATCTTAATCGTCGCTAGTCATTCCTAGTCATCTTTAGTCATCCCTAGTCATCCCTAGTCATCCCAGTCATCCCTAGTCATCTCAAATCATCCCAGTCATTCCTAGTAATCCCTGGTCATCCCTAGTCATCCCAGTCATCCCTAGTCATCTCCAGTCATCCCAGTCATCCCAATCATCCCTAGGCATCTCTAGTCATCGCTAGTCATTCTTGTCATACCTAGTCATTCCCAGTTATCTTTAGTCATCCCTAGTGATCCCAAGTCATCCCAGTCATCCCTAGTCATCCCTAGTTATCCCTAGTCATCCCAGTCATCCCTTGTCATCCCTAGTCATCCCTAGTCATCCCTAGTCTTCTTTAGTCATCCCTAGTCATCCTTAGTCATCCCAGTCATCCCTAGTCATCCCAAATGTTCCCAGTCATATCTAGTCATCCGTAGTCATCCCTAGTCGTCCCAGTCATTCTTAGTCATCCCTAGTCATCCCAGTCATCCCTAGTCATCCCAGTCATCCCTACTCATCCGAATTCATCCCTACTCCTCCCAGGCATCCCTAGTCATCCTAGTCATACTTAGTGATCCCTAGTCATACCTAGTTATCCCAGTTATCCTTAGTCATCTCTTGTCATCCCTAGTGATCTTAGTCATCGCTAGTCATCCCTAGTCATCTCTAGTCATCCCTAGTGATTCTTGTCATACCTAGTCATCCCTAGTCATCCCTAGTCATCCCAGTCATCCCTAGTCATCCCAAATGTTCCCAGTCATCGCTAGTCATCCGTAGTCATCCCTAGTCGTCCCAGTCATTCTTAGTCATCCCTAGTCATCCCTAGTCATCCCAGTCATCCCTAGTCATCCCAGTCATCCCTATTCATCCGAATTCATCCCTACTAATCCCAGGCATCCCTAGTCATCCTAGTCATACTTAGTGATCCCTAGTCATACCTAGTTATCCCAGTTATCCTTAGTCATCTCTTGTCATTCCTAGTGATCTTAGTCATCGCTAGTCATCCCTAGTCATCTCTAGTCATCCCTAGTGATTCTTGTCATACCTAGTCATCCCCAGTTATCTTTAGTCATCCCTAGTCATCCCTAGTCGTCCCAGTCATTCTTAGTCATCCCTAGTCATCCCTAGTCATCCCAGTCATCCCTAGTCATCCCAGTCATCCCAGTCATCCCTACTCATCCGAATTCATCCCTACTCCTCCCAGGCATCCCTAGTCATCCCTAGTCACCCCTAGTCATCCCAGTCATCCCTAGTCATCCCTTGTCATTCTAGTCATCCCTAGTCATCCCTACTTATCCCTAGTCATCTTTAGTGTTAAAAGTCATCCCTAGTCCTCCCAAGTCATCCCCGTCATCCCTAGTCATCCCTAGTCATTCCAGTCATCCCTAGTCATCGCTAGTCATCCCTAGTCATCCCAGTCATCCCTAGTTATCCCTAGTCATTCCTAGTGATCTTAATCATCGCTAGTCATCCCTAGTCATCTTTAGTCATCCCTAGTCATCCCTAGTCATCCCAGTCATCCCTAGTCATCTCAAATCATCCCAGTCATTCCTAGTAATCCCTGGTCATCCCTAGTCATCCCAGTCATCCCTAGTCATCTCCAGTCATCCCAATCATCCCTAGGCATCTCTAGTCATCCCTAGTCTCTGTTGTCATACCTAGTCATCCCCAGTTATCTTTAGTCATCCCTAGTCATCCCAAGTCATCCCAGTCATCCGTAGTCATACCTAGTTATCCCTAGTCATCCCAGTCATCCTTTGTCAACCCTAGTCATCCCTAGTGATCTTAGTCATCCCTAGTCATCCCTAGTCATCTTTAGTCATCCCTAGTCATCCCAGTCATCCCTAGTCATCCTAAATCTTTCCAATCATCGCTAGTCATCCGTAGTCATTCCTCGTCGTCCCTGTCATTCTTAGTCATCCCTAGTCATCCCTAGTCATCCCAGTCATCCCTACTCATCCGAATTCATCCCTACTCATCCCAGACATCCCTAGTCATCCCTACTCATCCCTAGTCATCCCTAGTCATCCCAGTCATCCCTAGTAATCGCAAATCATCCCAGTCATCCCTACTCATCCCTAGTCATCCCTAGTCATCCGTAGTCATCCCAGTCATCCCTAGTAATCCCTAGCCATTTTTAGTCATCCCAGTCATTGCTAGTCATTCCTAGTCATCCAAGTCATTCCTAGTCATCCCTTGTCATTCCAGTCATCCCTAGTCATCCCTACTTATCCCTAGTCATCTTTAGTCTTAAAAGTCATCCCTAGTCCTCCCAAGTCATCCCCGTCATCCCTAGTCACCCCTAGTCATGACTAGTCATCCCTGGTCATCCCTAGCCATACCTAGTCATCCCAGTCATCCCTAGTCATCCCTAGTCATCCCAGTCATCTCTAGTAAACCCTAGTCATCCCTAGTCATCCCTAGTCATCCCAGTCATCCCTAGTCATCCTTAGTCATCCCTAGTGATCTTAGTCATCCCTAGTCATCCCTAGTAATCCCTAGTCATCCCAGTTATCCCTAGTCATCCCAAATCATCCCAGTCATCGCTAGTCATCCCTAGTCATCCCTAGTCATCCCTAGTCATCCCAGCCATTCTTAGTCATCCCTAGTCATCCCAGTCATCCCTAGTCTCCCTAGTCATCCCGGTCATCCCTACTTATCCGAATTCATCCCAGTCATCCCTAGTCATCCCTAATCATCCCAGTCATCCCTAGTCATCCCAAATCATCCCAGTCATCGCTGGTCATCCCTAGTCATCCCAGTCATTCTTAGTCGTCCCTAGTCATCCCTAGTCATCCCAGTCATCGCTAGTAATCCCTAGTCGTCTTTAGTTATCCCAGTTATTGGAAGTCATCCGTAGTCATCCCAGTCATCCGTAGTCATTCCTAGTCATCCCAGTCATCCCTAGGCATCTTTAGTCATCTTTAGTCATCCCAGTCATCTCTAGTCATCCCTAGTCATCCCTAGTCATCCCAGTCATCCCTAGTAATCCGTAGTTATTTTTAGTTATCCCAGTCATCGCTAGTCATCCCTAGTCATCCCTTGTCATCCCTAGTCATCCCTTGTCATCCCTAGTCATCCCAGTCATCCTTAGGCATCTCTAGTTATCCCTAGTCATCCATAGTCATCCCAGTAATCCCTAGTCATCTTTAGTCATCCCAGTCATCCCTAGTCACATTAGTCATCCCCAGTAATCCCCGTCATCGCTAGTCATCCCAGTCATCTTTAGTAATCCCTAGTCATGTTTAGTCATCCCAGTTATTACAAGGCATCCCTAGTCATCCCAGTCATCCCAAGTCATCCCTAGTCATCCCAGTCATCCCTAGTCATCCCTAGTCATCCCTAGTCATCCCAGTCATCCTTAGGCATGTCTAGTTATCCCTAGTCATCCCTAGTCATCCTAGTCATTCCTAGTCATCTTTAGTCATCCCAGTCATCCCTAGTCATCCCTAGTCATCCCAGTCATCCCTAGTCATTCCTAGTCATCTCAAGTCATCCCAGTCATCGCTAATCATCCCTAGTCATCACTAGTCATTCGAGTCATTCCTAGTCATCCCTACTCATCCCTAGTCATCCCTAGTCATCAAAGTCATCCCTAGTCATCCCAAGTCATCCCCGTCATCCCTAGTCATCCCTAGTCACCTCTAGTCATCCCTAGTCATCCCTAGTCACCTCTAGTCATCCCTAGTCATCCCTGGTCATCCCTAGTCATCCCAAGTCATCCCAGTCTTCCCAGTCATTCCTAGTCACCCCTAGTCATCCCAGTCATCCCTTGTAATCCCTACTCATCCCTAGTCATACCTAGTCATCCAAGTCATCCCTAGTCATCCCTAGTCATCCCATTCATCCCTAGTCATCCCTACTCATCCCAGTTATCCTAAGGTATCCCTTGTCATCCCTTAACATTCCAGTCATCCCTAGTCATAGCTAGTCATTCCTAGTTATCCTTAGTCATCCCAGTCATCCCTAGTCATCTCCTGTCGTCCCAAGTCATCCCAAGTCATGATTAGTCCTCCTTAGTCATCCCTAGTCATGTCAGGAATACCTAGTAATCCCTAGTCTTGCCTACTCATCCCAGTTATCCTTAGTCGTCCCTTGTCATCTTTAGTCATCCCAGTCATCCCTAGTCAATTCTAGTCATCCCAAGTCATCCCAGTCATCCCTAGTCAGCCCAGTCATCCCTAGTAATCCGAATTCATCGCTAGTCATCCAACTGATCCCTAGTCATCCCTTGTCATCCCTAGTCATCCCAGTCATCCCTAGTCATCCCTAGTCATCCCTAGTCGTCCTTGGCATCGCTAGTCATCCCCAGTCATCTTTAGTCATCCCTAGTCATCCCTAGTCATCGCAGCCATCCCCAGTCATCCCAAGTCATCCCAGTCATCCCTAGTCATCCCTAGTCATCCCTAGTCATCCCTAGTCATCCCAGTCATCCTTAGGCATCTCTAGTTATCCCTAGTCATCCATAGTCATCCCAGTCATCCCTAGTCATCTTTAGTCATCCCAGTCATCCCTAGTCACATTAGTCATCCCCAGTAATCCCCGTCATCGCTAGTCATCGCAGTCATCCCAGTCATCTTTAGTAATCCCTAGTCATCTTTAGTCATCCCAGTTATTACAAGGCATCCCTAGTCATCCCAGTCATCCCTAGTCATCCCTAGTCATCCCTAGTCATCCCAGTCATCCTTAGGCATGTCTAGTTATCCCTAGTCATCCCTAGTCATCCTAGTCATTCCTAGTCATCTTTAGTCATCCCAGTCATCCCTAGTCACCCCTAGTCATCCCTAGTCATCCCTAGTCATCCCTAGTCATCCCAGTCATCCCTAGTCATTCCTAGTCATCCCAAGTCATCCCAGTCATCGCTAATCATCTCTAGTCATCACTAGTCATTCGAGTCATTGCTAATCATCCCTACTTATCCCTAGTCATCCCTAGTCATCAAAGTCATCCCTAGTCATCCCAAGTTATCCCCGTCATCCCTAGTCATCCCTAGTCACCTCTAGTCATCCCTCGTCATCCCTGGTTATCCCTAGTCATCCCAAGTCATCCCAGTCTTCCCAGTCATTCCTAGTCATCCCTACTCATCCCAGTCATCCCTTGTAATCCCTACTCATCCCTAGTCATCCAAGTCATCCCTACTCATCCCTAGTCATCCAAGTCATCCCTAGTCATCCCTAGTCATCCCAGTCATCCCTAGTCATCCCTACTCATCCCAGTTATCCTAAGGTATCCCTTGTCATCCCTTAACATTCCAGTCATCCCTAGTCATAGCTAGTCATTCCTAGTTATCCTTAGTCATCCCAGTCATCCCTAGTCATCTCCTGTCGTCCCAAGTCATCCCAAGTCATGATTAGTCCTCCTTAGTCATCCCTAGTCATGTCAGGCATACCTAGTCATCCCTAGTCTTCCCTACTCATCCCAGTTATCTTTAGTCGTCCCTTGTCATCTTTAGTCATCCCAGTCATCCCTAGTCAACTCTAGTCATCCCAAGTCATCCCAGTCATCCCTAGTCAGCCCAGTCATCCCTAGTAATCCGAATTCATCCCTAGTCATCCAAGTCATCCCTAGTCATCCCTTGTCATCCCTAGTCATCCCTTGTCATCCCTAGTCATCCCAGTCATCCTTAGGCATCTCTAGTTATCCCTAGTCATCCATAGTCATCCCAGTAATCCCTAGTCATCTTTAGTCATCCCAGTCATCCCTAGTCACATTAGTCATCCCCAGTAATCCCCGTCATCGCTAGTCATCCCAGTCATCTTTAATAATCCCTAGTCATGTTTAGTCATCCCAGTTATTACAAGGCATCCCTAGTCATCCTAGTCATCCCTAGTCATCCCTAGTCATCCCAGTCATCCCTAGTCATCCCTAGTCATCCCTAGTCATCCCAGTCATCCTTAGGCATGTCTAGTTATCCCTAGTCATCCCTAGTCATCCTAGTCATTCCTAGTCATCTTTAGTCATCCCAGTCATCCCTAGTCATCCCTAGTCATCCCAGTCATCCCTAGTCATTCCTAGTCATCTCAAGTCATCCCAGTCATCGCTAATCATCCCTAGTCATCACTAGTCATTCAAGTCATTCCTAAACATCCCTACTCATCCCTAGTCATCCCTAGTCATCAAAGTCATCCCTAGTCATCCCAAGTCATCCCCGTCATCCCTAGTCATCCCTAGTCACCTCTAGTCATCCCTAGTCATCCCTAGTCACCTCAAGTCATCCCTAGTCATCCCTGGTCATCCCTAGTCATCCCAAGTCATCCCAAGTCATCCCAGTCTTCCCAGTCATTCCTAGTCATCCCTAGTCATCCCAGTCATCCCTTGTAATCCCTACTCATCCCTAGTCATACCTAGTCATCCAAGTCATCCCTAGTCATCCCTAGTCATCCCATTCATCCCTAGTCATCCCTACTCATCCCAGTTATCGTAAGGTATCCCTTGTCATCCCTTAACATTCCAGTCATCCCTAGTCATAGCTACTCATTCCCAGTTATCCTTAGTCATCCCAGTCATCCCTAGTCATCTCCTGTCGTCCCAAGTCATCCCAAGTCATGATTAGTCCTCCTTAGTCATCCCTAGTCATGTCAGGAATACCTAGTAATCCCTAGTCTTGCCTACTCATCCCAGTTATCCTTAGTCGTCCCTTGTCATCTTTAGTCATCCCAGTCATCCCTAGTCAATTCTAGTCATCCCAAGTCATCCCAGTCATCCCTAGTCAGCCCAGTCATCCCTAGTAATCCGAATTCATCGCTAGTCATCCAAGTGATCCCTAGTCGTCCCTTGTCATCCCTAGTCATCCCAGTCATCCCTAGTCATCCCTAGTCATCCCTAGTCGTCCTTGGCATCCCTAGTCATCCCCAGTCATCTTTAGTCATCCCTAGTCATCCCTAGTCATCGCAGCCATCCCCAGTCATCCCAAGTCATCCCAGTCATCCCTAGTCATCCCTAGTCATCCCTAGTCATCCCTAGTCATCCCAGTCATCCTTAGGCATCTCTAGTTATCCCTAGTCATCCATAGTCATCCCAGTCATCCCTAGTCATCTTTAGTCGTCCCAGTCATCCCTAGTCACATTAGTCATCCCCAGTAATCCCCGTCATCGCTAGTCATCGCAGTCATCCCAGTCATCTTTACTAATCCCTAGTCATGTTTAGTCATCCCAGTTATTACAAGGCATCCCTAGTCATCCCAGTCATCCCTAGTCATCCCTAGTCATCCCAGTCATCCCTAGTCATCCCTAGTCATCCCTAGTCATCCCAGTCATCCTTAGGCATGTCTAGTTATCCCTAGTCATCCCTAGTCATCCTAGTCATTCCTAGTCATCTTTAGTCATCCCAGTCATCCCTAGTCACCCCTAGTCATCCCTAGTCATCCCTAGTCATCCCTAGTCATCCCAGTCATCCCTAGTCATTCCTAGTCATCCTAAGTCATCCCAGTCATCGCTAATCATCCCTAGTCATCACTAGTCATTCGAGTCATTCCTAATCATCCCTACTTATCCCTAGTCATCCCTAGTCATCAAAGTCATCCCTAGTCATCCCAAGTCATCCCCGTCATCCCTAGTCATCCCTAGTCACCTCTAGTCATCCCTCGTCATCACTGGTTATCCCTAGTCATCCCAAGTCATCCCAGTCTTCCCAGTCATTCCTAGTCATCCCTAGTCATCCCAGTCATCCCTTGTAATCCCTACTCATCCCTAGTCATCCAAGTCATCCCTAGTCATCCCTAGTCATCCCAGTCATCCCTAGTCATCCCTACTCATCCCAGTTATCCTAAGGTATCCCTTGTCATCCCTTAACATTCCAGTCATCCCTAGTCATAGCTAGTCATTCCTAGTTATCCTTAGTCATCCCAGTCATCCCTAGTCATCTCCTGTCGTCCCAAGTCATCCCAAGTCATGATTAGTTCTCCTTAGTCATCCCTAGTCATGTCAGGCATACCTAGTCATCCCTAGTCTTCCCTACTCATCCCAGTTATCTTTAGTCGTCCCTTGTCATCTTTAGTCATCCCAGTCATCCCTAGTCAACTCTAGTCATCTCAAGTTATCCCAGTCATCCCTAGTCAGCCCAGTCATCCCTAGTAATCCGAATTCATCCCTAGTCATCCAAGTCATCCCTAGTCATCCCTAGTCATCCTTAGTCATCCCTAGTCGTCCTTGGCATCCCTAGTCATCCCCAGTCATCTTTAGTCGTCCCTAACCGTCCCTAGTCATCGCAGCCATCCCCAGTCATCCCAAGTCATCCCAGTCATCCCTAGTCATCCCTAGTCATCCCTAGTCATCCCTAGTCATCCGTAGTCATCCCTAGTCATCCCAGTCATCCCTAGTCATCCCAAATCTTCCCAGTCATCGCTAGTCATCCGTAGTCATCCCTAGTCGTCCCAGTCATTCTTAGTCATCCCTACTCATCTCTAGTCATCCCAGTCATCCCTACTCATCCGAATTCATCCCTACTCCTCCCAGGCATCCCTAGTCATCCCTAGTCATCCCTAGTCATCCTTGTCATCCCTAGTAATTCCAAATCATCCCAGTCATCCCTAGTCATCCCTAGTCATCCCTAGTCATCCCAGTCATCCCTAGTAATCCCTAGTCATTTTTAGTCTTCCCAGTCATTCCTAGTCATCCCTAGTCATCCCAGTCATCCCTTGTAATCCCTACTCATCCCTAGTCATACCTAGTCATCCAAGTCATCCCTAGTCGTCCCTAGTCATCCCAGTCATCCCTAGTCATCCTTACTCATCCCAGTTATCCTAAGGTATCTCTTGTCATCCCTTAACATTCCAGTCATCCCTAGTCATAGCTAGTCATTCCTAGTTATCCTTAGTCATCCCAGTCATCCCTAGTCATCTGCTGTCGTCCCAAGTCATCCCAAGTCATGATTAGTCCTCCTTAGTCATCCCTAGTCATGTCAGGCATACCTAGTCATCCCTAGTCTTGCCTACTCATCCCAGTTATCTTTAGTCGTCCCTTGTCATCTTTAGTCATCCCAGTCATCCCTAGTCAACTCTAGTCATCCCAAGTCATCCCAGTCATCCCTAGTCAGCCCAGTCATCCCTAGTAATCCGAATTCATCCCTAGTCATCCAAGTCATCCCTAGTCATCCCTTGTCATCCCTAGTCATCCCAGTCATCCCTAGTCATCCTTAGTCATCTCTAGTCGTCCTTGGAATCCCTAGTCATCCCCAGTCATCTTTAGTCATCCCTAGTCATCCCTAGTCATCGCAGCCATCCCCAGTCATCCCAAGTCATCCCAGTCATCCCTAGTCATCCCTAGTCATCCCTAGTCATCCCAGTCATCCCTAGTCATCCCAAATCATCCCAGTCATCGCTAGTCATCCCTAGTCATCCCAGTCATTCTTCGTCGTCCCTAGTCATCCCTAGTCATCCCAATCATCCCTAGTAATCCGTAGTCATTTTTAGTTATCCCAGCCATCGCTAGTCATCCCTAGTCATCCCTAGTCATCCCTAGTCATCCCAGTCATCCTTAGGCATCTCTAGTTATCCCTAGTCATCCATAGTCATCCCAGTCATCCCTAGTCATCTTTAGTCATCCCAGTCATCCCTTGTCACATTAGTCATCCCCAGTAATCCCCGTCATCGCTAGTCATCGCAGTCATCCCAGTCATCTTTATTAATCCCTAGTCATGTTTAGTCATCCCAGTTATTACAAGGCATCCCTAGTCATCCCAGTCATCCCTAGTCATCCCTAGTCATCCCAGTCATCCCTAGTCATCCCTAGTCATCCCTAGTCATCCCAGTCATCCTTAGGCATGTCTAGTTATCCCTAGTCATCCCTAGTCATCCTAGTCATTCCTAGTCATCTTTAGTCATCCCAGTCATCCCTAGTCACCCCTAGTCATCCCTAGTCATCCCTAGTCATCCCTAGTCATCCCAGTCATCCCTAGTCATTCCTAGTCATCCCAAGTCATCCCAGTCATCGCTAATCATCCCTAGTCATCACTAGTCATTCGAGTCATTCCTAATCATCCCTACTCATCCCTAGTCTTCTCTAGTCATCAAAGTCATCCCTAGTCATCCCAAGTCATCCCCGTCATCCCTAGTCATCCCTAGTCACCTCTAGTCATCCCTCGTCATCCCTGGTTATCCCTAATCATCCCAAGTCATCCCAGTCTTCCCAGTCATTCCTAGTCATCCCTAGTCATCCCAGTCATCCCTTGTAATCCCTACTCATCCCTAGTCATACCTAGTCATCCAAGTCATCCCTAGTCATCCCTAGTCATCCCATTCATCCCTAGTCATCCCTACTCATCCCAGTTATCCTAAGGTATCCCTTGTCATCCCTTAACATTCCAGTCATCCCTAGTCATAGCTAGTCATTCCTAGTTATCCTTAGTCATCCCAGTCATCCCTAGTCATCTCCTGTCATCCCAAGTAAATCCCAGTCATCCCTAGTCAGCCCAGTCATCCCTAGTAATCCGAATTTATCCCTAGTCATCCAAGTCATCCCTAGTCATCCCTAGTCATCCCTAGTCATCCCAGTCATCCCTAGTCATCGCTAGTCATCTCTAGTCATCCTTATCATCCCTAGTTATCTCCAGTTATATTTACTCATCTCTAGTCATCCTAGTCATCCCTAGTCATCCCAAGTCATCCCAGTCATCCCTAGTCATCCGAGTCATCCCTAGTCATCCCTAATTATTTCTAGTCATCCCTAGTCATCCCAGTCATCCCTAGTCATCTTTAGTCATCTCTAGTCATCTCTAGTCATCCCTAGTCATCCCTAGTCATCCCAGTTATCACTAGTAATACCTAGTCATTTTTAGTCATCCCAGTCATCGCTAGTCATCCCTTGTCATCCCAGTCATCCCTAGTCATCCCTAGTCATCCCTAGTCATCCCAGTCATCCCTAGGCATCTCTAGTTATCCCTAGTTATCCCTAGTAATCCCTCTCATCCCTAGTCATCTTTAGTCATCCCAGTCATCCCTAGTCACATTAGTCATCCCCAGTAATCCCCGTCATCGCTAGTCATCCCAGTCATCCCAGTCATCCCTAGTAATACCCAGTCATCTTTAGTCATCCAGTTATTGCAAGGCATCCCTACTCATCCCAGTCATCCCTAGTCATCCCTACTCATCGCTAGTCATCCCAGTGATCCCTTGTCATCCCTAGTCATCCCTGGTCATCCCAGTCATCCCAGTCATCCCTAGTCATCCCTAGTCATGCCTAGTCATCCCAGTCATCCCTAGTCATCCCTAGTCATCCCTAGTCATCCCTAGTCATCCCAAGTCATCCCAGTCATTGCTAATCATCCCTAGTTATCGCTAGTCATCCTTAGTCATCCCAGTCATGCCTAGTCATCCCTACTCATCCCTAGTCATCAACGTCATCCCTAGTCATCCCAAGTCATCCCCCTCATCCCTAGTCATCCCTAGTCACCTCTAGTCATCCCTAGTCATCCCTTGTCATCCCTAGTCATCCCAAGTCATTCCTGTCATCCCAGTCATCCCTAGTCATCCTTAGTCATCCCATTCATCCCTAGTAATCCCTAGTCATCCCTAGTCATACCTAGTCATCCCCGTCATTCCTAGTCATCCCAGTCATCCCTAGTCAACCCTACTCATTCCAGTTATCCTAGGTTATCCCTTGGCATCCTTTAACATTCCAGTCATCCCTAGGCATAGCTAGTCATCCCTAGTTATCGTTAGTCATCCCCTTTTATATTTAGTCAGCCCAGTCATCCCTAGTCAACCTTAGTCATCCCAGGTCATCCCAGTCATCCCTAGTCAGCCCAGTCATCGCTAGTCATCCGAATTTATCCCTAGTCATCGAAGTCATCCCTAGTCATCTCTTGTCATCCCTAGCCATCCGAGTCATCCCTAGTCTTTCCTAGTCATCCCTAGTCATCCTTGTCATCCCTAGTCATCCCCAGTCATCTTTAGTCATCCCTAGTCATCCTTAGTCATCCCAGTCATCCCTAGTCATCCCAAGTCATCCCAGTCATCCCTAGTCATCCCTAGTCATCCCTAGTCATCCCAGTCATCCGTAGTCATCCCTAGTCATCCCTAGTCATCCTTAGGCATCCCAGTCGTCCCTACTCATCGCTTGTCATCCCTACTGATCTTAGTCATCCCTAGTCATCCCTAGTCATCTTTAGTCATCTCTAGTCATCCCTAGTCATCCCAGTCATCCCTAGTCATCCCTAGTCATCCTTTTCATCCCTAGTCATCCCCAGTCATCTTTAGTCATCCCTAGTCATCCCTAGTCATCCTTAGTCATCCCAGTCATCCCTAGTCATCCCTAGTCATCCCTAGTCATCCCAGTCATCCCTAGTCATCCCTCGTCATCTCTAGTCATCCCTAGTAATCCTTAGGCATCTCAGTCGTCCCTACTCATCCCTTGTCATCCCTACTGATCTTAGTCATCCGTAGTCATCCCTAGTCATCTCTAGTCATCTCTAGTCATCCCTAGTCATCCCAGTTATCCCTAGTCATCCCTAGTCATCCCAAGTCATCCCAGTCATCCCTTGTCATCTCTTGTCATTGCTAGTCATCCCAGTCATCCCTAGTCGTGCGAGTCATCCCTAGTCATCCCTTCTCATCCCTAGTCATCCCAGTCATCCCTTGTTATCCCGAGTCATCCCAGTCATCCTTAGTCATCCTTAGTCATCCCTAGTCATCCCAGTCATCCCAGTCATCCGTCATCCTTATCATCCCTACTTATCCCTTGTTATCTCTAGTCATCGCTTGTCATTCCAGTCATCCTTAGTGATCCCAGTCATCTCTAGTCATCCCTGTCATCCCACTCATCCCTAGTGATCCCAGTCATTCCTAGTTATCTCTAAACATCCCTTGTCATCTCTTGTCCTTTTTAGACATCGGTTGTCATCCAAGTCATCCCTAGTCATCCCAGTCATCCCTTGTCATCGCAGTCATCCCTAGTCATCCCAGTCATCTCTAGTCATCCCTGTCATCCCACTTATCCCCAGTCATCTCCGTCATCCCTAGGTATCCCTAAACATCACTTCTCATCCCTTGTCCTTTTTAGTCATCAGTTGTCATCCCAGTCATCCCTAGTCATCCCAGTCATCCCTAGTCATCTCTAGTTATTCTAGTCATCCCTAGTCATCCCTAGTCATCCCAGTCAACCGTAGTCATCACTAGTCATCCCAGTCAACTCTAGTCATCCCTGTCATCGCAGTCCTCCCTAGTCATACCAGTAATCCCTAGTCATCCTTAGTCATCCCTACTCATCCTTAGTCATCTCAGTCATCTTTAGTCATCCCTAGTCATCCCAGTAATCCTTAGTTATCCTAGTCATTCCTAGTCATCCCTACTCATCCTTTGTCATCTCTAGTCATCGCTTGCCATCCAAGCCATCCCTAGTCATCTTAGTCATCCCCTGTCATCCCAGTCATCCCTAGTTATCCAAGTCGTCCCTGTCATCCCTAGTCATCCGTACTCATCCCTAGTTATCGCAGTCATCCCTGGTCGTCCCTAGTCAACCACTCGCATACCTTGCTATCTCTACTCATCGCTTCTCATCCCAGTCATCCCTAGTCCTCCTAGTGATCCTTAGTCATCCCAGTCATGCCTAGTGATGCCTAGTCATCCCTAGCCATCTCTAGTCATCCTAGTAATCCCTAGCCATCCCTAGTCATACCAGTCAACTCTAGTCATCCCTAGTCATCCCAGTCATCCCTAGTCATCCCTAGTCATTCTTGTCATCCCTAGTCATCCCCAGTCATCTTTAGTCATCCCTAGTCATCCCTAGTCATCCCAGCCATCCCCAGTCATCCCAAGTCATCCCAGTCATCCCTAGTCATCCCTAGTCATCCCTAGTCATCCCTAGTCATCCCTAGTCATCCCTAGTCATCCCTAGTCATCCCAGTCATCGCTAGTCATCCCTAGTTATCCCTTGTCATCCCTAGTCATCCCTTGTCATCCCAGTCATCCGTCGTCATCCCTACTTATCTCTTGTCATCCCTAGTCTTCGAAGTCATCCCTAGTCATCCCAAGTCATCCCTGTCATCCCTAGTCACCCCTAGTCATGCCTAGTCATCCCTGGTCATCCCTAGCCATCCCAAGTCATCCCAGTCATCCCAGTCATCCCTGGTCATCACTAGTCATCCCAGTCATCCTTAGTAATCCCTAGTCATCCCTACTGATACCTAGTCATCCCAGTCATCCCTAGTTATTCCTTGTCATCCCAGTCATCCATAATCATCCCTAGTCATCCCTAGTCATTCCAGTCATCCCTAGTCATCCCTTGTCGTCCCAAGTCTTCCCAAGTCATGATTAGTCCTCCGTAGTCATCCTTAGTCATCCCATTCATACCTAGGCATCCCTAGTCATGCTTAGTCATTCCAGTCATCCCTAGTTATTCCTTGTCATCCCAGTCATCCATAATCATCCCTAGTCATCCCTAGTCATTCCAGTCATCCCTAGTCATCCCTGGTCATCCCAGTCATCGCTAGTCATCCCTAGTTATCCCTTGTCATCCCTAGTCATCCCTTGTCATCCCAGTCATCCGTCGTCATCCCTACTTATCTCTTGTCATCCCTAGTCTTCGAAGTCATCCCTAGTCATCCCAAGTCATCCCTGTCATCCCTAGTCACCCCTAGTCATGCCTAGTCATCCCTGGTCATCCCTAGCCATCCCAAGTCATCCCAGTCATCCCTGGTCATCACTAGTCATCCCAGTCATCCTTAGTTATTCCTTGTCATCCCAGTCATCCATAATCATCCCTAGTCATCCCTAGTCATTCCAGTCATCCCTAGTCATCCCTTGTCGTCCCAAGTCTTCCCAAGTCATGATAAGTCCTCCGTAGTCATCCTTAGTCATCCCATTCATACCTAGACATCCCTAGTCATGCTTAGTCATTCCAGTTATCCTTAGTCATCCCTTGTCATCTTTAGTCATCCCAGTCATCTCTAGTCAACCCTAGTCATCCCAAGTCATCCCAGTCATCCCTAGTCAGCCCTTATACATGACTAGTCATCCCTGGTCATACCTAGTCATCCCTAGTCATCCCTAGTCATCCCTAGCTATCCCAGTCATCCCTAGTCATCCCTAGTCATCCCTAGTGATCTTAGTCATCCCTAGTCATCCCTAGTCATCCCAGTCATCCCAAGTCATCCCTAGTCATCCCAGTCATCCCTAGTCATCCCTAGTCATCCCTAATCATCCCTAGCTATCCCAGTCATCCCTAGTCATCCCTTGTCATCCCTAGTCATCCCTTGTCATCCCTAGTCATCCCAGTCATCCTTAGGCATCTCTAGTTATCCCTAGTCATCCATAGTCATCCCAGTAATCCCTAGTCATCTTTAGTCATCCCAGTCATCCCTAGTCACATTAGTCATCCCCAGTAATCCCCGTCATCGCTAGTCATCCCAGTCATCTTTAGTAATCCCTAGTCATGTTTAGTCATCCCAGTTATTACAAGGCATCCCTAGTCATCCCAGTCATCCCAAGTCATCCCTAGTCATCCCAGTCATCCCTAGTCATCCCTAGTCATCCCTAGTCATCCCAGTCATCCTTAGGCATGTCTAGTTATCCCTAGTCATCCCTAGTCATCCTAGTCATTCCTAGTCATCTTTAGTCATCCCAGTCATCCCTAGTCATCCCTAGTCATCCCAGTCATCCCTAGTCATTCCTAGTCATCTCAAGTCATCCCAGTCATCGCTAATCATCCCTAGTCATCACTAGTCATTCGAGTCATTCCTAGGCATGCCTACTCATCCCTAGTCATCCCTAGTCATCAAAGTCATCCCTAGTCATCCCAAGTCATCCCCGTCATCCCTAGTCATCCCTAGTCACCTCTAGTCATCCCTAGTCATCCCTAGTCACCTCAAGTCATCCCTAGTCATCCCTGGTCATCCCTAGTCATCCCAAGTCATCCCAGTCTTCCCAGTCATTCCTAGTCATCCCTAGTCATCCCAGTCATCCCTTGTAATCCCTACTCATCCCTAGTCATACCTAGTCATCCAAGTCATCCCTAGTCATCCCTAGTCATCCCAGTCATCCCTAGTAATCCGTAGTCATTTTTAGTTATCCCAGTCATCGCTAGTCATCCCTAGTCATCCCTTGTCATCCCTAGTCATCCCTTGTCATCCCTAGTCATCCCAGTCATCCTTAGGCATCTCTAGTTATCCCTAGTCATCCATAGTCATCCCATTCATCCCTAGTCATCCCTACTCATCCCAGTTATCCTAAGGTATCCCTTGTCATCCCTTAACATTCCAGTCATCCCTAGTCATAGCTAGTCATTCCTAGTTATCCTTAGTCATCCCAGTCATCCCTAGTCATCTCCTGTCGTCCCAAGTCATCCCAAGTCATGATTAGTCCTCCTTAGTCATCCCTAGTCATGTCAGGAATACCTAGTAATCCCTAGTCTTGCCTACTCATCCCAGTTATCCTTAGTCGTCCCTTGTCATCTTTAGTCATCCCAGTCATCCCTAGTCAATTCTAGTCATCCGAAGTCATCCCAGTCATCCCTAGTCAGCCCAGTCATCCCTAGTAATCCGAATTCATCGCTAGTCATCCAACTGATCCCTAGTCATGCCTTGTCATCCCTAGTCATCCCAGTCATCCCTAGTCATCCCTAGTCATCCCTAGTCGTCCTTGGCATCGCTAGTCATCCCCAGTCATCTTTAGTCATCCCTAGTCATCCCTAGTCATCGCAGCCATCCCCAGTCATCCAAAGTCATCCCAGTCATCCCTAGTCATCCCTAGTCATCCCTAGTCATTCCTAGTCATCCCAGTCATCCTTAGGCATCTCTAGTTATCCCTAGTCATCCATAGTCATCCCAGTCATCCCTAGTCATCTTTAGTCATCCCAGTCATCCCTAGTCACATTAGTCATCCCCAGTAATCCCCGTCATCGCTAGTCATCGCAGTCATCCCAGTCATCTTTAGTAATCCCTAGTCATCTTTAGTCATCCCAGTTATTACAAGGCATCCCTAGTCATCCCAGTCATCCCTAGTCATCCCTAGTCATCCCTAGTCATCCCAGTCATCCTTAGGCATGTCTAGTTATCCCTAGTCATCCCTAGTCATCCTAGTCATTCCTAGTCATCTTTAGTCATCCCAGTCATCCCTAGTCACCCCTAGTCATCCCTAGTCATCCCCAGTCATCCCTAGTCATCCCAGTCATCCCTAGTCATTCCTAGTGATCCCAAGTCATCCCAGTCATCGCTAATCATCTCTAGTCATCACTAGTCATTCGAGTCATTCCTAATCATCCCTACTTATCCCTAGTCATCCCTAGACTTCAAAGTCATCCCTAGTCATCCCAAGTCATCCCCGTCATCCCTAGTCATCCCTAGTGACCTCTAGTCATCCCTCGTCATCCCTGGTTATCCCTAGTCATCCCAAGTCATCCCAGTCTTCCCAGTCATTCCTAGTCATCCCTAGTCATCCCAGTCATCCCTTGTAATCCCTACTCATCCCTAGTCATCCAAGTCATCCCTACTCATCCCTAGTCATCCAAGTCATCCCTAGTCATCCCTAGTCATCCCAGTCATCCCTAGTCATCCCTACTCATCCCAGTTATCCTAAGGTATCCCTTGTCATCCCTTAACATTCCAGTCATCCCTAGTCATTGCTAGTCATTCCTAGTTATCCTTAGTCATCCCAGTCATCCCTAGTCATCTCCTGTCGTCCCAAGTCATCCCAAGTCATGATTAGTCCTCCTTAGTCATCCCTAGTCATGTCAGGCATACCTAGTCATCCCTAGTCTTCCCTACTCATCCCAGTTATCTTTAGTCGTCCCTTGTCATCTTTAGTCATCCCAGTCATCCCTAGTCAACTCTAGTCATCCCAAGTCATCCCAGTCATCCCTAGTCAGCCCAGTCATCCCTAGTAATCCGAATTCATCCCTAGTCATCCAAGTCATCCCTAGTCATCCCTTGTCATCCCTAGTCATCCCTTGTCATCCCTAGTCATCCCAGTCATCCTTAGGCATCTCTAGTTATCCCTAGTCATCCATAGTCATCCCAGTAATCCCTAGTCATCTTTAGTCATCCCAGTCATCCCTAGTCACATTAGTCATCCCCAGTAATCCCCGTCATCGCTAGTCATCCCAGTCATCTTTAATAATCCCTAGTCATGTTTAGTCATCCCAGTTATTACAAGGCATCCCTAGTCATCCCAGTCATCCCTAGTCATCCCTAGTCATCCCAGTCATCCCTAGTCATCCCTAGTCATCCCTAGTCATCCCAGTCATCCTTAGGCATGTCTAGTTATCCCTAGTCATCCCTAGTCATCCTAGTCATTCCTAGTCATCTTTAGTCATCCCAGTCATCCCTAGTCATCCCTAGTCATCCCAGTCATCCCTAGTCATTCCTAGTCATCTCAAGTCATTCCAGTCATCGCTAATCATCCCTAGTCATCACTAGTCATTCGAGTCATTCCTAAACATCCCTACTCATCCCTAGTCATCCCTAGTCATCAAAGTCATCCCTAGTCATCCCAAGTCATCCCCGTCATCCCTAGTCATCCCTAGTCACCTCTAGTCATCCCTAGTCATCCCTAGTCACCTCAAGTCATCCCTAGTCATCCCTGGTCATCCCTAGTCATCCCAAGTCATCCCAAGTCATCCCAGTCTTCCCAGTCATTCCTAGTCAACCCTAGTCATCCCAGTCATCCCTTGTAATCCCTACTCATCCCTAGTCATACCTAGTCATCCAAGTCATCCCTAGTCATCCCTAGTCATCCCATTCATCCCTAGTCATCCCTACTCATCCCAGTTATCGTAAGGTATCCCTTGTCATCCCTTAACATTCCAGTCATCCCTAGTCATAGCTAGTCATTCCTAGTTATCCTTAGTCATCCCAGTCATCCCTAGTCATCTCCTGTCGTCCCAAGTCATCCCAAGTCATGATTAGTCCTCCTTAGTCATCCCTAGTCATATCAGGAATACCTAGTAATCCCTAGTCTTGCCTACTCATCCCAGTTATCTTTAGTCGTCCCTTGTCATCTTTAGTCATCCCAGTCATCCCTAGTCAATTCTAGTCATCCCAAGTCATCCCAGTCATCCCTAGTCAGCCCAGTCATCCCTAGTAATCCGAATTCATCGCTAGTCATCCAAGTGATCCCTAGTCATCCCTTGTCATCCCTAGTCATCCCAGTCATCCTTAGTCATCCCTAGTCATCCCTAGTCGTCCTTGGCATCCCTAGTCATCCCCAGTCATCTTTAGTCATCCCTAGTCATCCCTAGTCATCGCAGCCATCCCCAGTCATCCCAAGTCATCCCAGTCATCCCTAGTCATCCCTAGTCATCCCTAGTCATCCCTAGTCATCCCAGTCATCCTTAGGCATCTCTAGTTATCCCTAGTCATCCATAGTCATCCCAGTCATCCCTAGTCATCTTTAGTCATCCCAGTCATCCCTAGTCACATTAGTCATCCCCAGTAATCCCCGTCATCGCTAGTCATCGCAGTCATCCCAGTCATCTTTACTAATCCCTAGTCATGTTTAGTCATCCCAGTTATTACAAGGCATCCCTAGTCATCCCAGTCATCCCTAGTCATCCCTAGTCATCCCAGTCATCCCTAGTCATCCCTAGTCATCCCTAGTCATCCCAGTCATCCTTAGGCATGTCTAGTTATCCCTAGTCATCCCTAGTCATCCTAGTCATTCCTAGTCATCTTTAGTCATCCCAGTCATCCCTAGTCACCCCTAGTCATCCCTAGTCATCCCTAGTCATCCCTAGTCATCCCAGTCATCCCTAGTCATTCCTAGTCATCCCAAGTCATCCCAGTCATCGCTAATCATCCCTAGTCATCACTAGTCATTCGAGTCATTCCTAATCATCCCTACTTATCCCTAGTCATCCCTAGTCATCAAAGTCATCCCTAGTCATCCCTAGTCACCTCTAGTCATCCCTCGTCATCACTGGTTATCCCCAGTCATCCCAAGTCATCCCAGTCTTCCCAGTCATTCCTAGTCATCCCTAGTCATCCCAGTTATCCCTTGTAATCCCTACTCATCCCTAGTCATCCAAGTCATCCCTAGTCATCCCTAGTCATCCCAGTCATCCCTAGTCATCCCTACTCATCCCAGTTATCCTAAGGTATCCCTTGTCATCCCTTAACATTCCAGTCATCCCTAGTCATAGCTAGTCATTCCTAGTTATCCTTAGTCATCCCAGTCATCCCTAGTCATCTCCTGTCGTCCCAAGTCATCCCAAGTCATGATTAGTCCTCCTTAGTCATCCCTAGTCATGTCAGGCATACCTAGTCATCCCTAGTCTTCCCTACTCATCCCAGTTATCTTTAGTCGTCCCTTGTCATCTTTAGTCATCCCAGTCATCCCTAGTCAACTCTAGTCATCCCAAGTCATCCCAGTCATCCCTAGTCAGCCCAGTCATCCCTAGTAATCCGAATTCATCCCTAGTCATCCAAGTCATCCCTAGTCATCCCTAGTCATCCTTAGTCATCCCTAGTCGTCCTTGGCATCCCTAGTCATCCCCAGTCATCTTTAGTCATCCCTAACCGTCCCTAGTCATCGCAGCCATCCCCAGTCATCCCAAGTCATCCCAGTCATCCCTAGTCATCCCTAGTCATCCCTAGTCATCCCTAGTCATCCCAAATCTTCCCAGTCATCGCTAGTCATCCGTAGTCATCCCTAGTCGTCCCAGTCATTCTTAGTCATCCCTACTCATCTCTAGTCATCCCAGTCATCCCTACTCATCCGAATTCATCCCTACTCCTCCCAGGCATCCCTAGTCATCCCTAGTCATCCCTAGTCATCCTTGTCATCCCTAGTAATTCCAAATCATCCCAGTCATCCCTAGTCATCCCTAGTCATCCCTAGTCATCCCAGTCATCCCTAGTAATCCCTAGTCATTTTTAGTCTTCCCAGTCATTCCTAGTCATCCCTAGTCATCCCAGTCATCCCTTGTAATCCCTACTCATCCCTAGTCATACCTAGTCATCCAAGTCATCCCTAGTCGTCCCTAGTCATCCCAGTCATCCCTAGTCATCCTTACTCATCCCAGTTATCCTAAGGTATCTCTTGTCATCCCTTAACATTCCAGTCATCCCTAGTCATAGCTAGTCATTCCTAGTTATCCTTAGTCATCCCAGTCATCCCTAGTCATCTGCTGTCGTCCCAAGTCATCCCAAGTCATGATTAGTCCTCCTTAGTCATCCCTAGTCATGTCAGGCATACCTAGTCATCCCTAGTCTTGCCTACTCATCCCAGTTATCTTTAGTCGTCCCTTGTCATCTTTAGTCATCCCAGTCATCCCTAGTCAACTCTAGTCATCCCAAGTCATCCCAGTCATCCCTAGTCAGCCCAGTCATCCCTAGTAATCCGAATTCATCCCTAGTCATCCAAGTCATCCCTAGTCATCCCTTGTCATCCCTAGTCATCCCAGTCATCCCTAGTCATCCTTAGTCATCTCTAGTCGTCCTTGGAATCCCTAGTCATCCCCAGTCATCTTTAGTCATCCCTAGTCATCCCTAGTCATCGCAGCCATCCCCAGTCATCCCAAGTCATCCCAGTCATCCCTAGTCATCCCTAGTCATCCCTAGTCATCCCAGTCATCCCTAGTCATCCCAAATCATCCCAGTCATCGCTAGTCATCCCTAGTCATCCCAGTCATTCTTCGTCGTCCCTAGTCATCCCTAGTCATCCCAGTCATCCCTAGTAATCCGTAGTCATTTTTAGTTATCCCAGCCATCGCTAGTCATCCCTAGTCATCCCTAGTCATCCCTAGTCATCCCAGTCATCCTTAGGCATCTCTAGTTATCCCTAGTCATCCATAGTCATCCCAGTCATCCCTAGTCATCTTTAGTCATCCCAGTCATCCCTTGTCACATTAGTCATCCCCAGTAATCCCCGTCATCGCTAGTCATCGCAGTCATCCCAGTCATCTTTAGTAATCCCTAGTCATGTTTAGTCATCCCAGTTATTACAAGGCATCCCTAGTCATCCCTAGTCATCCCAGTCATCCCTAGTCATCCCTAGTCATCCCTAGTCATCCCAGTCATCCTTAGGCATGTCTAGTTATCCCTAGTCATCCCTAGTCATCCTAGTCATTCCTAGTCATCTTTAGTCATCCCAGTCATCCCTAGTCACCCCTAGTCATCCCTAGTCATCCCTAGTCATCCCTAGTCATCCCAGTCATCCCTAGTCATTCCTAGTCATCCCAAGTCATCCCAGTCATCGCTAATCATCCCTAGTCATCACTAGTCATTCGAGTCATTCCTAATCATCCGTACTCATCCCTAGTCTTCTCTAGTCATCAAAGTCATCCCTAGTCATCCCAAGTCATCCCCGTCATCCCTAGTCATCCCTAGTCACCTCTAGTCATCCCTCGTCATCCCTGGTTATCCCTAGTCATCCCAAGTCATCCCAGTCTTCCCAGTCATTCCTAGTCATCCCTAGTCATCCCAGTCATCACTTGTAATCCCTACTCATCCCTAGTCATACCTAGTCATCCAAGTCATCCCTAGTCATCCCTAGTCATCCCATTCATCCCTAGTCATCCCTACTCATCCCAGTTATCCTAAGGTATCCCTTGTCATCCCTTAACATTCCAGTCATCCCTAGTCATAGCTAGTCATTCCTAGTTATCCTTAGTCATCCCAGTCATCCCTAGTCATCTCCTGTCATCCCAAGTCATCCCAGTCATCCCTAGTCAGCCCAGTCATCCCTAGTAATCCGAATTTATCCCTAGTCATCCAAGTCATCCCTAGTCATCCCTAGTCATCCCTAGTCATCCCAGTCATCCCTAGTCATCGCTAGTCATCTCTAGTCATCCTTATCATCCCTAGTTATCCCCAGTTATATTTACTCATCTCTAGTCATCCTAGTCATCCCTAGTCATCCCAAGTCATCCCAGTCATCCCTAGTCATCCGAGTCATCCCTAGTCATCCCTAATTATTTCTAGTCATCCCTAGTCATCCCAGTCATCCCTAGTCATCTTTAGTCATCTCTAGTCATCTCTAGTCATCCCTAGTCATCCCTAGTCATCCCAGTTATCACTAGTAATACCTAGTCATTTTTAGTCATCCCAGTCATCGCTAGTCATCCCTTGTCATCCCAGTCATCCCTAGTCATCCCTAGTCATCCCTAGTCATCCCAGTCATCCCTAGGCATCTCTAGTTATCCCTAGTTATCCCTAGTAATCCCTCTCATCCCTAGTCATCTTTAGTCATCCCAGTCATCCCTAGTCACATTAGTCATCCCCAGTAATCCCCGTCATCGCTAGTCATCCTTAGTCGTCCCTAGTCATCCCAGTCATCCCAGTCATCCGTCATCCTTATCATCCCTACTTATCCCTTGTTATCTCTAGTCATCGCTTGTCATTCCAGTCATCCTTAGTGATCCCAGTCATCTCTAGTCATCCCTGTCATCCCACTCATCCCTAGTGATCCCAGTCATTCCTAGTTATCTCTAAACATCCCTTGTCATCTCTTGTCCTTTTTAGACATCGGTTGTCATCCAAGTCATCCCTAGTCATCCCAGTCATCCCTTGTCATCGCAGTCATCCCTAGTCATCCCAGTCATCTCTAGTCATCCCTGTCATCCCACTTATCCCTAGTCATCTCCGTCATCCCTAGGTATCCCTAAACATCACTTCTCATCCCTTGTCCTTTTTAGTCATCAGTTGTCATCCCAGTCATCCCTAGTCATCCCAGTCATCCCTAGTCATCTCTAGTTATTCTAGTCATCCCTAGTCATCCCTAGTCATCCCAGTCAACCGTAGTCATCACTAGTCATCCCAGTCAACTCTAGTCATCCCTGTCATCGCAGTCCTCCCTAGTCATACCAGTAATCCCTAGTCATCCTTAGTCATCCCTACTCATCCTTAGTCATCTCAGTCATCTTTAGTCATCCCTAGTCATCCCAGTAATCCTTAGTTATCCTAGTCATTCCTAGTCATCCCTACTCATCCTTTGTCATCTCTAGTCATCGCTTGCCATCCAAGCCATCCCTAGTCATCTTAGTCATCCCCTGTCATCCCAGTCATCCCTAGTTATCCAAGTCGTCCCTGTCATCCCTAGTCATCCGTACTCATCCCTAGTTATCGCAGTCATCCCTGGTCGTCCCTAGTCAACCACTCGCATACCTTGCTATCTCTACTCATCGCTTCTCATCCCAGTCATCCCTAGTCCTCCTAGTGATCCTTAGTCATCCCAGTCATGCCTAGTGATGCCTAGTCATCCCTAGCCATCTCTAGTCATCCTAGTAATCCCTAGCCATCCCTAGTCATACCAGTCAACTCTAGTCATCCCTTGTCATCCCAGTCATCCCTAGTCATCCCTAGTCATTCTTGTCATCCCTAGTCATCCCCAGTCATCTTTAGTCATCCCTAGTCTTCCCTAGTCATCCCAGCCATCCCCAGTCATCCCAAGTCATCCCAGTCATCCCTAGCCATCCCTAGTCATCCCTAGTCATCCCAGTTATCCCTAGTCATCCCTAGTCATCCCTAGTCATCCCTAGTCATCCCTAGTCATCCCAGTCATCGCTACTCATCCCTAGTTATCCCTTGTCATCCCTAGTCATCCCTTGTCATCCCAGTCATCCGTAGTCATCCCTACTTATCTCTTGTCATCCCTAGTCTTCGAAGTCATCCCTAGTCATCCCAAGTCATCCCTGTCATCCCTAGTCACCCCTAGTCATGCCTAGTCATCCCTGGTCATCCCTAGCCATCCCAAGTCATCCCAGTCATCCCAGTCATCCCTGGTCATCACTAGTCATCCCAGTCATCCTTAGTAATCCCTAGTCATCCCTACTCATACCTAGTCATCCCAGTCATCCCTAGTTATTCCTTGTCATCCCAGTCATCCATAATCATCCCTAGTCATCCCTAGTCATCCCCAGTCATCTTTAGTCATCCCTAGTCATCCCTAGTCATCCCAGCCATCCCCAGTCATCCCAAGTCATGCCAGTCATCCCTAGTCATCCCTAGTCATCCCACTCATCGCTAGACATCCCTAGTCATCCCTAGTCATCCCTAGTCATCCCTAGTCATCCCAGTCATCGCTAGTCATCCCTAGTTATCCCTTGTCATCCCTAGTCATCCCTTGTCATCCCAGTCATCCGTCGTCATCCCTACTTATCTCTTGTCATCCCTAGTCTTCGAAGTCATCCCTAGTCATCCCAAGTCATCCCTGTCATCCCTAGTCACCCCTAGTCATGCCTAGTCATCCCTGGTCATCCCTAGCCATCCCAAGTCATCCCAGTCATCCCAGTCATCCCTGGTCATCACTAGTCATCCCAGTCATCCCTAGTCATCCCTAGTCATCCCAAGTCATCCGAGTCATTCCTAGTCATCTTAAGTCATCCCAGTCATCCCTAGTCATCCCTAGTCATCCCTAGTAATCCCAGTCATCCCTAGTCATCCCTAGTCATCCCTAGTGATCTTAATCATCGCAAGTCATCCCTAGTCATCTTTAGTCATCCCTAGTCATCCCTAGTCATCCCAAGTCATCCCAGTCTTCCCAGTCATTCCTAGTCATCCCTAGTCATCCCAGTCATCCCTTGTAATCCCTTCTCATCCCTAGTCATACCTAGTCATCCAAGTCATCCCTAGTCATCCCTAGTCATCCCATTCATCCCTAGTCATCCCTAGTCATCCCAGTTATCCTAAGGTATCCCTTGTCATCCCTTAACATTCCAGTCATCCCTAGTCGTAGCTAGTCATTCCTAGTTATCCTTAGTCATCCCAGTCATCCCTAGTGATCTCCTGTCGTCCCAAGTCATCCCAAGTCATGATTAGTCCTCCTTGGTCATCCCTAGCCATGTCAGGAATACCTAGTAATCCCTAGTCTTGCCTACTCATCCCAGTTATCCTTAGTCGTCCCTTGTCATCTTTAGTCATCCCAGTCATCCCTAGTCAACCCTAGTCATCGCAAGTCATCCCAGTCATCCCTAGTCAGCCCAGTCATCCCTAGTCATCCGAATTCATCCCTAGTCATCCAAGTCATCCCTAGTCATCCCTTGTCATCCCTAGTCATCCCTAGTCATCCCTAGTCATCCCTAGTCGTCCTTGGCATCCCTAGTCATCCCCAGTCATCTTTAGTCATCCCTAGTCATCCCTAGTCATCGCAGCCATCCCCAGTAATCCCAAGTCATCCCAGTCTTCCCTAGTCATCCCTAGTCATCCCTAGTCATCCCTAGTCATCCCAGTCATCCTTAGGCATCTCTAGTTATCCCTAGTCATCCATAGTCATCCCAGTCATCCCTAGTCATCTTTAGTCATCCCAGTCATCCCTAGTCACATTAGTCATCCCCAGTAATCCCCGTCATCGCTAGTCATCGCAGTCATCCCAGTCATCTTTAGGAATCCCTAGTCATGTTTAGTCATCCCAGTTATTACAAGGCATCCCTAGTCATCCCAGTCATCCCTAGTCATCCCTAGTCATTTCAGTCATCCCTAGTCATCCCTAGTCATCCCTAGTCATCCCAGTCATCCTTAGGCATGTCTAGTTATCCCTAGTCATCCCTAGTCATCCTAGTCATTCCTAGTCATCTTTAGTCATCCCAGTCATCCCTAGTCACTTCTAGTCATCCCTAGTAATCCCTAGTCATCCCTAGTCATCCCTAGTCATTCCTAGTCATCCCAAGTCATCCCAGTCATCGCTAATCATCCCTAGTCATCACTAGTCATTCGAGTCATTCCTAATCATCCCTACTCATCCCTAGTCATCCCTAGTCATCAAAGTCATCCCTAGTCATCCCAAGTCATCCCCGTCATCCCTAGTCATCCCTAGTCACCTCTAGTCTTCCCTCGTCATCCCTGGTTATCCCTAGTCATCCCAAGTCATCCTAGTCTTCCCAGTCATTCCTAGTCATCCCTAGTCATCCCAGTCATCCCTTGTAATCCCTACTCATCCCTAGTCATACCTAGTCATCCAAGTCATCCCTAGTCATCCCTAGTCATCCCAATCATCCCTAGTCATCCCTAGTCATCCCTAGTGAACTTAGTCATCCCTAGTCATCCCTAGTCATCTTTAGTCATCTCTAGTCATCCCTAGTCATCCCAGTCATCCCTAGTCATCCCAAATCATCCCAGTCATCGCTAGTCATCCCTAGTCATCCCTAGTCGTCCCAGTCATTCTTAGTCATCTTTAGTCATCCCTAGTCATCTCAGTCATCCCTACTCATCCGAATTCATCCCTAGTCATCCCAGGCATCCCTAGTCATCCCTAGTCATCCCTAGTCATCCCAGTCATCCCTAGTAATCTTAAATCATCCCAGTCATCCCTAGTCATCCCTAGTCATCCCTAGTCATCGCTAGTCATCCCAGTCATCCTTAGTAATCCCTAGTCATTTTTAGTCATCCCAGTCATTTCCAGTCATTCCTAGTCATCCCAGTCATCCCTAGTCATCCCTTGTCATCCCAGTCATCCCTAGTCATCCCTACTTATCTCTAGTCATATCTAGTCTTAAAAGTCATCCCTAGTCTGCCATACTCATCCCTTGTCATCTCTAGTCCTCGCTTGTCATCGCAGTCATCCTTAGTTATCCCAGTCATCACTAATCAGCTCTGTCATGCCACTCATCCCTAGTCATCCTAAGCATCCCTAGTCATCCTTTGTCATCCCTAGTCATCTTTTGTTATCCCACTCATCCCTAATCATCCCTAGTCATCCCTAGCCTTCTCTAGTCATCTTTAACCATCCTTTGTCATCTCTAGTCATTGCTTTTCATCCCTTTCATCACTAGTCACATTAGTCATCCTCAGTAATCCACGTCATCGTAGTCATCCCTAGTTATCCCCGTCATCCCTAGTCAACCCAGTCATCCCAATCATCCCTAGTAATCCCTAGTTATCTTTAGTCATCCCAGTTATTGCAAGTCATCCATAGTCATCCCAGTCATCCCTAGTCATCCCAAGTCATCCCAGTCATCCCAAGTCATCCTCGTCATCCCTAGTCATCCGTAGTCACCCCTAGTCATCCCTAGTAATCCCTGGTCATCCCTAGTCATTCCAAGTCATCCCAGTCATCCCAGTCATCCCTGGTCATTCCTATTCATCCCAGTCATCCCAGTCATCCCTAGTAATCCTTAGTCGTCCCTAGTCATACCTAGTCATCCCAGTTATCCCTAGTCATCCCTAGTCATTCCAGTTATCCCTAGTCATTCCAGTTATCCCTAGTCATAGCTAATAATCCGTAGTTATCCCTAGTCATCCCAGTCATTCCTAGTCATCCCTTTTCGTCCCAAGTCATCCCAAGTAATGATTAGTCTTCCTGAGTCATCCCTAGTCATCTTAGTCATACTTAGTGATCCCTAGTCATGCCTAGTTATCCCAGTTATCCTTAGTCATCCCCTTGTCATATTTAGTCATCCCAGTCATCCCTAGTCAACCCTAGTCATCCCAAGTCATCCCAGGCATCCCTAGTCAGCCGAGTCATCCCTAGTCATCCGAATTCATCCCTAGTCATCCAAGTCATCCCTAGTAATCCCTAGTCAACCCTAGTCATCCCAGTCATCCCTAGTCATCCCTAGTCATCCCATGTCATCCCAGTCATCCCTAGTCATCTTAAGTCATCCCAGTCATCCCTAGTCATCCCTAGTCATCCCTAGTCATCCCAGTCATCCCTACTCATCCCTAGTCATTCCTAGTGATCTTAATCGTCGCTAGTCATCCCTAGTCATCTTTAGTCATCCCTAGTCATCCCTAGTCATCCCAGTCATCCCTAGTCATCTCAAATCATCCCAGTCATTCCTAGTAATCCCTGGTCATCCCTAGTCATCCCAGTCATCCCTAGTCATCTCCAGTCATCCCAGTCATCCCAATCATCCCTAGGCATCTCTAGTCATCCCTAGTCATTCTTGTCATACCTAGTCATTCCCAGTTATCTTTAGTCATCCCTAGTCATCCCTAGTCATCCCAGTCATCCCTAGTCATCCCTAGTCATCCCTAGTCATCCCTAGTCATCCCTAGTCATCCAAGTAATCCCTAGTCATTCCTAGTCATCCCAAGTCATCCCAGTCATCGCTAATCATCCCTAGTCATCACTAGTCATTCGAGTCATTCCTAATCATCCCTACTCATCCCTAGTCATCCCTAGTCATCAAAGTCATCCCTAGTCATCAAAAGCATCCCCGTCATCCCTAGTCATCCCTAGTCACCTCTAGTCATCCCTCGTCATCCCTGGTTATCCCTAGTCATCCCAAGTCATCCCAGTCTTCCCAGTCATTCCTAGTCATCCCTAGTCATCCCAGTCATCCCTTGTAATCCCTACTCATCCCTAGTCATACCTAGTCATCCAAGTCATCCCTAGTCATCCCTAGTCATCCCAGTCATCCCTAGTCATCCCTACTCATCCCAGTTATCCTAAGGTATCCCTTGTCATCCCTTAACATTCCAGTCATCTCTAGTCATAGCTAGTCATTCCTAGTTATCCTTAGTCATCCCAGTCATCCCTAGTCATCTCCTGTCGTCCCAAGTCATCCCAAGTCATGATTAGTCCTCCTTAGTCATCCCTAGTCATGTCAGGCATACCTAGTCATCCCTAGTCTTGCCTACTCATCCCAGTTATCTTTAGTCGTCCCTTGTCATCTTTAGTCATCCCAGTCATCCCTAGTCAACTCTAGTCATCCCAAGTCATCCCAGTCATCCCTAGTCAGCCCAGTCATCCCTAGTAATCCGAATTCATCCCTAGTCATCCAAGTCATCCCTAGTCATCCCTTGTCATCCCTAGTCATCCCAGTCATCCCTAGTCATCCTTAGTCATCCCTAGTCGTCGTTGGCATCCCTAGTCATGCCCAGTCATCTTTAGTCATCCCTAGTCATCCCTAGTCATCGCAGCCATCCCCAGTCATCCCAAGTCATCCCAGTCATCCCTAGTCATCCCTAGTCATCCCTAGTCATCCCTAGTCATCCCTAGTCATCCCAGTCGTCCCTAGTCATGCTTAGTCATCCTTAGTGATCTTAGTCCTCCCTATTCTTCCCTAGTCATCTTTAGTCATCCCTAGTCATCCCTAGTCATCCCAGTCATCCCTAGTCATCCCAAATCTTCCCAGTCATCGCTAGTCATCCCTAGTCATCCCTAGTCGTCCCAGTCATTCTTAGTCATCCCTAGTCATCCCTAGTCATCCCTACTCATCCGAATTCATCCCTACTCCTCCCAGGCATCCCTAGTTATCCCTAGTCATCCCTAGTCATCCCAGTCATCCCTAGTAATTCCAAATCATCCCAGTCATCCCTAGTCATCCCTAGTCATCCCTAGTCATCCCTAGTCATCCCAGTCATCCCTAGTAATCCCTAGTCATTTTTAGTCATCCCAGTCATTGCTAGTCATTCCTAGTCATCCCAGTCATCCCTAGTCATCCCTTGTCATTCCAGTCATCCCTAGTCATCCCTACTTATCCCTAGTCATCTTTAGTCTTAAAAGTCATCCCTTGTCCTCCCAAGTCATCCCCGTCATTCCTAGTCATCCCTAGTCATCCCAGTCATCCCTAGTCATCTTAAGTCATCCCAGTCATCTCTAGTCATCCCTAGTCATCCCTAGTCATCCCAGTCATCCCTAGTCATCCCTAGTCATTCCTAGTGATCTTAATCATCCCAGTCATCGCTAGTCATCCCTAGTCATCCCAGTCATTCTTAGTCGTCCCTAGTCATCTCTAGTCATCCCAGTCATCGCTAGTAATCCCTAGTCGTCTTTAGTTATCCCAGTTATTGGAAATCATCCGTAGTCATCCCAGTCATCCGTAGTCATTCCTAGTCATCCCAGTCATCCCTAGGCATCTTTAGTCATCTTTAGTCATCCCAGTCATCTCTAGTCATCCCTAGTCATCCCTAGTCATCCCAGTCATCCCTAGTAATCCGTAGTTATTTTTAGTTATCCCAGTCATCGCTAGTCATCCCTTGTCATCCCTAGTCATCCCTAGTCATACCAGTCATCCTTAGGCATCTCTAGTTATCCCTAGTCATCCATAGTCATCCCAGTAATCCCTAGTCATCTTTAGTCATCCCAGTCATCCCTAGTCACATTAGTCATCCCCAGTAATCCCCGTCATCGCTAGTCATCCAAGTCATCTTTAGTAATCCCTAGTCATGTTTAGTCATCCCAGTTATTACAAGGCATCCCTAGTCATCCCAGTCATCCCTAGTCATCCCTAGTCTTCCCAGTCATCCCTAGTCATCCCTAGTCATCCCTAGTCATCCCAGTCATCCTTAGGCATGTCTAGTTATCCCTAGTCATCCCTAGTCATCCTAGTCATTCCTAGTCATCTTTAGTCATCCCAGTCATCCCTAGTCAACCCTAGTCATCCCTAGTCATCCCTGGTCATCCCTAGTCATCCCAGTCATCCCTAGTCATTCCTAGTCATCTCAAGTCATCGCAGTCATCGCTAATCATCCCTAGTCATCACTAGTCATTCGAGTCATTCCTAGTCATCCCTACTCATCCCTAGTCATCCCTAGTCATCAAAGTCATCCTTAGTCATCCCAAGTCATCCCCGTCAGCCCTAGTCATCCCTAGTCACCTCTTGTCATCCCTAGTCATCCCTAGTCACCTCTTGTCATCCCTAGTCATCCCTGGTCATCCCTAGTGATCCCAAGTCATCCCAGTCTTCCCAGTCATTCCTAGTCATCCCTAGTCATTCCAGTCATCCCTTGTAATCCCTACTCATCCCTAGTCATACCTAGTCATCCAAGTCATCCCTAGTCATCCCTAGTCATCCCATTCATCCCTAGTCATCCCTACTCATCCCAGTTATCGTAAGGTATCCCTTGTCATCCCTTAACATTCCAGTCATCCCTAGTCATAGCTAGTCATTCGTAGTTATCCTTAGTCATCCCAGTCATCCCTAGTCATCTCCTGTCGTCCCAAGTCATCCCAAGTCATGCTTAGTCCTCCTTAGTCATCCCTAGTCATGTCAGGAGTACCCAGTAATCCCTAGTCTTGCCTACTCATCCCAGTTATCCTAAGTCGTCCCTTGTCATCTTTAGTCATCCCAGTCATCCCTAGTCAACCCTAGTCATCGCAAGTCATCCCAGTCATCCCTAGTCAGCCCAGTCATCCCTAGTCATCCGAATTCATCCCTAGTCATCCCTTGTCATCCCTAGTCATCCCAGTCATCCCTAGTCATCCCTAGTCATCCCTAGTCGTCCTTGGCATCCCTAGTCATCCCCAGTCATCTTTAGTCATCCCTAGTCATCCCTAGTCATCGCAGCCATCCCCAGTCATCCGTAGTCATCCCTAGTCATCCCTAGTCATCCCTAGTCATCCCAGTCATCCTCAGGCATCTCTACTTATCCCTAGTCATCCATAGTCATCCCAGTCATCCCTAGTCATGTTTAGTCATCCAAGTCATCCCTAGTCACATTAGTCATCCCCAGTAATCCCCGTCATCGCTAGTCATCGAAGTCATCCCAGTCATCTTTAGTAATCCCTAGTCATGTTTAGTCATCCCAGTTATTACAAGGCATCCCTAGTCATCCCAGTCATCCCTAGTCATCCCTAGTCATCCCAGTCATCCCTAGTCATTCCTAGTCATCCCTAGTCATCCCAGTCATCCTTAGGCATGTCTAGTTATCCCTAGTCATCCCTAGTCATCCTAGTCATTCCTAGTCATCTTTAGTCATCCCAGTCATCCCTAGTCACCCCTAGTCATCCCTAGTCATCCCTAGTCATCCCTAGTCATCCCAGTCATCCCTAGTCATTCCTAGTCATCCCAAGTCATCCCAGTCATCGCTAATCATCCCTAGTCATCACTAGTCATTCGAGTCATTCCTAATCATCCCTACTCATCCCTAGTCATCCCTAGTCATCAAAGTCATCCCTAGTCATCCCAAGTCATCCCCGTCATCCCTAGTCATCCCTAGTCACCTCTAGTCATCCCTCGTCATCCCTGGTTATCCCTAGTCATCCCAAGTCATCCCAGGCTTCCCAGTCATTCCTAGTCATCCCTAGTCATCCCAGTCATCCGTTGTAATCCCTACTCATCCCTAGTCATCCAAGTCATCCCTAGTCATCCCTAGTCATCCCAGTCATCCCTAGTCATCCCTACTCATCCCAGTTATCCTAAGGTATCCGTTGTCATCCCTTAACATTCCAGTCATCCCTAGTCATAGCTAGTCATTCCTAGTTATCCTTAGTCATCCCAGTCATCCCTAGTCATCTCCTGTCGTCCCAAGTCATCCCAAGTCATGATTAGTCCTCCTTAGTCATCCCTAGTCATGTCAGGCATACCTAGTCATCCCTAGTCTTGCCTACTCATCCCAGTTATCTTTAGTCGTCCCTTGTCATCTTTAGTCATCCCAGTCATCCCTAGTCAACTCTAGTCATCCCAAGTCATCCCAGTCATCCCTAGTCAGCCCAGTCATCCCTAGTAATCCGAATTCATCCCTAGTCATCCAAGTCATCCATAGTCATCCCTTGTCATCCCTAGTCATCCCAGTCATCCCTAGTCATCCTTAGTCATCCCTAGTCGTCCTTGGCAGCCCTAGTCATCCCCAGTCATCTTTAGTCATCCCTAGTCATCCCTAGTCATCGCAGCCATCCCCAGTCATCCCAAGTCATCCCAGTCATCCCTAGTCATCCCTAGTCATCCCTAGTTATCCCTGTCATCCCTAGTCATCCCTAGTCATCCCTAGTCATCCCAGTCGTCCCTAGTCATGCTTAGTCATCCCTAGTGATCTCAGTCCTCCCTACTCTTCCCTAGTCATCTTTAGTCATCCCTAGTCATCCCTAGTCATCCCAGTCATCCCTAGTCATCCCAAATCTTCCCAGTCATCGCTAGTCATCCGTAGTCATCCCTAGTCGTCCCAGTCATTCTTAGTCATCCCTAGTCATCCCTAGTCATCCCAGTCATCCCTACTCATCCGAATTCATCCCTACTCCTCCCAGGCATCCCTAGTCATCCCTAGTCATCCCAGTCATCCCTAGTAATTCCAAATCATCCCAGTCATCCCTAGTCATCCCTAGTCATCCCTGGTCATCCCTAGTCATCCCAGTCATCCCTAGTAATCCCTAGTCATTTTTAGTCATCCCAGTCATTGCTAGTCATTCCTAGTCATCCCAGTCATCCCTAGTCATCCCTTGTCATTCCAGTCATCCCTAGTCATCCCTACTTATCCCTAGTCATCTTTAGTCTTAAAAGTCATCCCTAGTCCTCCCAAGTCATCCCCGTCATTCCTAGTCATCCCTAGTCATCCCAGTCATCCCTAGTCATCTTTAAGTCATCCCAGTCATCCCTAGTCATCCCTAGTCATCCCTAGTCATCCCAGTCATCCCTAGTCATCCCTTGTCATTCCTAGTGATCTTAATCATCCCAGTCATCGCTAGTCATCCTAGTCATTCCAGTCATTCTTAGTCGTCCCTAGTCATCCCTAGTCATCCCAGTCATCGCTAGTAATTCCTAGTCGTCTTTAGTTATCCCAGTTATTGGAAGTCATCCGTAGTCATCCCAGTCATCCGTAGTCATTCCTAGTCATCCCAGTCATCCCTAGGCATCTTTAGTCATCTTTAGTCATCCCAGTCATCTGTAGTCATCCCTAGTCATCCCTAGTCATCCCAGTCATCCCTAGTAATCCGTAGTCATTTTTAGTTATCCCAGTCATCGCTAGTCATCCCTAGTCATCCCTAGTCATCCCAGTCATCCTTAGGCATCTCTAGTTATCCCTAGTCATCCCAGTAATCCCTAGTCATCTTTAGTCATCCCAGTCATCCCTAGTCACATTAGTCATCCCCAGTAATCCCCGTCTTCGCTAGTCATCCCAGTCATCTTTAGTAATCCCTAGTCATGTTTAGTCATGCCAGTTATTACAAGGCATCCCTAGTCATCCCAGTCATCCCTAGTCATCCCTAGTCATCCCAGTCATCCCTAGTCATCCCTAGTCATCCCTAGTCATCCCAGTCATCCTTAGGCATGTCTAGTTATCCCTAGTCATTCCTAGTCATCCTAGTCATTCCTAGTCATCTTTAGTCATCCCAGTCATCCCTAGTCAACCCTAGTCATCCCTAGTCATCCCTAGTCATCCCTAGTCATCCCAGTCATCCCTAGTCATTCCTAGTCATCTCAAGTCATCCCAGTCATCGCTAATCATCCCTAGTCATCACTAGTCACTCGAGTAGTTCCTAGTCATCCCTACTCATCCCTAGTCATCCCTAGTCATCAAAGTCATCCCTAGTCATCCCAAGTCATCCCCGTCATCCCTAGTCATCCCTAGTCACCTCTAGTCATCCCTAGTCATCCCTAGTCACCTCTAGTCATCCCTAGTCATCCCTGGTCATCCCTAGTCATCCCAAGTCATCCCAGTCTTCCCAGTCATTCCTAGTCATCCCTAGTCATCCCAGTCATCCCAGTCATCCCCTGTAATCCCTACTCATCCCTAGTCATACCTAGTCATCCAAGTCATCCCTAGTCATCCCTAGTCATCCCTACTCATCCCAGTTATCGTAAGGTATCCCTTGTCATCTCTTAACATTCCAGTCATCCCTAGTCATAGCTAGTCATTCCTAGTTATCCTTAGTCATCCCAGTCATCCGTAGTCATCTCCTGTCGTCCCAAGTCATCCCAAGTCATGATTAGTCCTCCTTAGTCATCCCTAGTCATGTCAGGAATACCTTGTAATCCCTAGTCTTGCCTACTCATCCCAGTTATCCTTAGTCGTCCCTTGTCATCTTTAGTCATCCCAGTCATCCCTAGTCAACCCTAGTCATCCCAAGTCATCCCAGTCATCCCTAGTCAGCCCAGTCATCCCTAGTCATCCGAATTCATCCCTAGTCATCCAAGTGATCCCTAGTCATCCCTTGTCATCCCTAGTCATCCCAGTCATCCCTAGTCATCCCTAGTCATCCCTAGTCGTCCTTGGCATCCGTAGTCATCCCCAGTCATCTTTAGTCATCCCTAGTCATCCCTAGTCATCGCAGCCATCCCCAGTCATCCCAAGTCATCCCAGTCATCCCTAGTCAACCCTAGTCATCCCTAGTCATCCCTAGTCATCCCAGTCATCCTTAGGCATCTCTAGTTATCCCTAGTCATCCATAGTCATCCCAGTCATCCCTAGTCATGTTTAGTCATCCAAGTCATCCCTAGTCACATTAGTCATCCCCAGTAATCCCCGTCATCGCTAGTCATCGCAGTCATCCCAGTCATCTTTAGTAATCCCTAGTCATGTTTAGTCATCCCAGTTATTACAAGGCATCCCTAGTCATCCCAGTCATCGCTAGTCATCCCTAGTCATCCCAGTCATCCCTAGTCATCCCTAGTCATCCCTAGTCATCCCTAGTCATCCCAGTCATCCTTAGGCATGTCTAGTTATCCCTAGTCATCCCTAGTCATCCTAGTCATTCCTAGTCATCTTTAGTCATCCCAGTCATCCCTAGTCATCCCTAGTCATCCCAGTCATCCCTACTCATTCCTAGTCATCTCAAGTCATCCCAGTCATCGCTCATCATCCCTAGTCATCACTAGTCATTCGAGTCATTCCTAGTCATCCCTACTCATCCCTAGTCATCCCTAGTCATCAAAGTCATCCCTAGTCATCCCAAGTCATCCCCGTCATCCCTAGTCATCCCTAGTCACCTCTAGTCATCCCTAGTCATCCCTAGTCACCTCTAGTCATCCCTAGTCATCCCTAGTCATCCCTAGTCATCCCAAGTCATCCCAGTCTTCCCAGTCATTCCTAGTCATTCCTAGTCATCCCAGTTATCCCTTGTAATCCCTACTCATCCCTAGTCATCCAAGTCATCCCTAGTCATCCCTAGTCATCCCAGTCATCCCTACTCATCCCTACTCATCCCAGTTATCCTAAGGTATCCGTTGTCATCCCTTACCATTCCAGTCATCCCTAGTCATAGCTAGTCATTCCTAGTTATCCTTAGTCATCCCAGTCATCCCTAGTCATCTCCTGTCGTCCCAAGTCATCCCAAGTCATGATTAGTCCTCCTTAGTCATCCCTAGTCATGTCAGGCATACCTAGTCATCCCTAGTCTTGCCTACTCATCCCAGTTATCTTTAGTCGTCCCTTGTCATCTTTAGTCATCCCAGTCATCCCTAGTCAACTCTAGTCATCCCAAGTCATCCCAGTCATCCCTAGTCAGCCCAGTCATCCCTAGTAATCCGAATTCATCCCTAGTCATCCAAGTCATCCCTAGTCATCCCTTGTCATCCCTAGTCATCCCAGTCATCCCTAGTCATCCTTAGTGATCCCTAGTCGTCCTTGGCATCCCTAGTCATCCCCAGTCATCTTTAGTCATCCCTAGTCATCCCTAGTCATCGCAGCCATCCCCAGTCATCCCAAGTCATCCCAGTCATCCCTAGTCATCCCTAGTCATCCCTAGTTATCCCTGTCATCCCTAGTCATCCCTAGTCATCCCTAGTCATCCCAGTCGTCCCTATTCATGCTTAGTCATCCCTAGTGATGTTAGTCCTCCCTATTCTTCCCTAGTCATCTTTAGTCATCCCTAGTCATCCCTAGTCATCCCAGTCATCCCTAGCCATCCCAAATCTTCCCAGTCATCGCTAGTCATCCGTAGTCATCCCTAGTCGTCCCAGTCATTCTTAGTCATCCCTAGTCATCCCTAGTCATCCCAGTCATCCCCACTCATCCGAATTCATCCCTACTCCTCCCAGGCATCCCTAGTCATCCCTAGTCATCCCTAGTCATCCCAGTCATCCCTAGTAATTCCAAATCATCCCAGTCATCCCTAGTCATCCCTAGTCATCCCTAGTCATCCCTAGTCATCCCAGTCATCCCTAGTAATCCCTAGTCATTTTTAGTCATCCCAGTCATTGCTAGTCATTCCTAGTCATCCCAGTCATCCCTAGTCATCCCTTGTCATTCCAGTCATCCCTAGTCATCCCTACTTATCCCTAGTCATCTTTAGTCTTAAAAGTCATTCCTAGTCCTCCCAAGTCATCCCCGTCATTCCTAGTCATCCCTAGTCATTCCAGTCATCCCTAGTCATCTTAAGTCATCCCAGTCATCCCTAGTCATCCCTAGTCATCCCTAGTCATCCCAGTCATCCCTAGTCATCCCTTGTCATTCCTAGTGATCTTAATCATCCCAGTCATCGCTAGTCATCCCTAGTCATCCCTTGTCATCCCTAGTCATCCCAGTCATCCTTAGGCATCTCTAGTTATCCCTAGTCATCCATAGTCATCCCAGTAATCCCTAGTCATCTTTAGTCATCCCAGTCATCCCTAGTCACATTAGTCATCCCCAGTAATCCCCGTAATCGCTAGTCATCCCAGTCATCTTTAGTAATCCCTAGTCATGTTTAGTCATTCCAGTTATTACGAGGCATCCCTAGTCATCCCAGTCATCCCTAGTCATCCCTAGTCATCCCAGTCATCCCTAGTCATCCCTGGTCATCCCTAGTCATCCCAGTCATCCTTAGGCATGTCTAGTTATCCCTAGTCATCCCTAGTCATCCTAGTCATTCCTAGTCATCTTTAGTCATCCCAGTCATCCCTAGTCAACCCTAGTCATCCCTAGTCATCCCTAGTCATCCCTAGTCATGCCAGTCATCCCTAGTCATTCCTAGTCATCTCCAGTCATCCCAGTCATCCCAATCATCCCTAGGCATCTCTAGTCATCCCTAGTCATTCTTGTCATACCTAGTCATTCCCAGTTATCTTTAGTCATCCCTAGTCATCCCTAGTCATCCCAGTCATCCCTAGTCATCCCTAGTCATCCCTAGTCATCCCTAGTCATCCCTAGTCATCCAAGTAATCCCTAGTCATTCCTAGTCATCCCAAGTCATCCCAGTCATCGCTAATCATCCCTAGTCATCACTAGTCATTCGAGTCATTCCTAATCATCCCTACTCATCCCTAGTCATCCCTAGTCATCAAAGTCATCCCTAGTCATCAAAAGCATCCCCGTCATCCCTAGTCATCCCTAGTCACCTCTAGTCATCCCTCGTCATCCCTGGTTATCCCTAGTCATCCCAAGTCATCCCAGTCTTCCCAGTCATTCCTAGTCATCCCTAGTCATCCCAGTCATCCCTAGTCAGCCCAGTCATCCCTTGTCATCCGAATTCATCCCTAGTCATCCGAGTCATCCCTAGTCATCCCTTGTCATCCCTAGTCATCCCAGTCATCCCTAGTCATCCCTAGTCATCCCTAGTCGTCCTTGGCATCCCTAGTCATCCCCAGTCATCTTTAGTCATCCCTAGTCATCCCTAGTCATCGCAGCCATCCCCAGTCATCCCAAGTCATCCCAGTCATCCCTAGTCATCCCTAGTCATCCCTAGTCATCCCAGTCATCCTTAGGCATCTCTAGTTATCCCTAGTCATCCATAGTCATCCCTAGTCATCTTTAGTCATCGCAGTCATCCCTAGTCACATTAGTCATCCCCAGTAATCCCCGTCATCGCTAGTCATCGCAGTCATCCCAGTCATCTTTAGTAATCCCTAGTCATGTTTAGTCATCCCAGTTATTACAAGGCATCCCTAGTCATCCCAGTCATCCCTAGTCATCCCTAGTCATCCCCGTCATCCCTAGTCATCCCTAGTCATCCCAGTCATCCTTAGGCATGTCTAGTTATCCCTAGTCATCCCTAGTCATCCTAGTCATTCCTAGTCATCTTTAGTCATCCCAGTCATCCCTAGTCACCCCTAGTCATCCCTAGTCATCCCTAGTCATCCCTAGTCATCCCAGTCATCCCTAGTCATTCCTAGTCATCCCAAGTCATCCCAGTCATCGCTAATCATCCCTAGTCATCACTAGTCATTCGAGTCATTCCTTATCATCCCTACTCATCCCTAGTCATCCCTAGTCATCAAAGTCATCCCTAGTCATCCCAAGTCATCCCCGTCATCCCTAGTCATCCCTAGTCACCTCTAGTCTTCCCTCGTCATCCCTGGTTATCCCTAGTCATCCCAAGTCATCCCAGTCTTCCCAGTCATTCCTAGTCATCCCTAGTCATCCCAGTCATCCCTTGTAATCCCTACTCATCCCTAGTCATACCTAGTCATCCAAGTCATCCCTAGTCATCCCTAGTCATCCCAATCATCCCTAGTCATCCCTAGTCATCCCTAGTGAACTTAGTCATCCCTAGTCATCCCTAGTCATCTTTAGTCATCTCTAGTCATCCCTAGTCATCCCAGTCATCCCTAGTCATCCCAAATCATCCCAGTCATCGCTAGTTATCCGTAGTCATCCCTAGTCGTCCCAGTCATTCTTAGTCATCTTTAGTCATCCCTAGTCATCTCAGTCATCCCTACTCATCCGAATTCATCCCTAGTCATCCCAGGCATCCCTAGTCATCCCTAGTCATCCCTAGTCATCCCAGTCATCCCTAGTAATCTTAAATCATCCCAGTCATCCCTAGTCATCCCTAGTCATCCCTAGTCATCGCTAGTCATCCCAGTCATCCTTAGTAATCCCTAGTCATTTTTAGTCATCCCAGTCATTGCCAGTCATTCCTAGTCATCCCAGGAATCCCTAGTCATCCCTTGTCATCCCAGTCATCCCTAGTCATCCCTACTTATCTCTAGTCATATCTAGTCTTAAAAGTCATCCCTAGTCTGCCATACTCATCCCTTGTCATCTCTAGTCCTCGCTTGTCATCGCAGTCATCCTTAGTTATCCCAGTCATCACTAATCAGCTCTGTCATGCCACTCATCCCTAGTCATCCTAAGCATCCCTAGTCATCCTTTGTCATCCCTAGTCATCTTTTGTTATCCCACTCATCCCTAATCATCCCTAGTCATCCCTAGCCTTCTCTAGTCATCTTTAACCATCCTTTGTCATCTCTAGTCATTGCTTTTCATCCCTTTCATCACTAGTCACATTAGTCATCCTCAGTAATCCACGTCATCGTAGTCATCCCTAGTTATCCCCGTCATCCCTAGTCAACCTAGTCATCCCAATCATCCCTAGTAATCCCTAGTAATCTTTAGTCATCCCAGTTATTGCAAGTCATCCATAGTCATCCCAGTCATCCCTAGTCATCCCAAGTCATCCCAGTCATCCCAAGTCATCCTCGTCATCCCTAGTCATCCGTAGTCACCCCTAGTCATCCCTAGTCATCCCTGGTCATCCCTAGTCATTCCAAGTCATCCCAGTCATCCCAGTCATCCCTGGTCATCCCTATTCATCCCAGTCATCCCAGTCATCCCTAGTAATCCTTAGTCATCCCTAGTCATACCTAGTCATCCCAGTTATCCCTAGTCATCCCTAGTCATTCCAGTTATCCCTAGTCATAGCTAATAATCCGTAGTTATCCCTAGTCATCCCAGTCATCCCTAGTCATCCCTTTTCGTCCCAAGTCATCCCAAGTAATGATTAGTCTTCCTGAGTCATCCCTAGTCATCTTAGTCATACTTAGTGATCCCTTGTCATGCCTAGTTATCCCAGTTATCCTTAGTCATCCCCTTGTCATATTTAGTCATCCCAGTCATCCCAGTCATCCCTAGTCAACCCTAGTCATCCCAAGTCATCCCAGGCATCCCTAGTCAGCCGAGTCATCCCTAGTCATCCGAATTCATCCCTAGTCATCCAAGTCATCCCTAGTAATCCCTTGTCAACCCTAGTCATCCCAGTCATCCCTAGTCATCCCTAGTCATCCCATGTCATCCCAGTCATCCCTAGTCATCTTAAGTCATCCCAGTCATCCCTAGTCATCCCTAGTCATCCCTAGTCATCCCAGTCATCCCTACTCATCCCTAGTCATTCCTAGTGATCTTAATCGTCGCTAGTCATTCCTAGTCATCTTTAGTCATCCCTAGTCATCCCTAGTCATCCCAGTCATCCCTAGTCATCTCAAATCATCCCAGTCATTCCTAGTAATCCCTGGTCATCCCTAGTCATCCCAGTCATCCCTAGTCATCTCCAGTCATCCCAGTCATCCCAATCATCCCTAGGCATCTCTAGTCATCGCTAGTCATTCTTGTCATACCTAGTCATTCCCAGTTATCTTTAGTCATCCCTAGTGATCCCAAGTCATCCCAGTCATCCCTAGTCATCCCTAGTTATCCCTAGTCATCCCAGTCATCCCTTGTCATCCCTAGTCATCCCTAGTCATCCCTAGTCTTCTTTAGTCATCCCTAGTCATCCTTAGTCATCCCAGTCATCCCTAGTCATCCCAAATGTTCCCAGTCATATCTAGTCATCCGTAGTCATCCCTAGTCGTCCCAGTCATTCTTAGTCATCCCTAGTCATCCCAGTCATCCCTAGTCATCCCAGTCATCCCTACTCATCCGAATTCATCCCTACTCCTCCCAGGCATCCCTAGTCATCCTAGTCATACTTAGTGATCCCTAGTCATACCTAGTTATCCCAGTTATCCTTAGTCATCTCTTGTCATCCCTAGTGATCTTAGTCATCGCTAGTCATCCCTAGTCATCTCTAGTCATCCCTAGTGATTCTTGTCATACCTAGTCATCCCTAGTCATCCCTAGTCATCCCAGTCATCCCTAGTCATCCCAAATGTTCCCAGTCATCGCTAGTCATCCGTAGTCATCCCTAGTCGTCCCAGTCATTCTTAGTCATCCCTAGTCATCCCTAGTCATCCCAGTCATCCCTAGTCATCCCAGTCATCCCTATTCATCCGAATTCATCCCTACTAATCCCAGGCATCCCTAGTCATCCTAGTCATACTTAGTGATCCCTAGTCATACCTAGTTATCCCAGTTATCCTTAGTCATCTCTTGTCATTCCTAGTGATCTTAGTCATCGCTAGTCATCCCTAGTCATCTCTAGTCATCCCTAGTGATTCTTGTCATACCTAGTCATCCCCAGTTATCTTTAGTCATCCCTAGTCATCCCTAGTCGTCCCAGTCATTCTTAGTCATCCCTAGTCATCCCTAGTCATCCCAGTCATCCCTAGTCATCCCAGTCATCCCAGTCATCCCTACTCATCCGAATTCATCCCTACTCCTCCCAGGCATCCCTAGTCATCCCTAGTCACCCCTAGTCATCCCAGTCATCCCTAGTCATCCCTTGTCATTCTAGTCATCCCTAGTCATCCCTACTTATCCCTAGTCATCTTTAGTGTTAAAAGTCATCCCTAGTCCTCCCAAGTCATCCCCGTCATCCCTAGTCATCCCTAGTCATTCCAGTCATCCCTAGTCATCGCTAGTCATCCCTAGTCATCCCAGTCATCCCTAGTTATCCCTAGTCATTCCTAGTGATCTTAATCATCGCTAGTCATCCCTAGTCATCTTTAGTCATCCCTAGTCATCCCTAGTCATCCCAGTCATCCCTAGTCATCTCAAATCATCCCAGTCATTCCTAGTAATCCCTGGTCATCCCTAGTCATCCCAGTCATCCCTAGTCATCTCCAGTCATCCCAATCATCCCTAGGCATCTCTAGTCATCCCTAGTCTCTGTTGTCATACCTAGTCATCCCCAGTTATCTTTAGTCATCCCTAGTCATCCCAAGTCATCCCAGTCATCCGTAGTCATACCTAGTTATCCCTAGTCATCCCAGTCATCCTTTGTCAACCCTAGTCATCCCTAGTGATCTTAGTCATCCCTAGTCATCCCTAGTCATCTTTAGTCATCCCTAGTCATCCCAGTCATCCCTAGTCATCCTAAATCTTTCCAATCATCGCTAGTCATCCGTAGTCATTCCTCGTCGTCCCTGTCATTCTTAGTCATCCCTAGTCATCCCTAGTCATCCCAGTCATCCCTACTCATCCGAATTCATCCCTACTCATCCCAGACATCCCTAGTCATCCCTACTCATCCCTAGTCATCCCTAGTCATCCCAGTCATCCCTAGTAATCGCAAATCATCCCAGTCATCCCTACTCATCCCTAGTCATCCCTAGTCATCCGTAGTCATCCCAGTCATCCCTAGTAATCCCTAGCCATTTTTAGTCATCCCAGTCATTGCTAGTCATTCCTAGTCATCCAAGTCATTCCTAGTCATCCCTTGTCATTCCAGTCATCCCTAGTCATCCCTACTTATCCCTAGTCATCTTTAGTCTTAAAAGTCATCCCTAGTCCTCCCAAGTCATCCCCGTCATCCCTAGTCACCCCTAGTCATGACTAGTCATCCCTGGTCATCCCTAGCCATACCTAGTCATCCCAGTCATCCCTAGTCATCCCTAGTCATCCCAGTCATCTCTAGTAAACCCTAGTCATCCCTAGTCATCCCTAGTCATCCCAGTCATCCCTAGTCATCCTTAGTCATCCCTAGTGATCTTAGTCATCCCTAGTCATCCCTAGTAATCCCTAGTCATCCCAGTTATCCCTAGTCATCCCAAATCATCCCAGTCATCGCTAGTCATCCCTAGTCATCCCTAGTCATCCCTAGTCATCCCAGCCATTCTTAGTCATCCCTAGTCATCCCAGTCATCCCTAGTCTCCCTAGTCATCCCGGTCATCCCTACTTATCCGAATTCATCCCAGTCATCCCTAGTCATCCCTAATCATCCCAGTCATCCCTAGTCATCCCAAATCATCCCAGTCATCGCTGGTCATCCCTAGTCATCCCAGTCATTCTTAGTCGTCCCTAGTCATCCCTAGTCATCCCAGTCATCGCTAGTAATCCCTAGTCGTCTTTAGTTATCCCAGTTATTGGAAGTCATCCGTAGTCATCCCAGTCATCCGTAGTCATTCCTAGTCATCCCAGTCATCCCTAGGCATCTTTAGTCATCTTTAGTCATCCCAGTCATCTCTAGTCATCCCTAGTCATCCCTAGTCATCCCAGTCATCCCTAGTAATCCGTAGTTATTTTTAGTTATCCCAGTCATCGCTAGTCATCCCTAGTCATCCCTTGTCATCCCTAGTCATCCCTTGTCATCCCTAGTCATCCCAGTCATCCTTAGGCATCTCTAGTTATCCCTAGTCATCCATAGTCATCCCAGTAATCCCTAGTCATCTTTAGTCATCCCAGTCATCCCTAGTCACATTAGTCATCCCCAGTAATCCCCGTCATCGCTAGTCATCCCAGTCATCTTTAGTAATCCCTAGTCATGTTTAGTCATCCCAGTTATTACAAGGCATCCCTAGTCATCCCAGTCATCCCAAGTCATCCCTAGTCATCCCAGTCATCCCTAGTCATCCCTAGTCATCCCTAGTCATCCCAGTCATCCTTAGGCATGTCTAGTTATCCCTAGTCATCCCTAGTCATCCTAGTCATTCCTAGTCATCTTTAGTCATCCCAGTCATCCCTAGTCATCCCTAGTCATCCCAGTCATCCCTAGTCATTCCTAGTCATCTCAAGTCATCCCAGTCATCGCTAATCATCCCTAGTCATCACTAGTCATTCGAGTCATTCCTAGTCATCCCTACTCATCCCTAGTCATCCCTAGTCATCAAAGTCATCCCTAGTCATCCCAAGTCATCCCCGTCATCCCTAGTCATCCCTAGTCACCTCTAGTCATCCCTAGTCATCCCTAGTCACCTCTAGTCATCCCTAGTCATCCCTGGTCATCCCTAGTCATCCCAAGTCATCCCAGTCTTCCCAGTCATTCCTAGTCACCCCTAGTCATCCCAGTCATCCCTTGTAATCCCTACTCATCCCTAGTCATACCTAGTCATCCAAGTCATCCCTAGTCATCCCTAGTCATCCCATTCATCCCTAGTCATCCCTACTCATCCCAGTTATCCTAAGGTATCCCTTGTCATCCCTTAACATTCCAGTCATCCCTAGTCATAGCTAGTCATTCCTAGTTATCCTTAGTCATCCCAGTCATCCCTAGTCATCTCCTGTCATCCCAAGTCATCCCAGTCATCCCTAGTCATCCCTACTCATCCCAGTTATCCTAAGGTATCCCTTGTCATCCCTTAACATTCCAGTCATCCCTAGTCATAGCTAGTCATTCCTAGTTATCCTTAGTCATCCCAGTCATCCCTAGTCATCTCCTGTCGTCCCAAGTCATCCCAAGTCATGATTAGTCCTCCTTAGTCATCCCTAGTCATGTCAGGAATACCTAGTAATCCCTAGTCTTGCCTACTCATCCCAGTTATCCTTAGTCGTCCCTTGTCATCTTTAGTCATCCCAGTCATCCCTAGTCAATTCTAGTCATCCCAAGTCATCCCAGTCATCCCTAGTCAGCCCAGTCATCCCTAGTAATCCGAATTCATCGCTAGTCATCCAACTGATCCCTAGTCATCCCTTGTCATCCCTAGTCATCCCAGTCATCCCTAGTCATCCCTAGTCATCCCTAGTCGTCCTTGGCATCGCTAGTCATCCCCAGTCATCTTTAGTCATCCCTAGTCATCCCTAGTCATCGCAGCCATCCCCAGTCATCCCAAGTCATCCCAGTCATCCCTAGTCATCCCTAGTCATCCCTAGTCATCCCTAGTCATCCCAGTCATCCTTAGGCATCTCTAGTTATCCCTAGTCATCCATAGTCATCCCAGTCATCCCTAGTCATCTTTAGTCATCCCAGTCATCCCTAGTCACATTAGTCATCCCCAGTAATCCCCGTCATCGCTAGTCATCGCAGTCATCCCAGTCATCTTTAGTAATCCCTAGTCATCTTTAGTCATCCCAGTTATTACAAGGCATCCCTAGTCATCCCAGTCATCCCTAGTCATCCCTAGTCATCCCTAGTCATCCCAGTCATCCTTAGGCATGTCTAGTTATCCCTAGTCATCCCTAGTCATCCTAGTCATTCCTAGTCATCTTTAGTCATCCCAGTCATCCCTAGTCACCCCTAGTCATCCCTAGTCATCCCTAGTCATCCCTAGTCATCCCAGTCATCCCTAGTCATTCCTAGTCATCCCAAGTCATCCCAGTCATCGCTAATCATCTCTAGTCATCACTAGTCATTCGAGTCATTGCTAATCATCCCTACTTATCCCTAGTCATCCCTAGTCATCAAAGTCATCCCTAGTCATCCCAAGTTATCCCCGTCATCCCTAGTCATCCCTAGTCACCTCTAGTCATCCCTCGTCATCCCTGGTTATCCCTAGTCATCCCAAGTCATCCCAGTCTTCCCAGTCATTCCTAGTCATCCCTACTCATCCCAGTCATCCCTTGTAATCCCTACTCATCCCTAGTCATCCAAGTCATCCCTACTCATCCCTAGTCATCCAAGTCATCCCTAGTCATCCCTAGTCATCCCAGTCATCCCTAGTCATCCCTACTCATCCCAGTTATCCTAAGGTATCCCTTGTCATCCCTTAACATTCCAGTCATCCCTAGTCATAGCTAGTCATTCCTAGTTATCCTTAGTCATCCCAGTCATCCCTAGTCATCTCCTGTCGTCCCAAGTCATCCCAAGTCATGATTAGTCCTCCTTAGTCATCCCTAGTCATGTCAGGCATACCTAGTCATCCCTAGTCTTCCCTACTCATCCCAGTTATCTTTAGTCGTCCCTTGTCATCTTTAGTCATCCCAGTCATCCCTAGTCAACTCTAGTCATCCCAAGTCATCCCAGTCATCCCTAGTCAGCCCAGTCATCCCTAGTAATCCGAATTCATCCCTAGTCATCCAAGTCATCCCTAGTCATCCCTTGTCATCCCTAGTCATCCCTTGTCATCCCTAGTCATCCCAGTCATCCTTAGGCATCTCTAGTTATCCCTAGTCATCCATAGTCATCCCAGTAATCCCTAGTCATCTTTAGTCATCCCAGTCATCCCTAGTCACATTAGTCATCCCCAGTAATCCCCGTCATCGCTAGTCATCCCAGTCATCTTTAATAATCCCTAGTCATGTTTAGTCATCCCAGTTATTACAAGGCATCCCTAGTCATCCTAGTCATCCCTAGTCATCCCTAGTCATCCCAGTCATCCCTAGTCATCCCTAGTCATCCCTAGTCATCCCAGTCATCCTTAGGCATGTCTAGTTATCCCTAGTCATCCCTAGTCATCCTAGTCATTCCTAGTCATCTTTAGTCATCCCAGTCATCCCTAGTCATCCCTAGTCATCCCAGTCCTCCCTAGTCATTCCTAGTCATCTCAAGTCATCCCAGTCATCGCTAATCATCCCTAGTCATCACTAGTCATTCAAGTCATTCCTAAACATCCCTACTCATCCCTAGTCATCCCTAGTCATCAAAGTCATCCCTAGTCATCCCAAGTCATCCCCGTCATCCCTAGTCATCCCTAGTCACCTCTAGTCATCCCTAGTCATCCCTAGTCACCTCAAGTCATCCCTAGTCATCCCTGGTCATCCCTAGTCATCCCAAGTCATCCCAAGTCATCCCAGTCTTCCCAGTCATTCCTAGTCATCCCTAGTCATCCCAGTCATCCCTTGTAATCCCTACTCATCCCTAGTCATACCTAGTCATCCAAGTCATCCCTAGTCATCCCTAGTCATCCCATTCATCCCTAGTCATCCCTACTCATCCCAGTTATCGTAAGGTATCCCTTGTCATCCCTTAACATTCCAGTCATCCCTAGTCATAGCTACTCATTCCCAGTTATCCTTAGTCATCCCAGTCATCCCTAGTCATCTCCTGTCGTCCCAAGTCATCCCAAGTCATGATTAGTCCTCCTTAGTCATCCCTAGTCATGTCAGGAATACCTAGTAATCCCTAGTCTTGCCTACTCATCCCAGTTATCCTTAGTCGTCCCTTGTCATCTTTAGTCATCCCAGTCATCCCTAGTCAATTCTAGTCATCCCAAGTCATCCCAGTCATCCCTAGTCAGCCCAGTCATCCCTAGTAATCCGAATTCATCGCTAGTCATCCAAGTGATCCCTAGTCGTCCCTTGTCATCCCTAGTCATCCCAGTCATCCCTAGTCATCCCTAGTCATCCCTAGTCGTCCTTGGCATCCCTAGTCATCCCCAGTCATCTTTAGTCATCCCTAGTCATCCCTAGTCATCGCAGCCATCCCCAGTCATCCCAAGTCATCCCAGTCATCCCTAGTCATCCCTAGTCATCCCTAGTCATCCCTAGTCATCCCAGTCATCCTTAGGCATCTCTAGTTATCCCTAGTCATCCATAGTCATCCCAGTCATCCCTAGTCATCTTTAGTCGTCCCAGTCATCCCTAGTCACATTAGTCATCCCCAGTAATCCCCGTCATCGCTAGTCATCGCAGTCATCCCAGTCATCTTTACTAATCCCTAGTCATGTTTAGTCATCCCAGTTATTACAAGGCATCCCTAGTCATCCCAGTCATCCCTAGTCATCCCTAGTCATCCCAGTCATCCCTAGTCATCCCTAGTCATCCCTAGTCATCCCAGTCATCCTTAGGCATGTCTAGTTATCCCTAGTCATCCCTAGTCATCCTAGTCATTCCTAGTCATCTTTAGTCATCCCAGTCATCCCTAGTCACCCCTAGTCATCCCTAGTCATCCCTAGTCATCCCTAGTCATCCCAGTCATCCCTAGTCATTCCTAGTCATCCTAAGTCATCCCAGTCATCGCTAATCATCCCTAGTCATCACTAGTCATTCGAGTCATTCCTAATCATCCCTACTTATCCCTAGTCATCCCTAGTCATCAAAGTCATCCCTAGTCATCCCAAGTCATCCCCGTCATCCCTAGTCATCCCTAGTCACCTCTAGTCATCCCTCGTCATCACTGGTTATCCCTAGTCATCCCAAGTCATCCCAGTCTTCCCAGTCATTCCTAGTCATCCCTAGTCATCCCAGTCATCCCTTGTAATCCCTACTCATCCCTAGTCATCCAAGTCATCCCTAGTCATCCCTAGTCATCCCAGTCATCCCTAGTCATCCCTACTCATCCCAGTTATCCTAAGGTATCCCTTGTCATCCCTTAACATTCCAGTCATCCCTAGTCATAGCTAGTCATTCCTAGTTATCCTTAGTCATCCCAGTCATCCCTAGTCATCTCCTGTCGTCCCAAGTCATCCCAAGTCATGATTAGTTCTCCTTAGTCATCCCTAGTCATGTCAGGCATACCTAGTCATCCCTAGTCTTCCCTACTCATCCCAGTTATCTTTAGTCGTCCCTTGTCATCTTTAGTCATCCCAGTCATCCCTAGTCAACTCTAGTCATCTCAAGTTATCCCAGTCATCCCTAGTCAGCCCAGTCATCCCTAGTAATCCGAATTCATCCCTAGTCATCCAAGTCATCCCTAGTCATCCCTAGTCATCCTTAGTCATCCCTAGTCGTCCTTGGCATCCCTAGTCATCCCCAGTCATCTTTAGTCGTCCCTAACCGTCCCTAGTCATCGCAGCCATCCCCAGTCATCCCAAGTCATCCCAGTCATCCCTAGTCATCCCTAGTCATCCCTAGTCATCCCTAGTCATCCGTAGTCATCCCTAGTCATCCCAGTCATCCCTAGTCATCCCAAATCTTCCCAGTCATCGCTAGTCATCCGTAGTCATCCCTAGTCGTCCCAGTCATTCTTAGTCATCCCTACTCATCTCTAGTCATCCCAGTCATCCCTACTCATCCGAATTCATCCCTACTCCTCCCAGGCATCCCTAGTCATCCCTAGTCATCCCTAGTCATCCTTGTCATCCCTAGTAATTCCAAATCATCCCAGTCATCCCTAGTCATCCCTAGTCATCCCTAGTCATCCCAGTCATCCCTAGTAATCCCTAGTCATTTTTAGTCTTCCCAGTCATTCCTAGTCATCCCTAGTCATCCCAGTCATCCCTTGTAATCCCTACTCATCCCTAGTCATACCTAGTCATCCAAGTCATCCCTAGTCGTCCCTAGTCATCCCAGTCATCCCTAGTCATCCTTACTCATCCCAGTTATCCTAAGGTATCTCTTGTCATCCCTTAACATTCCAGTCATCCCTAGTCATAGCTAGTCATTCCTAGTTATCCTTAGTCATCCCAGTCATCCCTAGTCATCTGCTGTCGTCCCAAGTCATCCCAAGTCATGATTAGTCCTCCTTAGTCATCCCTAGTCATGTCAGGCATACCTAGTCATCCCTAGTCTTGCCTACTCATCCCAGTTATCTTTAGTCGTCCCTTGTCATCTTTAGTCATCCCAGTCATCCCTAGTCAACTCTAGTCATCCCAAGTCATCCCAGTCATCCCTAGTCAGCCCAGTCATCCCTAGTAATCCGAATTCATCCCTAGTCATCCAAGTCATCCCTAGTCATCCCTTGTCATCCCTAGTCATCCCAGTCATCCCTAGTCATCCTTAGTCATCTCTAGTCGTCCTTGGAATCCCTAGTCATCCCCAGTCATCTTTAGTCATCCCTAGTCATCCCTAGTCATCGCAGCCATCCCCAGTCATCCCAAGTCATCCCAGTCATCCCTAGTCATCCCTAGTCATCCCTAGTCATCCCAGTCATCCCTAGTCATCCCAAATCATCCCAGTCATCGCTAGTCATCCCTAGTCATCCCAGTCATTCTTCGTCGTCCCTAGTCATCCCTAGTCATCCCAATCATCCCTAGTAATCCGTAGTCATTTTTAGTTATCCCAGCCATCGCTAGTCATCCCTAGTCATCCCTAGTCATCCCTAGTCATCCCAGTCATCCTTAGGCATCTCTAGTTATCCCTAGTCATCCATAGTCATCCCAGTCATCCCTAGTCATCTTTAGTCATCCCAGTCATCCCTTGTCACATTAGTCATCCCCAGTAATCCCCGTCATCGCTAGTCATCGCAGTCATCCCAGTCATCTTTATTAATCCCTAGTCATGTTTAGTCATCCCAGTTATTACAAGGCATCCCTAGTCATCCCAGTCATCCCTAGTCATCCCTAGTCATCCCAGTCATCCCTAGTCATCCCTAGTCATCCCTAGTCATCCCAGTCATCCTTAGGCATGTCTAGTTATCCCTAGTCATCCCTAGTCATCCTAGTCATTCCTAGTCATCTTTAGTCATCCCAGTCATCCCTAGTCACCCCTAGTCATCCCTAGTCATCCCTAGTCATCCCTAGTCATCCCAGTCATCCCTAGTCATTCCTAGTCATCCCAAGTCATCCCAGTCATCGCTAATCATCCCTAGTCATCACTAGTCATTCGAGTCATTCCTAATCATCCCTACTCATCCCTAGTCTTCTCTAGTCATCAAAGTCATCCCTAGTCATCCCAAGTCATCCCCGTCATCCCTAGTCATCCCTAGTCACCTCTAGTCATCCCTCGTCATCCCTGGTTATCCCTAATCATCCCAAGTCATCCCAGTCTTCCCAGTCATTCCTAGTCATCCCTAGTCATCCCAGTCATCCCTTGTAATCCCTACTCATCCCTAGTCATACCTAGTCATCCAAGTCATCCCTAGTCATCCCTAGTCATCCCATTCATCCCTAGTCATCCCTACTCATCCCAGTTATCCTAAGGTATCCCTTGTCATCCCTTAACATTCCAGTCATCCCTAGTCATAGCTAGTCATTCCTAGTTATCCTTAGTCATCCCAGTCATCCCTAGTCATCTCCTGTCATCCCAAGTAAATCCCAGTCATCCCTAGTCAGCCCAGTCATCCCTAGTAATCCGAATTTATCCCTAGTCATCCAAGTCATCCCTAGTCATCCCTAGTCATCCCTAGTCATCCCAGTCATCCCTAGTCATCGCTAGTCATCTCTAGTCATCCTTATCATCCCTAGTTATCTCCAGTTATATTTACTCATCTCTAGTCATCCTAGTCATCCCTAGTCATCCCAAGTCATCCCAGTCATCCCTAGTCATCCGAGTCATCCCTAGTCATCCCTAATTATTTCTAGTCATCCCTAGTCATCCCAGTCATCCCTAGTCATCTTTAGTCATCTCTAGTCATCTCTAGTCATCCCTAGTCATCCCTAGTCATCCCAGTTATCACTAGTAATACCTAGTCATTTTTAGTCATCCCAGTCATCGCTAGTCATCCCTTGTCATCCCAGTCATCCCTAGTCATCCCTAGTCATCCCTAGTCATCCCAGTCATCCCTAGGCATCTCTAGTTATCCCTAGTTATCCCTAGTAATCCCTCTCATCCCTAGTCATCTTTAGTCATCCCAGTCATCCCTAGTCACATTAGTCATCCCCAGTAATCCCCGTCATCGCTAGTCATCCCAGTCATCCCAGTCATCCCTAGTAATACCCAGTCATCTTTAGTCATCCAGTTATTGCAAGGCATCCCTACTCATCCCAGTCATCCCTAGTCATCCCTACTCATCGCTAGTCATCCCAGTGATCCCTTGTCATCCCTAGTCATCCCTGGTCATCCCAGTCATCCCAGTCATCCCTAGTCATCCCTAGTCATGCCTAGTCATCCCAGTCATCCCTAGTCATCCCTAGTCATCCCTAGTCATCCCTAGTCATCCCAAGTCATCCCAGTCATTGCTAATCATCCCTAGTTATCGCTAGTCATCCTTAGTCATCCCAGTCATGCCTAGTCATCCCTACTCATCCCTAGTCATCAACGTCATCCCTAGTCATCCCAAGTCATCCCCCTCATCCCTAGTCATCCCTAGTCACCTCTAGTCATCCCTAGTCATCCCTTGTCATCCCTAGTCATCCCAAGTCATTCCTGTCATCCCAGTCATCCCTAGTCATCCTTAGTCATCCCATTCATCCCTAGTAATCCCTAGTCATCCCTAGTCATACCTAGTCATCCCCGTCATTCCTAGTCATCCCAGTCATCCCTAGTCAACCCTACTCATTCCAGTTATCCTAGGTTATCCCTTGGCATCCTTTAACATTCCAGTCATCCCTAGGCATAGCTAGTCATCCCTAGTTATCGTTAGTCATCCCCTTTTATATTTAGTCAGCCCAGTCATCCCTAGTCAACCTTAGTCATCCCAGGTCATCCCAGTCATCCCTAGTCAGCCCAGTCATCGCTAGTCATCCGAATTTATCCCTAGTCATCGAAGTCATCCCTAGTCATCTCTTGTCATCCCTAGCCATCCGAGTCATCCCTAGTCTTTCCTAGTCATCCCTAGTCATCCTTGTCATCCCTAGTCATCCCCAGTCATCTTTAGTCATCCCTAGTCATCCTTAGTCATCCCAGTCATCCCTAGTCATCCCAAGTCATCCCAGTCATCCCTAGTCATCCCTAGTCATCCCTAGTCATCCCAGTCATCCGTAGTCATCCCTAGTCATCCCTAGTCATCCTTAGGCATCCCAGTCGTCCCTACTCATCGCTTGTCATCCCTACTGATCTTAGTCATCCCTAGTCATCCCTAGTCATCTTTAGTCATCTCTAGTCATCCCTAGTCATCCCAGTCATCCCTAGTCATCCCTAGTCATCCTTTTCATCCCTAGTCATCCCCAGTCATCTTTAGTCATCCCTAGTCATCCCTAGTCATCCTTAGTCATCCCAGTCATCCCTAGTCATCCCTAGTCATCCCTAGTCATCCCAGTCATCCCTAGTCATCCCTCGTCATCTCTAGTCATCCCTAGTAATCCTTAGGCATCTCAGTCGTCCCTACTCATCCCTTGTCATCCCTACTGATCTTAGTCATCCGTAGTCATCCCTAGTCATCTCTAGTCATCTCTAGTCATCCCTAGTCATCCCAGTTATCCCTAGTCATCCCTAGTCATCCCAAGTCATCCCAGTCATCCCTTGTCATCTCTTGTCATTGCTAGTCATCCCAGTCATCCCTAGTCGTGCGAGTCATCCCTAGTCATCCCTTCTCATCCCTAGTCATCCCAGTCATCCCTTGTTATCCCGAGTCATCCCAGTCATCCTTAGTCATCCTTAGTCATCCCTAGTCATCCCAGTCATCCCAGTCATCCGTCATCCTTATCATCCCTACTTATCCCTTGTTATCTCTAGTCATCGCTTGTCATTCCAGTCATCCTTAGTGATCCCAGTCATCTCTAGTCATCCCTGTCATCCCACTCATCCCTAGTGATCCCAGTCATTCCTAGTTATCTCTAAACATCCCTTGTCATCTCTTGTCCTTTTTAGACATCGGTTGTCATCCAAGTCATCCCTAGTCATCCCAGTCATCCCTTGTCATCGCAGTCATCCCTAGTCATCCCAGTCATCTCTAGTCATCCCTGTCATCCCACTTATCCCCAGTCATCTCCGTCATCCCTAGGTATCCCTAAACATCACTTCTCATCCCTTGTCCTTTTTAGTCATCAGTTGTCATCCCAGTCATCCCTAGTCATCCCAGTCATCCCTAGTCATCTCTAGTTATTCTAGTCATCCCTAGTCATCCCTAGTCATCCCAGTCAACCGTAGTCATCACTAGTCATCCCAGTCAACTCTAGTCATCCCTGTCATCGCAGTCCTCCCTAGTCATACCAGTAATCCCTAGTCATCCTTAGTCATCCCTACTCATCCTTAGTCATCTCAGTCATCTTTAGTCATCCCTAGTCATCCCAGTAATCCTTAGTTATCCTAGTCATTCCTAGTCATCCCTACTCATCCTTTGTCATCTCTAGTCATCGCTTGCCATCCAAGCCATCCCTAGTCATCTTAGTCATCCCCTGTCATCCCAGTCATCCCTAGTTATCCAAGTCGTCCCTGTCATCCCTAGTCATCCGTACTCATCCCTAGTTATCGCAGTCATCCCTGGTCGTCCCTAGTCAACCACTCGCATACCTTGCTATCTCTACTCATCGCTTCTCATCCCAGTCATCCCTAGTCCTCCTAGTGATCCTTAGTCATCCCAGTCATGCCTAGTGATGCCTAGTCATCCCTAGCCATCTCTAGTCATCCTAGTAATCCCTAGCCATCCCTAGTCATACCAGTCAACTCTAGTCATCCCTAGTCATCCCAGTCATCCCTAGTCATCCCTAGTCATTCTTGTCATCCCTAGTCATCCCCAGTCATCTTTAGTCATCCCTAGTCATCCCTAGTCATCCCAGCCATCCCCAGTCATCCCAAGTCATCCCAGTCATCCCTAGTCATCCCTAGTCATCCCTAGTCATCCCTAGTCATCCCTAGTCATCCCTAGTCATCCCTAGTCATCCCAGTCATCGCTAGTCATCCCTAGTTATCCCTTGTCATCCCTAGTCATCCCTTGTCATCCCAGTCATCCGTCGTCATCCCTACTTATCTCTTGTCATCCCTAGTCTTCGAAGTCATCCCTAGTCATCCCAAGTCATCCCTGTCATCCCTAGTCACCCCTAGTCATGCCTAGTCATCCCTGGTCATCCCTAGCCATCCCAAGTCATCCCAGTCATCCCAGTCATCCCTGGTCATCACTAGTCATCCCAGTCATCCTTAGTAATCCCTAGTCATCCCTACTGATACCTAGTCATCCCAGTCATCCCTAGTTATTCCTTGTCATCCCAGTCATCCATAATCATCCCTAGTCATCCCTAGTCATTCCAGTCATCCCTAGTCATCCCTTGTCGTCCCAAGTCTTCCCAAGTCATGATTAGTCCTCCGTAGTCATCCTTAGTCATCCCATTCATACCTAGGCATCCCTAGTCATGCTTAGTCATTCCAGTCATCCCTAGTTATTCCTTGTCATCCCAGTCATCCATAATCATCCCTAGTCATCCCTAGTCATTCCAGTCATCCCTAGTCATCCCTGGTCATCCCAGTCATCGCTAGTCATCCCTAGTTATCCCTTGTCATCCCTAGTCATCCCTTGTCATCCCAGTCATCCGTCGTCATCCCTACTTATCTCTTGTCATCCCTAGTCTTCGAAGTCATCCCTAGTCATCCCAAGTCATCCCTGTCATCCCTAGTCACCCCTAGTCATGCCTAGTCATCCCTGGTCATCCCTAGCCATCCCAAGTCATCCCAGTCATCCCTGGTCATCACTAGTCATCCCAGTCATCCTTAGTTATTCCTTGTCATCCCAGTCATCCATAATCATCCCTAGTCATCCCTAGTCATTCCAGTCATCCCTAGTCATCCCTTGTCGTCCCAAGTCTTCCCAAGTCATGATAAGTCCTCCGTAGTCATCCTTAGTCATCCCATTCATACCTAGACATCCCTAGTCATGCTTAGTCATTCCAGTTATCCTTAGTCATCCCTTGTCATCTTTAGTCATCCCAGTCATCTCTAGTCAACCCTAGTCATCCCAAGTCATCCCAGTCATCCCTAGTCAGCCCTTATACATGACTAGTCATCCCTGGTCATACCTAGTCATCCCTAGTCATCCCTAGTCATCCCTAGCTATCCCAGTCATCCCTAGTCATCCCTAGTCATCCCTAGTGATCTTAGTCATCCCTAGTCATCCCTAGTCATCCCAGTCATCCCAAGTCATCCCTAGTCATCCCAGTCATCCCTAGTCATCCCTAGTCATCCCTAATCATCCCTAGCTATCCCAGTCATCCCTAGTCATCCCTTGTCATCCCTAGTCATCCCTTGTCATCCCTAGTCATCCCAGTCATCCTTAGGCATCTCTAGTTATCCCTAGTCATCCATAGTCATCCCAGTAATCCCTAGTCATCTTTAGTCATCCCAGTCATCCCTAGTCACATTAGTCATCCCCAGTAATCCCCGTCATCGCTAGTCATCCCAGTCATCTTTAGTAATCCCTAGTCATGTTTAGTCATCCCAGTTATTACAAGGCATCCCTAGTCATCCCAGTCATCCCAAGTCATCCCTAGTCATCCCAGTCATCCCTAGTCATCCCTAGTCATCCCTAGTCATCCCAGTCATCCTTAGGCATGTCTAGTTATCCCTAGTCATCCCTAGTCATCCTAGTCATTCCTAGTCATCTTTAGTCATCCCAGTCATCCCTAGTCATCCCTAGTCATCCCAGTCATCCCTAGTCATTCCTAGTCATCTCAAGTCATCCCAGTCATCGCTAATCATCCCTAGTCATCACTAGTCATTCGAGTCATTCCTAGGCATGCCTACTCATCCCTAGTCATCCCTAGTCATCAAAGTCATCCCTAGTCATCCCAAGTCATCCCCGTCATCCCTAGTCATCCCTAGTCACCTCTAGTCATCCCTAGTCATCCCTAGTCACCTCAAGTCATCCCTAGTCATCCCTGGTCATCCCTAGTCATCCCAAGTCATCCCAGTCTTCCCAGTCATTCCTAGTCATCCCTAGTCATCCCAGTCATCCCTTGTAATCCCTACTCATCCCTAGTCATACCTAGTCATCCAAGTCATCCCTAGTCATCCCTAGTCATCCCAGTCATCCCTAGTAATCCGTAGTCATTTTTAGTTATCCCAGTCATCGCTAGTCATCCCTAGTCATCCCTTGTCATCCCTAGTCATCCCTTGTCATCCCTAGTCATCCCAGTCATCCTTAGGCATCTCTAGTTATCCCTAGTCATCCATAGTCATCCCATTCATCCCTAGTCATCCCTACTCATCCCAGTTATCCTAAGGTATCCCTTGTCATCCCTTAACATTCCAGTCATCCCTAGTCATAGCTAGTCATTCCTAGTTATCCTTAGTCATCCCAGTCATCCCTAGTCATCTCCTGTCGTCCCAAGTCATCCCAAGTCATGATTAGTCCTCCTTAGTCATCCCTAGTCATGTCAGGAATACCTAGTAATCCCTAGTCTTGCCTACTCATCCCAGTTATCCTTAGTCGTCCCTTGTCATCTTTAGTCATCCCAGTCATCCCTAGTCAATTCTAGTCATCCGAAGTCATCCCAGTCATCCCTAGTCAGCCCAGTCATCCCTAGTAATCCGAATTCATCGCTAGTCATCCAACTGATCCCTAGTCATGCCTTGTCATCCCTAGTCATCCCAGTCATCCCTAGTCATCCCTAGTCATCCCTAGTCGTCCTTGGCATCGCTAGTCATCCCCAGTCATCTTTAGTCATCCCTAGTCATCCCTAGTCATCGCAGCCATCCCCAGTCATCCAAAGTCATCCCAGTCATCCCTAGTCATCCCTAGTCATCCCTAGTCATTCCTAGTCATCCCAGTCATCCTTAGGCATCTCTAGTTATCCCTAGTCATCCATAGTCATCCCAGTCATCCCTAGTCATCTTTAGTCATCCCAGTCATCCCTAGTCACATTAGTCATCCCCAGTAATCCCCGTCATCGCTAGTCATCGCAGTCATCCCAGTCATCTTTAGTAATCCCTAGTCATCTTTAGTCATCCCAGTTATTACAAGGCATCCCTAGTCATCCCAGTCATCCCTAGTCATCCCTAGTCATCCCTAGTCATCCCAGTCATCCTTAGGCATGTCTAGTTATCCCTAGTCATCCCTAGTCATCCTAGTCATTCCTAGTCATCTTTAGTCATCCCAGTCATCCCTAGTCACCCCTAGTCATCCCTAGTCATCCCCAGTCATCCCTAGTCATCCCAGTCATCCCTAGTCATTCCTAGTGATCCCAAGTCATCCCAGTCATCGCTAATCATCTCTAGTCATCACTAGTCATTCGAGTCATTCCTAATCATCCCTACTTATCCCTAGTCATCCCTAGACTTCAAAGTCATCCCTAGTCATCCCAAGTCATCCCCGTCATCCCTAGTCATCCCTAGTGACCTCTAGTCATCCCTCGTCATCCCTGGTTATCCCTAGTCATCCCAAGTCATCCCAGTCTTCCCAGTCATTCCTAGTCATCCCTAGTCATCCCAGTCATCCCTTGTAATCCCTACTCATCCCTAGTCATCCAAGTCATCCCTACTCATCCCTAGTCATCCAAGTCATCCCTAGTCATCCCTAGTCATCCCAGTCATCCCTAGTCATCCCTACTCATCCCAGTTATCCTAAGGTATCCCTTGTCATCCCTTAACATTCCAGTCATCCCTAGTCATTGCTAGTCATTCCTAGTTATCCTTAGTCATCCCAGTCATCCCTAGTCATCTCCTGTCGTCCCAAGTCATCCCAAGTCATGATTAGTCCTCCTTAGTCATCCCTAGTCATGTCAGGCATACCTAGTCATCCCTAGTCTTCCCTACTCATCCCAGTTATCTTTAGTCGTCCCTTGTCATCTTTAGTCATCCCAGTCATCCCTAGTCAACTCTAGTCATCCCAAGTCATCCCAGTCATCCCTAGTCAGCCCAGTCATCCCTAGTAATCCGAATTCATCCCTAGTCATCCAAGTCATCCCTAGTCATCCCTTGTCATCCCTAGTCATCCCTTGTCATCCCTAGTCATCCCAGTCATCCTTAGGCATCTCTAGTTATCCCTAGTCATCCATAGTCATCCCAGTAATCCCTAGTCATCTTTAGTCATCCCAGTCATCCCTAGTCACATTAGTCATCCCCAGTAATCCCCGTCATCGCTAGTCATCCCAGTCATCTTTAATAATCCCTAGTCATGTTTAGTCATCCCAGTTATTACAAGGCATCCCTAGTCATCCCAGTCATCCCTAGTCATCCCTAGTCATCCCAGTCATCCCTAGTCATCCCTAGTCATCCCTAGTCATCCCAGTCATCCTTAGGCATGTCTAGTTATCCCTAGTCATCCCTAGTCATCCTAGTCATTCCTAGTCATCTTTAGTCATCCCAGTCATCCCTAGTCATCCCTAGTCATCCCAGTCATCCCTAGTCATTCCTAGTCATCTCAAGTCATTCCAGTCATCGCTAATCATCCCTAGTCATCACTAGTCATTCGAGTCATTCCTAAACATCCCTACTCATCCCTAGTCATCCCTAGTCATCAAAGTCATCCCTAGTCATCCCAAGTCATCCCCGTCATCCCTAGTCATCCCTAGTCACCTCTAGTCATCCCTAGTCATCCCTAGTCACCTCAAGTCATCCCTAGTCATCCCTGGTCATCCCTAGTCATCCCAAGTCATCCCAAGTCATCCCAGTCTTCCCAGTCATTCCTAGTCAACCCTAGTCATCCCAGTCATCCCTTGTAATCCCTACTCATCCCTAGTCATACCTAGTCATCCAAGTCATCCCTAGTCATCCCTAGTCATCCCATTCATCCCTAGTCATCCCTACTCATCCCAGTTATCGTAAGGTATCCCTTGTCATCCCTTAACATTCCAGTCATCCCTAGTCATAGCTAGTCATTCCTAGTTATCCTTAGTCATCCCAGTCATCCCTAGTCATCTCCTGTCGTCCCAAGTCATCCCAAGTCATGATTAGTCCTCCTTAGTCATCCCTAGTCATATCAGGAATACCTAGTAATCCCTAGTCTTGCCTACTCATCCCAGTTATCTTTAGTCGTCCCTTGTCATCTTTAGTCATCCCAGTCATCCCTAGTCAATTCTAGTCATCCCAAGTCATCCCAGTCATCCCTAGTCAGCCCAGTCATCCCTAGTAATCCGAATTCATCGCTAGTCATCCAAGTGATCCCTAGTCATCCCTTGTCATCCCTAGTCATCCCAGTCATCCTTAGTCATCCCTAGTCATCCCTAGTCGTCCTTGGCATCCCTAGTCATCCCCAGTCATCTTTAGTCATCCCTAGTCATCCCTAGTCATCGCAGCCATCCCCAGTCATCCCAAGTCATCCCAGTCATCCCTAGTCATCCCTAGTCATCCCTAGTCATCCCTAGTCATCCCAGTCATCCTTAGGCATCTCTAGTTATCCCTAGTCATCCATAGTCATCCCAGTCATCCCTAGTCATCTTTAGTCATCCCAGTCATCCCTAGTCACATTAGTCATCCCCAGTAATCCCCGTCATCGCTAGTCATCGCAGTCATCCCAGTCATCTTTACTAATCCCTAGTCATGTTTAGTCATCCCAGTTATTACAAGGCATCCCTAGTCATCCCAGTCATCCCTAGTCATCCCTAGTCATCCCAGTCATCCCTAGTCATCCCTAGTCATCCCTAGTCATCCCAGTCATCCTTAGGCATGTCTAGTTATCCCTAGTCATCCCTAGTCATCCTAGTCATTCCTAGTCATCTTTAGTCATCCCAGTCATCCCTAGTCACCCCTAGTCATCCCTAGTCATCCCTAGTCATCCCTAGTCATCCCAGTCATCCCTAGTCATTCCTAGTCATCCCAAGTCATCCCAGTCATCGCTAATCATCCCTAGTCATCACTAGTCATTCGAGTCATTCCTAATCATCCCTACTTATCCCTAGTCATCCCTAGTCATCAAAGTCATCCCTAGTCATCCCTAGTCACCTCTAGTCATCCCTCGTCATCACTGGTTATCCCCAGTCATCCCAAGTCATCCCAGTCTTCCCAGTCATTCCTAGTCATCCCTAGTCATCCCAGTTATCCCTTGTAATCCCTACTCATCCCTAGTCATCCAAGTCATCCCTAGTCATCCCTAGTCATCCCAGTCATCCCTAGTCATCCCTACTCATCCCAGTTATCCTAAGGTATCCCTTGTCATCCCTTAACATTCCAGTCATCCCTAGTCATAGCTAGTCATTCCTAGTTATCCTTAGTCATCCCAGTCATCCCTAGTCATCTCCTGTCGTCCCAAGTCATCCCAAGTCATGATTAGTCCTCCTTAGTCATCCCTAGTCATGTCAGGCATACCTAGTCATCCCTAGTCTTCCCTACTCATCCCAGTTATCTTTAGTCGTCCCTTGTCATCTTTAGTCATCCCAGTCATCCCTAGTCAACTCTAGTCATCCCAAGTCATCCCAGTCATCCCTAGTCAGCCCAGTCATCCCTAGTAATCCGAATTCATCCCTAGTCATCCAAGTCATCCCTAGTCATCCCTAGTCATCCTTAGTCATCCCTAGTCGTCCTTGGCATCCCTAGTCATCCCCAGTCATCTTTAGTCATCCCTAACCGTCCCTAGTCATCGCAGCCATCCCCAGTCATCCCAAGTCATCCCAGTCATCCCTAGTCATCCCTAGTCATCCCTAGTCATCCCTAGTCATCCCAAATCTTCCCAGTCATCGCTAGTCATCCGTAGTCATCCCTAGTCGTCCCAGTCATTCTTAGTCATCCCTACTCATCTCTAGTCATCCCAGTCATCCCTACTCATCCGAATTCATCCCTACTCCTCCCAGGCATCCCTAGTCATCCCTAGTCATCCCTAGTCATCCTTGTCATCCCTAGTAATTCCAAATCATCCCAGTCATCCCTAGTCATCCCTAGTCATCCCTAGTCATCCCAGTCATCCCTAGTAATCCCTAGTCATTTTTAGTCTTCCCAGTCATTCCTAGTCATCCCTAGTCATCCCAGTCATCCCTTGTAATCCCTACTCATCCCTAGTCATACCTAGTCATCCAAGTCATCCCTAGTCGTCCCTAGTCATCCCAGTCATCCCTAGTCATCCTTACTCATCCCAGTTATCCTAAGGTATCTCTTGTCATCCCTTAACATTCCAGTCATCCCTAGTCATAGCTAGTCATTCCTAGTTATCCTTAGTCATCCCAGTCATCCCTAGTCATCTGCTGTCGTCCCAAGTCATCCCAAGTCATGATTAGTCCTCCTTAGTCATCCCTAGTCATGTCAGGCATACCTAGTCATCCCTAGTCTTGCCTACTCATCCCAGTTATCTTTAGTCGTCCCTTGTCATCTTTAGTCATCCCAGTCATCCCTAGTCAACTCTAGTCATCCCAAGTCATCCCAGTCATCCCTAGTCAGCCCAGTCATCCCTAGTAATCCGAATTCATCCCTAGTCATCCAAGTCATCCCTAGTCATCCCTTGTCATCCCTAGTCATCCCAGTCATCCCTAGTCATCCTTAGTCATCTCTAGTCGTCCTTGGAATCCCTAGTCATCCCCAGTCATCTTTAGTCATCCCTAGTCATCCCTAGTCATCGCAGCCATCCCCAGTCATCCCAAGTCATCCCAGTCATCCCTAGTCATCCCTAGTCATCCCTAGTCATCCCAGTCATCCCTAGTCATCCCAAATCATCCCAGTCATCGCTAGTCATCCCTAGTCATCCCAGTCATTCTTCGTCGTCCCTAGTCATCCCTAGTCATCCCAGTCATCCCTAGTAATCCGTAGTCATTTTTAGTTATCCCAGCCATCGCTAGTCATCCCTAGTCATCCCTAGTCATCCCTAGTCATCCCAGTCATCCTTAGGCATCTCTAGTTATCCCTAGTCATCCATAGTCATCCCAGTCATCCCTAGTCATCTTTAGTCATCCCAGTCATCCCTTGTCACATTAGTCATCCCCAGTAATCCCCGTCATCGCTAGTCATCGCAGTCATCCCAGTCATCTTTAGTAATCCCTAGTCATGTTTAGTCATCCCAGTTATTACAAGGCATCCCTAGTCATCCCTAGTCATCCCAGTCATCCCTAGTCATCCCTAGTCATCCCTAGTCATCCCAGTCATCCTTAGGCATGTCTAGTTATCCCTAGTCATCCCTAGTCATCCTAGTCATTCCTAGTCATCTTTAGTCATCCCAGTCATCCCTAGTCACCCCTAGTCATCCCTAGTCATCCCTAGTCATCCCTAGTCATCCCAGTCATCCCTAGTCATTCCTAGTCATCCCAAGTCATCCCAGTCATCGCTAATCATCCCTAGTCATCACTAGTCATTCGAGTCATTCCTAATCATCCGTACTCATCCCTAGTCTTCTCTAGTCATCAAAGTCATCCCTAGTCATCCCAAGTCATCCCCGTCATCCCTAGTCATCCCTAGTCACCTCTAGTCATCCCTCGTCATCCCTGGTTATCCCTAGTCATCCCAAGTCATCCCAGTCTTCCCAGTCATTCCTAGTCATCCCTAGTCATCCCAGTCATCACTTGTAATCCCTACTCATCCCTAGTCATACCTAGTCATCCAAGTCATCCCTAGTCATCCCTAGTCATCCCATTCATCCCTAGTCATCCCTACTCATCCCAGTTATCCTAAGGTATCCCTTGTCATCCCTTAACATTCCAGTCATCCCTAGTCATAGCTAGTCATTCCTAGTTATCCTTAGTCATCCCAGTCATCCCTAGTCATCTCCTGTCATCCCAAGTCATCCCAGTCATCCCTAGTCAGCCCAGTCATCCCTAGTAATCCGAATTTATCCCTAGTCATCCAAGTCATCCCTAGTCATCCCTAGTCATCCCTAGTCATCCCAGTCATCCCTAGTCATCGCTAGTCATCTCTAGTCATCCTTATCATCCCTAGTTATCCCCAGTTATATTTACTCATCTCTAGTCATCCTAGTCATCCCTAGTCATCCCAAGTCATCCCAGTCATCCCTAGTCATCCGAGTCATCCCTAGTCATCCCTAATTATTTCTAGTCATCCCTAGTCATCCCAGTCATCCCTAGTCATCTTTAGTCATCTCTAGTCATCTCTAGTCATCCCTAGTCATCCCTAGTCATCCCAGTTATCACTAGTAATACCTAGTCATTTTTAGTCATCCCAGTCATCGCTAGTCATCCCTTGTCATCCCAGTCATCCCTAGTCATCCCTAGTCATCCCTAGTCATCCCAGTCATCCCTAGGCATCTCTAGTTATCCCTAGTTATCCCTAGTAATCCCTCTCATCCCTAGTCATCTTTAGTCATCCCAGTCATCCCTAGTCACATTAGTCATCCCCAGTAATCCCCGTCATCGCTAGTCATCCTTAGTCGTCCCTAGTCATCCCAGTCATCCCAGTCATCCGTCATCCTTATCATCCCTACTTATCCCTTGTTATCTCTAGTCATCGCTTGTCATTCCAGTCATCCTTAGTGATCCCAGTCATCTCTAGTCATCCCTGTCATCCCACTCATCCCTAGTGATCCCAGTCATTCCTAGTTATCTCTAAACATCCCTTGTCATCTCTTGTCCTTTTTAGACATCGGTTGTCATCCAAGTCATCCCTAGTCATCCCAGTCATCCCTTGTCATCGCAGTCATCCCTAGTCATCCCAGTCATCTCTAGTCATCCCTGTCATCCCACTTATCCCTAGTCATCTCCGTCATCCCTAGGTATCCCTAAACATCACTTCTCATCCCTTGTCCTTTTTAGTCATCAGTTGTCATCCCAGTCATCCCTAGTCATCCCAGTCATCCCTAGTCATCTCTAGTTATTCTAGTCATCCCTAGTCATCCCTAGTCATCCCAGTCAACCGTAGTCATCACTAGTCATCCCAGTCAACTCTAGTCATCCCTGTCATCGCAGTCCTCCCTAGTCATACCAGTAATCCCTAGTCATCCTTAGTCATCCCTACTCATCCTTAGTCATCTCAGTCATCTTTAGTCATCCCTAGTCATCCCAGTAATCCTTAGTTATCCTAGTCATTCCTAGTCATCCCTACTCATCCTTTGTCATCTCTAGTCATCGCTTGCCATCCAAGCCATCCCTAGTCATCTTAGTCATCCCCTGTCATCCCAGTCATCCCTAGTTATCCAAGTCGTCCCTGTCATCCCTAGTCATCCGTACTCATCCCTAGTTATCGCAGTCATCCCTGGTCGTCCCTAGTCAACCACTCGCATACCTTGCTATCTCTACTCATCGCTTCTCATCCCAGTCATCCCTAGTCCTCCTAGTGATCCTTAGTCATCCCAGTCATGCCTAGTGATGCCTAGTCATCCCTAGCCATCTCTAGTCATCCTAGTAATCCCTAGCCATCCCTAGTCATACCAGTCAACTCTAGTCATCCCTTGTCATCCCAGTCATCCCTAGTCATCCCTAGTCATTCTTGTCATCCCTAGTCATCCCCAGTCATCTTTAGTCATCCCTAGTCTTCCCTAGTCATCCCAGCCATCCCCAGTCATCCCAAGTCATCCCAGTCATCCCTAGCCATCCCTAGTCATCCCTAGTCATCCCAGTTATCCCTAGTCATCCCTAGTCATCCCTAGTCATCCCTAGTCATCCCTAGTCATCCCAGTCATCGCTACTCATCCCTAGTTATCCCTTGTCATCCCTAGTCATCCCTTGTCATCCCAGTCATCCGTAGTCATCCCTACTTATCTCTTGTCATCCCTAGTCTTCGAAGTCATCCCTAGTCATCCCAAGTCATCCCTGTCATCCCTAGTCACCCCTAGTCATGCCTAGTCATCCCTGGTCATCCCTAGCCATCCCAAGTCATCCCAGTCATCCCAGTCATCCCTGGTCATCACTAGTCATCCCAGTCATCCTTAGTAATCCCTAGTCATCCCTACTCATACCTAGTCATCCCAGTCATCCCTAGTTATTCCTTGTCATCCCAGTCATCCATAATCATCCCTAGTCATCCCTAGTCATCCCCAGTCATCTTTAGTCATCCCTAGTCATCCCTAGTCATCCCAGCCATCCCCAGTCATCCCAAGTCATGCCAGTCATCCCTAGTCATCCCTAGTCATCCCACTCATCGCTAGACATCCCTAGTCATCCCTAGTCATCCCTAGTCATCCCAGTCATCGCTAGTCATCCCTAGTTATCCCTTGTCATCCCTAGTCATCCCTTGTCATCCCAGTCATCCGTCGTCATCCCTACTTATCTCTTGTCATCCCTAGTCTTCGAAGTCATCCCTAGTCATCCCAAGTCATCCCTGTCATCCCTAGTCACCCCTAGTCATGCCTAGTCATCCCTGGTCATCCCTAGCCATCCCAAGTCATCCCAGTCATCCCAGTCATCCCTGGTCATCACTAGTCATCCCAGTCATCCCTAGTCATCCCTAGTCATCCCAAGTCATCCGAGTCATTCCTAGTCATCTTAAGTCATCCCAGTCATCCCTAGTCATCCCTAGTCATCCCTAGTAATCCCAGTCATCCCTAGTCATCCCTAGTCATCCCTAGTGATCTTAATCATCGCAAGTCATCCCTAGTCATCTTTAGTCATCCCTAGTCATCCCTAGTCATCCCAAGTCATCCCAGTCTTCCCAGTCATTCCTAGTCATCCCTAGTCATCCCAGTCATCCCTTGTAATCCCTTCTCATCCCTAGTCATACCTAGTCATCCAAGTCATCCCTAGTCATCCCTAGTCATCCCATTCATCCCTAGTCATCCCTAGTCATCCCAGTTATCCTAAGGTATCCCTTGTCATCCCTTAACATTCCAGTCATCCCTAGTCGTAGCTAGTCATTCCTAGTTATCCTTAGTCATCCCAGTCATCCCTAGTGATCTCCTGTCGTCCCAAGTCATCCCAAGTCATGATTAGTCCTCCTTGGTCATCCCTAGCCATGTCAGGAATACCTAGTAATCCCTAGTCTTGCCTACTCATCCCAGTTATCCTTAGTCGTCCCTTGTCATCTTTAGTCATCCCAGTCATCCCTAGTCAACCCTAGTCATCGCAAGTCATCCCAGTCATCCCTAGTCAGCCCAGTCATCCCTAGTCATCCGAATTCATCCCTAGTCATCCAAGTCATCCCTAGTCATCCCTTGTCATCCCTAGTCATCCCTAGTCATCCCTAGTCATCCCTAGTCGTCCTTGGCATCCCTAGTCATCCCCAGTCATCTTTAGTCATCCCTAGTCATCCCTAGTCATCGCAGCCATCCCCAGTAATCCCAAGTCATCCCAGTCTTCCCTAGTCATCCCTAGTCATCCCTAGTCATCCCTAGTCATCCCAGTCATCCTTAGGCATCTCTAGTTATCCCTAGTCATCCATAGTCATCCCAGTCATCCCTAGTCATCTTTAGTCATCCCAGTCATCCCTAGTCACATTAGTCATCCCCAGTAATCCCCGTCATCGCTAGTCATCGCAGTCATCCCAGTCATCTTTAGGAATCCCTAGTCATGTTTAGTCATCCCAGTTATTACAAGGCATCCCTAGTCATCCCAGTCATCCCTAGTCATCCCTAGTCATTTCAGTCATCCCTAGTCATCCCTAGTCATCCCTAGTCATCCCAGTCATCCTTAGGCATGTCTAGTTATCCCTAGTCATCCCTAGTCATCCTAGTCATTCCTAGTCATCTTTAGTCATCCCAGTCATCCCTAGTCACTTCTAGTCATCCCTAGTAATCCCTAGTCATCCCTAGTCATCCCTAGTCATTCCTAGTCATCCCAAGTCATCCCAGTCATCGCTAATCATCCCTACTCATCCCTAGTCATCCCTAGTCATCAAAGTCATCCCTAGTCATCCCAAGTCATCCCCGTCATCCCTAGTCATCCCTAGTCACCTCTTGTCTTCCCTCGTCATCCCTGGTTATCCCTAGTCATCCCAAGTCATCGTAGTCTTCCCAGTCATTCCTAGTCATCCCTAGTCATCCCAGTCATCCCTTGTAATCCCTACTCATCCCTAGTCATACCTAGTCATCCAAGTCATCCCTAGTCATCCCTAGTCATCCCAATCATCCCTAGTCATCCCTAGTCATCCCTAGTGAACTTAGTCATCCCTAGTCATCCCTAGTCATCTTTAGTCATCTCTAGTCATCCCTAGTCATCCCAGTCATCCCTAGTCATCCCAAATCATCCCAGTCATCGCTAGTCATCCCTAGTCATCCCTAGTCGTCCCAGTCATTCTTAGTCATCTTTAGTCATCCCTAGTCATCTCAGTCATCCCTACTCATCCGAATTCATCCCTAGTCATCCCAGGCATCCCTAGTCATCCCTAGTCATCCCTAGTCATCCCAGTCATCCCTAGTAATCTTAAATCATCCCAGTCATCCCTAGTCATCCCTAGTCATCCCTAGTCATCGCTAGTCATCCCAGTCATCCTTAGTAATCCCTAGTCATTTTTAGTCATCCCAGTCATTTCCAGTCATTCCTAGTCATCCCAGGAATCCCTAGTCATCCCTTGTCATCCCAGTCATCCCTAGTCATCCCTACTTATCTCTAGTCATATCTAGTCTTAAAAGTCATCCCTAGTCTGCCATACTCATCCCTTGTCATCTCTAGTCCTCGCTTGTCATCGCAGTCATCCTTAGTTATCCCAGTCATCACTAATCAGCTCTGTCATGCCACTCATCCCTAGTCATCCTAAGCATCCCTAGTCATCCTTTGTCATCCCTAGTCATCTTTTGTTATCCCACTCATCCCTAATCATCCCTAGTCATCCCTAGCCTTCTCTAGTCATCTTTAACCATCCTTTGTCATCTCTAGTCATTGCTTTTCATCCCTTTCATCACTAGTCACATTAGTCATCCTCAGTAATCCACGTCATCGTAGTCATCCCTAGTTATCCCCGTCATCCCTAGTCAACCCAGTCATCCCAATCATCCCTAGTAATCCCTAGTTATCTTTAGTCATCCCAGTTATTGCAAGTCATCCATAGTCATCCCAGTCATCCCTAGTCATCCCAAGTCATCCCAGTCATCCCAAGTCATCCTCGTCATCCCTAGTCATCCGTAGTCACCCCTAGTCATCCCTAGTAATCCCTGGTCATCCCTAGTCATTCCAAGTCATCCCAGTCATCCCAGTCATCCCTGGTCATTCCTATTCATCCCAGTCATCCCAGTCATCCCTAGTAATCCTTAGTCGTCCCTAGTCATACCTAGTCATCCCAGTTATCCCTAGTCATCCCTAGTCATTCCAGTTATCCCTAGTCATTCCAGTTATCCCTAGTCATAGCTAATAATCCGTAGTTATCCCTAGTCATCCCAGTCATTCCTAGTCATCCCTTTTCGTCCCAAGTCATCCCAAGTAATGATTAGTCTTCCTGAGTCATCCCTAGTCATCTTAGTCATACTTAGTGATCCCTAGTCATGCCTAGTTATCCCAGTTATCCTTAGTCATCCCCTTGTCATATTTAGTCATCCCAGTCATCCCTAGTCAACCCTAGTCATCCCAAGTCATCCCAGGCATCCCTAGTCAGCCGAGTCATCCCTAGTCATCCGAATTCATCCCTAGTCATCCAAGTCATCCCTAGTAATCCCTAGTCAACCCTAGTCATCCCAGTCATCCCTAGTCATCCCTAGTCATCCCATGTCATCCCAGTCATCCCTAGTCATCTTAAGTCATCCCAGTCATCCCTAGTCATCCCTAGTCATCCCTAGTCATCCCAGTCATCCCTACTCATCCCTAGTCATTCCTAGTGATCTTAATCGTCGCTAGTCATCCCTAGTCATCTTTAGTCATCCCTAGTCATCCCTAGTCATCCCAGTCATCCCTAGTCATCTCAAATCATCCCAGTCATTCCTAGTAATCCCTGGTCATCCCTAGTCATCCCAGTCATCCCTAGTCATCTCCAGTCATCCCAGTCATCCCAATCATCCCTAGGCATCTCTAGTCATCCCTAGTCATTCTTGTCATACCTAGTCATTCCCAGTTATCTTTAGTCATCCCTAGTCATCCCTAGTCATCCCAGTCATCCCTAGTCATCCCTAGTCATCCCTAGTCATCCCTAGTCATCCCTAGTCATCCAAGTAATCCCTAGTCATTCCTAGTCATCCCAAGTCATCCCAGTCATCGCTAATCATCCCTAGTCATCACTAGTCATTCGAGTCATTCCTAATCATCCCTACTCATCCCTAGTCATCCCTAGTCATCAAAGTCATCCCTAGTCATCAAAAGCATCCCCGTCATCCCTAGTCATCCCTAGTCACCTCTAGTCATCCCTCGTCATCCCTGGTTATCCCTAGTCATCCCAAGTCATCCCAGTCTTCCCAGTCATTCCTAGTCATCCCTAGTCATCCCAGTCATCCCTTGTAATCCCTACTCATCCCTAGTCATACCTAGTCATCCAAGTCATCCCTAGTCATCCCTAGTCATCCCAGTCATCCCTAGTCATCCCTACTCATCCCAGTTATCCTAAGGTATCCCTTGTCATCCCTTAACATTCCAGTCATCCCTAGTCATAGCTAGTCATTCCTAGTTATCCTTAGTCATCCCAGTCATCCCTAGTCATCTCCTGTCGTCCCAAGTCATCCCAAGTCATGATTAGTCCTCCTTAGTCATCCCTAGTCATGTCAGGCATACCTAGTCATCCCTAGTCTTGCCTACTCATCCCAGTTATCTTTAGTCGTCCCTTGTCATCTTTAGTCATCCCAGTCATCCCTAGTCAACTCTAGTCATCCCAAGTCATCCCAGTCATCCCTAGTCAGCCCAGTCATCCCTAGTAATCCGAATTCATCCCTAGTCATCCAAGTCATCCCTAGTCATCCCTTGTCATCCCTAGTCATCCCAGTCATCCCTAGTCATCCTTAGTCATCCCTAGTCGTCGTTGGCATCCCTAGTCATGCCCAGTCATCTTTAGTCATCCCTAGTCATCCCTAGTCATCGCAGCCATCCCCAGTCATCCCAAGTCATCCCAGTCATCCCTAGTCATCCCTAGTCATCCCTAGTCATCCCTAGTCATCCCTAGTCATCCCAGTCGTCCCTAGTCATGCTTAGTCATCCTTAGTGATCTTAGTCCTCCCTATTCTTCCCTAGTCATCTTTAGTCATCCCTAGTCATCCCTAGTCATCCCAGTCATCCCTAGTCATCCCAAATCTTCCCAGTCATCGCTAGTCATCCCTAGTCATCCCTAGTCGTCCCAGTCATTCTTAGTCATCCCTAGTCATCCCTAGTCATCCCTACTCATCCGAATTCATCCCTACTCCTCCCAGGCATCCCTAGTTATCCCTAGTCATCCCTAGTCATCCCAGTCATCCCTAGTAATTCCAAATCATCCCAGTCATCCCTAGTCATCCCTAGTCATCCCTAGTCATCCCTAGTCATCCCAGTCATCCCTAGTAATCCCTAGTCATTTTTAGTCATCCCAGTCATTGCTAGTCATTCCTAGTCATCCCAGTCATCCCTAGTCATCCCTTGTCATTCCAGTCATCCCTAGTCATCCCTACTTATCCCTAGTCATCTTTAGTCTTAAAAGTCATCCCTTGTCCTCCCAAGTCATCCCCGTCATTCCTAGTCATCCCTAGTCATCCCAGTCATCCCTAGTCATCTTAAGTCATCCCAGTCATCTCTAGTCATCCCTAGTCATCCCTAGTCATCCCAGTCATCCCTAGTCATCCCTAGTCATTCCTAGTGATCTTAATCATCCCAGTCATCGCTAGTCATCCCTAGTCATCCCAGTCATTCTTAGTCGTCCCTAGTCATCTCTAGTCATCCCAGTCATCGCTAGTAATCCCTAGTCGTCTTTAGTTATCCCAGTTATTGGAAATCATCCGTAGTCATCCCAGTCATCCGTAGTCATTCCTAGTCATCCCAGTCATCCCTAGGCATCTTTAGTCATCTTTAGTCATCCCAGTCATCTCTAGTCATCCCTAGTCATCCCTAGTCATCCCAGTCATCCCTAGTAATCCGTAGTTATTTTTAGTTATCCCAGTCATCGCTAGTCATCCCTTGTCATCCCTAGTCATCCCTAGTCATACCAGTCATCCTTAGGCATCTCTAGTTATCCCTAGTCATCCATAGTCATCCCAGTAATCCCTAGTCATCTTTAGTCATCCCAGTCATCCCTAGTCACATTAGTCATCCCCAGTAATCCCCGTCATCGCTAGTCATCCAAGTCATCTTTAGTAATCCCTAGTCATGTTTAGTCATCCCAGTTATTACAAGGCATCCCTAGTCATCCCAGTCATCCCTAGTCATCCCTAGTCTTCCCAGTCATCCCTAGTCATCCCTAGTCATCCCTAGTCATCCCAGTCATCCTTAGGCATGTCTAGTTATCCCTAGTCATCCCTAGTCATCCTAGTCATTCCTAGTCATCTTTAGTCATCCCAGTCATCCCTAGTCAACCCTAGTCATCCCTAGTCATCCCTGGTCATCCCTAGTCATCCCAGTCATCCCTAGTCATTCCTAGTCATCTCAAGTCATCGCAGTCATCGCTAATCATCCCTAGTCATCACTAGTCATTCGAGTCATTCCTAGTCATCCCTACTCATCCCTAGTCATCCCTAGTCATCAAAGTCATCCTTAGTCATCCCAAGTCATCCCCGTCAGCCCTAGTCATCCCTAGTCACCTCTTGTCATCCCTAGTCATCCCTAGTCACCTCTTGTCATCCCTAGTCATCCCTGGTCATCCCTAGTGATCCCAAGTCATCCCAGTCTTCCCAGTCATTCCTAGTCATCCCTAGTCATTCCAGTCATCCCTTGTAATCCCTACTCATCCCTAGTCATACCTAGTCATCCAAGTCATCCCTAGTCATCCCTAGTCATCCCATTCATCCCTAGTCATCCCTACTCATCCCAGTTATCTTAAGGTATCCCTTGTCATCCCTTAACATTCCAGTCATCCCTAGTCATAGCTAGTCATTCGTAGTTATCCTTAGTCATCCCAGTCATCCCTAGTCATCTCCTGTCGTCCCAAGTCATCCCAAGTCATGCTTAGTCCTCCTTAGTCATCCCTAGTCATGTCAGGAGTACCCAGTAATCCCTAGTCTTGCCTACTCATCCCAGTTATCCTAAGTCGTCCCTTGTCATCTTTAGTCATCCCAGTCATCCCTAGTCAACCCTAGTCATCGCAAGTCATCCCAGTCATCCCTAGTCAGCCCAGTCATCCCTAGTCATCCGAATTCATCCCTAGTCATCCCTTGTCATCCCTAGTCATCCCAGTCATCCCTAGTCATCCCTAGTCATCCCTAGTCGTCCTTGGCATGCCTAGTCATCCCCAGTCATCTTTAGTCATCCCTAGTCATCCCTAGTCATCGCAGCCATCCCCAGTCATCCGTAGTCATCCCTAGTCATCCCTAGTCATCCCTAGTCATCCCAGTCATCCTCAGGCATCTCTACTTATCCCTAGTCATCCATAGTCATCCCAGTCATCCCTAGTCATGTTTAGTCATCCAAGTCATCCCTAGTCACATTAGTCATCCCCAGTAATCCCCGTCATCGCTAGTCATCGAAGTCATCCCAGTCATCTTTAGTAATCCCTAGTCATGTTTAGTCATCCCAGTTATTACAAGGCATCCCTAGTCATCCCAGTCATCCCTAGTCATCCCTAGTCATCCCAGTCATCCCTAGTCATCCCTAGTCATCCCTAGTCATCCCAGTCATCCTTAGGCATGTCTAGTTATCCCTAGTCATCCCTAGTCATCCTAGTCATTCCTAGTCATCTTTAGTCATCCCAGTCATCCCTAGTCACCCCTAGTCATCCCTAGTCATCCCTAGTCATCCCTAGTCATCCCAGTCATCCCTAGTCATTCCTAGTCATCCCAAGTCATCCCAGTCATCGCTAATCATCCCTAGTCATCACTAGTCATTCGAGTCATTCCTAATCATCCCTACTCATCCCTAGTCATCCCTAGTCATCAAAGTCATCCCTAGTCATCCCAAGTCATCCCCGTCATCCCTAGTCATCCCTAGTCACCTCTAGTCATCCCTCGTCATCCCTGGTTATCCCTAGTCATCCCAAGTCATCCCAGGCTTCCCAGTCATTCCTAGTCATCCCTAGTCATCCCAGTCATCCGTTGTAATCCCTACTCATCCCTAGTCATCCAAGTCATCCCTAGTCATCCCTAGTCATCCCAGTCATCCCTAGTCATCCCTACTCATCCCAGTTATCCTAAGGTATCCGTTGTCATCCCTTAACATTCCAGTCATCCCTAGTCATAGCTAGTCATTCCTAGTTATCCTTAGTCATCCCAGTCATCCCTAGTCATCTCCTGTCGTCCCAAGTCATCCCAAGTCATGATTAGTCCTCCTTAGTCATCCCTAGTCATGTCAGGCATACCTAGTCATCCCTAGTCTTGCCTACTCATCCCAGTTATCTTTAGTCGTCCCTTGTCATCTTTAGTCATCCCAGTCATCCCTAGTCAACTCTAGTCATCCCAAGTCATCCCAGTCATCCCTAGTCAGCCCAGTCATCCCTAGTAATCCGAATTCATCCCTAGTCATCCAAGTCATCCATAGTCATCCCTTGTCATCCCTAGTCATCCCAGTCATCCCTAGTCATCCTTAGTCATCCCTAGTCGTCCTTGGCAGCCCTAGTCATCCCCAGTCATCTTTAGTCATCCCTAGTCATCCCTAGTCATCGCAGCCATCCCCAGTCATCCCAAGTCATCCCAGTCATCCCTAGTCATCCCTAGTCATCCCTAGTTATCCCTGTCATCCCTAGTCATCCCTAGTCATCCCTAGTCATCCCAGTCGTCCCTAGTCATGCTTAGTCATCCCTAGTGATCTCAGTCCTCCCTACTCTTCCCTAGTCATCTTTAGTCATCCCTAGTCATCCCTAGTCATCCCAGTCATCCCTAGTCATCCCAAATCTTCCCAGTCATCGCTAGTCATCCGTAGTCATCCCTAGTCGTCCCAGTCATTCTTAGTCATCCCTAGTCATCCCTAGTCATCCCAGTCATCCCTACTCATCCGAATTCATCCCTACTCCTCCCAGGCATCCCTAGTCATCCCTAGTCATCCCAGTCATCCCTAGTAATTCCAAATCATCCCAGTCATCCCTAGTCATCCCTAGTCATCCCTGGTCATCCCTAGTCATCCCAGTCATCCCTAGTAATCCCTAGTCATTTTTAGTCATCCCAGTCATTGCTAGTCATTCCTAGTCATCCCAGTCATCCCTAGTCATCCCTTGTCATTCCAGTCATCCCTAGTCATCCCTACTTATCCCTAGTCATCTTTAGTCTTAAAAGTCATCCCTAGTCCTCCCAAGTCATCCCCGTCATTCCTAGTCATCCCTAGTCATCCCAGTCATCCCTAGTCATCTTTAAGTCATCCCAGTCATCCCTAGTCATCCCTAGTCATCCCTAGTCATCCCAGTCATCCCTAGTCATCCCTTGTCATTCCTAGTGATCTTAATCATCCCAGTCATCGCTAGTCATCCTAGTCATTCCAGTCATTCTTAGTCGTCCCTAGTCATCCCTAGTCATCCCAGTCATCGCTAGTAATTCCTAGTCGTCTTTAGTTATCCCAGTTATTGGAAGTCATCCGTAGTCATCCCAGTCATCCGTAGTCATTCCTAGTCATCCCAGTCATCCCTAGGCATCTTTAGTCATCTTTAGTCATCCCAGTCATCTGTAGTCATCCCTAGTCATCCCTAGTCATCCCAGTCATCCCTAGTAATCCGTAGTCATTTTTAGTTATCCCAGTCATCGCTAGTCATCCCTAGTCATCCCTAGTCATCCCAGTCATCCTTAGGCATCTCTAGTTATCCCTAGTCATCCCAGTAATCCCTAGTCATCTTTAGTCATCCCAGTCATCCCTAGTCACATTAGTCATCCCCAGTAATCCCCGTCTTCGCTAGTCATCCCAGTCATCTTTAGTAATCCCTAGTCATGTTTAGTCATGCCAGTTATTACAAGGCATCCCTAGTCATCCCAGTCATCCCTAGTCATCCCTAGTCATCCCAGTCATCCCTAGTCATCCCTAGTCATCCCTAGTCATCCCAGTCATCCTTAGGCATGTCTAGTTATCCCTAGTCATTCCTAGTCATCCTAGTCATTCCTAGTCATCTTTAGTCATCCCAGTCATCCCTAGTCAACCCTAGTCATCCCTAGTCATCCCTAGTCATCCCTAGTCATCCCAGTCATCCCTAGTCATTCCTAGTCATCTCAAGTCATCCCAGTCATCGCTAATCATCCCTAGTCATCACTAGTCACTCGAGTAGTTCCTAGTCATCCCTACTCATCCCTAGTCATCCCTAGTCATCAAAGTCATCCCTAGTCATCCCAAGTCATCCCCGTCATCCCTAGTCATCCCTAGTCACCTCTAGTCATCCCTAGTCATCCCTAGTCACCTCTAGTCATCCCTAGTCATCCCTGGTCATCCCTAGTCATCCCAAGTCATCCCAGTCTTCCCAGTCATTCCTAGTCATCCCTAGTCATCCCAGTCATCCCAGTCATCCCCTGTAATCCCTACTCATCCCTAGTCATACCTAGTCATCCAAGTCATCCCTAGTCATCCCTAGTCATCCCTACTCATCCCAGTTATCGTAAGGTATCCCTTGTCATCTCTTAACATTCCAGTCATCCCTAGTCATAGCTAGTCATTCCTAGTTATCCTTAGTCATCCCAGTCATCCGTAGTCATCTCCTGTCGTCCCAAGTCATCCCAAGTCATGATTAGTCCTCCTTAGTCATCCCTAGTCATGTCAGGAATACCTTGTAATCCCTAGTCTTGCCTACTCATCCCAGTTATCCTTAGTCGTCCCTTGTCATCTTTAGTCATCCCAGTCATCCCTAGTCAACCCTAGTCATCCCAAGTCATCCCAGTCATCCCTAGTCAGCCCAGTCATCCCTAGTCATCCGAATTCATCCCTAGTCATCCAAGTGATCCCTAGTCATCCCTTGTCATCCCTAGTCATCCCAGTCATCCCTAGTCATCCCTAGTCATCCCTAGTCGTCCTTGGCATCCGTAGTCATCCCCAGTCATCTTTAGTCATCCCTAGTCATCCCTAGTCATCGCAGCCATCCCCAGTCATCCCAAGTCATCCCAGTCATCCCTAGTCAACCCTAGTCATCCCTAGTCATCCCTAGTCATCCCAGTCATCCTTAGGCATCTCTAGTTATCCCTAGTCATCCATAGTCATCCCAGTCATCCCTAGTCATGTTTAGTCATCCAAGTCATCCCTAGTCACATTAGTCATCCCCAGTAATCCCCGTCATCGCTAGTCATCGCAGTCATCCCAGTCATCTTTAGTAATCCCTAGTCATGTTTAGTCATCCCAGTTATTACAAGGCATCCCTAGTCATCCCAGTCATCGCTAGTCATCCCTAGTCATCCCAGTCATCCCTAGTCATCCCTAGTCATCCCTAGTCATCCCTAGTCATCCCAGTCATCCTTAGGCATGTCTAGTTATCCCTAGTCATCCCTAGTCATCCTAGTCATTCCTAGTCATCTTTAGTCATCCCAGTCATCCCTAGTCATCCCTAGTCATCCCAGTCATCCCTACTCATTCCTAGTCATCTCAAGTCATCCCAGTCATCGCTCATCATCCCTAGTCATCACTAGTCATTCGAGTCATTCCTAGTCATCCCTACTCATCCCTAGTCATCCCTAGTCATCAAAGTCATCCCTAGTCATCCCAAGTCATCCCCGTCATCCCTAGTCATCCCTAGTCACCTCTAGTCATCCCTAGTCATCCCTAGTCACCTCTAGTCATCCCTAGTCATCCCTAGTCATCCCTAGTCATCCCAAGTCATCCCAGTCTTCCCAGTCATTCCTAGTCATTCCTAGTCATCCCAGTTATCCCTTGTAATCCCTACTCATCCCTAGTCATCCAAGTCATCCCTAGTCATCCCTAGTCA